>NC_143048.1:29702500-30027500 GCF_057628025.1 Oncorhynchus mykiss
TTTTTATTCCCCCCCCCCCCCCCCCCCCCCCCCTTCAGATCTCAGACGAGGACCATTTTGCGAGGATCCTCATCTGCAATCAAACCAAGGGGCCAAAGAAAGAAATGTGAGTAATAGGAATCAGGGAAAAGAGAGGGTAAAGTCTAACACTGACGTCATTGTGACTGAGAAGGTCATATTGTTATGGGTAAACATTGATAAGATATGAAGACATGGGCATAACAGTCTTTAGGGAAAACTCTGACTGGAATTGTGAAGTTGTGACCCTCCCACATTTTCAAAACCCAACCTATGATTAGCATGGAAAGTTATTGCTTTTACAACTAATTTCAAATTATAGAGAGCACACCATGCAAGAGTGTGCAGACCCTGTGTTTAAGAAACCTATACATTATGCATTAATTGCAGAACAAGAAAAGGAAGGGTGATGTTATAATTCTCACCTAAACAACTTTTTTTTCCACCAACAATAACTATCAGCCTTTTACTATTGAGTTGCAACGGGGAAAACACATTGCTCTCACCATGTCAGTTTAACCGGAGCTGACTGTGATTTGTTTAGAATTGAAGGCACACGTAACCAGCATAGCTACCACAGCATTCTGCAGCGATACGCCATCCCATCTGGTTTGCGCTTAGTGGGACTGTCTTTTGTTTTTCAACAGAACAATGACCCAACACCCAACCTAGGCATCCAAATTACACTGTACCTTAGTCCAGCCATGGCAAGGTAAGAATCACTCATTAGAACTAATTATAATAATAATGTTAATAATAGGCTAATTGTTGCCGTAGATATAGCTTAAACGTGATGATAAGTGTTTTTACTCTCTTTTTTCAGCTATAAGGTGTAAAGAGGAATTGTATGTTAATCTCTTTCAACAACTGTGTGTTTGAGATTCCTGGCAGGCGAGACTTAATGAATCACAATGGCTACTTCTGCAATGCATTCTCAGTCCTAAAAAAATAATATTCCTGAGACCTAAAACATGACTCGTTGTTTTTAAGATAGCATTCCTATCTGTCAAGACCTTCAAACTCAAACATTAGCCTACAGAAATTTCACAAATGTCTTCTACGCAACATTATTTTTGGGGTACTCATTATTTTTAAGATAACATTTAAGAAAGTATTTCTACTGAAATATTCCAGAAATGTCACAAATGGCTTCCATCCACCAACATACCATGTTTTTTTCACAATGTTGTAATACTGCCACTTATCATCACATGTTCATGTTCCATTATGACACTGATCATGCTAATAATGCACCTTAGAAGCGGAGGAGATCCTGCATGACTGGAGAGGGGAGGGGATGTGGGGAGGGGGGGGGGAGCAGTTGACTAATCTTTCTCCTGTTTGCCTCCAGGGCCCTTGTAAACAGAATACAACTTTGCTTTTAGGCAGACCTTCCTACAATGTGACACATACAAAAAGACAAGTCTTTAAAAGCTCCTCTTGCCTGTCAGAGCCAGCCAGAGGTATGGACTGAGTCACTGAAAGGAGCTAAGAGACAGTAGAAAGTCTGCCGAGCATTGGAGTCACGTAGAATAGGACAGGAACTTGGAACTTCACTAGTTTTACTTCAGCTTGGAGGCACCAGTGACAGACCTGAGCCTGTCTTCTCAGAGTACAGTACACAGGGGGAGTGGGGGCACCAGGCCAGCCATGAGCAGCCACGCCATTCTTACAGTCACAGTCCTCTGAGGAGGAAGCAAGAGGGGAGTCTGCTGGGTTTGGAGGAGGAAGAGGAGGACAGTGGCAGCGAGGACAGTGAGACTGTTTCAAAGAAGTCTTCTCCAGAGAGCGAGGGGGGCACGGCCGGCAGCTGCCAGGATGAGAAGAGACCCAGTCGCTCCAAGTCCCGTCCCGCCTTGTGGACGCCAATGTTCGTGAGCATAACTGCATCCTGGACCACAACCAGTCATTCAATGCGCTGCTCATTGTGCTCAAACATGACCTCAATGGCAAACGGCTGTCCAAGATTGCCACTGAGGCATGCCATCAATCACATCTCTTCGCTGACAGGCTTCCTGCTCTCCCACCCCAGCCCTAGCACCCTGCCAGGAGGACAGACACCCTGCACCCACACAGAATGCCTCAGAGAGCAGCCCTCGGCTCGGATTGGAGAGGCCATGCTGGACCTGGGGAAGGACAGGGAGAGAGACAGGGGCCTCCAGACCCCGGTGGAGACCTACTGTCTGCAGTGTAAGCCTCAACACCACCAGCAGTCCCGGCTGGATCACGGTGCCCACAAGTCTCCCATCACTCTGCTTCCAGAGCTCCAGCTCTATACAGACACCTCAGGAGGGGGACACCCCAGCCCATCGTGCTTGCCCTCCCCATCCTATGCCCACTTCTCCTCCACTGGGACCCAGCTCTACACACCCTCACACCCTCAAGAGGACTTGAGCAGCCCCCTGTACTTCAGCAGCTGTGAGTGGAGATGGGGGTCAGGGTACCCATTTGGAATGAGGGCCACCTGTCATCCGTACCACACTGACAGCTTCTCAGACTCCTATCCTGCCGTGCCCTTCAAGTGGCAGCCGGGTTACCTGCAAGGCTCAGCTGGCTACCAACAGTTCCTTACAATGTACTGACTCTGGGTGAACCCAAGACATGAGCTCTACTGGAGGGCACCAACGTTAATGTCTACAATGATGTCAAACAGAGTGAAGCTGATGTGTGTATATGTCTATATATGTACTGTATGTATGGGATTGCAATGATGGCTTAGGCTATTTGGCTTTGCAAGTGGATTTCTTAGTAATGTCTTACACTTGTTTAAACAGATTGACAAAAGTGTTGTTGAAATGAAATGTTACAGCAGAGCTTTGTAGAATACAGTATACGTTTTACATCCAATAGTCTCTAAAAGTGAAAGGAATGTGTTTAACATTTCAACATGTGTTTGTAATTCACAATATAATGTAATAAAAATAGCTACTGAATGAGCTGTATGAGTTTAGTCTTAAAACAGAGCATGAGAAAGATGACTGTGTTCTCAAGTGTCAGAATTGTGCCTATGCAATTTGTATTTTTGTAAGAGTTGAAAGATAATTATGTAATATTAAAGGGAATAAATCATGTTCGGAACATTATGAATCCCCCATACTTCTTTGAAAATGAATAGAGGCATTGCAATCAATATTTCTAACATAAGATAGTTATTTTCCATGATTACTTATGCAGTTGGAACTTCTTGATAATTATTTGCATGGTTGTTTTTTACCCCTGCTTCTCTCCTTTGAAATGAGTAGGTTACAATACACCTCGTTGGCTCTTCTCCGAGACATTGAATGTCACACTCTGTCTCTCATCCTATAATTAGCATTGCCAACCACATTCCTTTTCGGTCAAGGACTGTCATTCAACTTGAAATGATATGAATGAAGTAATTATGGATGTAGACATCCTTGCAATGTAATTTACCATGAACTAAGCTGTTTTGAGCAAATCAAATGCCCCCATTTGATTTGAGGTGTTTATGGTACAGCTATACAGGTCCTTTACATCCCTGATTCAGGAAGGCCTGTGCCGTAAAGTCTCTGACCTCTAAGTGTTTATGAGTGGATGAGCAATTGGCAGCATGCCTTCTCTTGTCACAAAGCAAGGAAACTCACTGGTGAATGAATGCCTGAGGTGTGCAAACAGAGGAAACGGGCTGCAGGAGAGAAGTGATCAGGGGCAGGTATACAGTAGGTTGTGGTCAGGATCATAGCAAACTGATTCCAGTAAAAGCAAGACAAATCAGGAAGCAAATCGAGTAGGAAGAGGAACAGAGGCAAAGGGCTTTAGTCTACTAGGGCCAAGGGCCGTACTCCCTTCCTAGTTCCCTCCTCTCCCCCCTTCTCACCCTCCCGTTTCCTAGGGATGTGAAACACTGTATTACCCAAACAGACAGGCAGACCTAAACTGTGAACTTGTGTGCCCTTTTATATATGAGCTGTAATTTAGTATGTCTCCATAACATGACTTGACAAGCATGGACACTTACATCATCTCTAGTACAAAAACCTGATCAACCATTTAGTTTTTACTGTTAGTGCCTCCCAGAGGGCAGTCACATCATTCATACCTACTACTGTACAGTTCGTATAAGTCTGAATCCTGAAAATGTTGTGTAGCGTTATAGATACAGATATGGAGGATGCGGTTTCACTGTTACTATTACGATGGTGATTTTGAGTAATCTGATCAGTTGGTTTACTTTTACAGATCTACATTGGTGTTGCCCTTTCCTCGGCCACCCACCAAGGCTTCACTCATATCAACAACACACGTTTTGGAAGGGTGACCCTGCAAAATGACTGTTGCCCAAGCAACCCCATACCTGTAAGGCTATGAACACTCATACCTACAGATATTTTGCAACAAACCTGTTTGCAGCGAACATGTTACCAGAGTAACAATTTGAATCAACGTTCCAAAATGTTACAGTGAAACATCAAACATCTACTTTTTGTAAGGATTACTGTGGCTTTTTAGCAACAGTATTAAAACTGAAAACGACTTAGCTATTCCAACTAAATATAGTATAAAGTCTACATGGCCACTTGATCATTTTTAGCGGCAGCTTAGATCAGAAACACACTATCTTCTCGAACGATCGTGGCTAACACAAAACAAATGGAATATGTAAGCTAACGTTGCCCAACGTTCGCAAACTATTTCCCTTGTTGAACACACCTCAGGTAAGAAAGCAGACACAACAGTGCCACAGGGAAAAAACAGGCCTTGTGTTGAATGGGGGGGGGGGGGGGTATTTCATTTCAGATTTAAAACTGAAATATTGACAAACCAAAATAACTACATTTGAAGTACTCCTTCATATGGAGTCATTTTGGTCAAATGTGAATGTTGCTTAATGTGAATTCCAGGTTGAGAGACACAATGTCCATGGTACTTCCCATCTCTTCTGTTATGCAGTCAGAGTGAGAGCCTTCAGAGGGGAGGGAATGTCCTTTTTAACACTAGAATGGTGTGTAGAGTGTCTGTGTCTGTCCTTCCTGCAGGATGCTCAAAGTCACCACTGTCATTTGCCTCTCCGCAGTGACAGATCAGCAGTTGTGCTGGCTGGCTCCCTGTCACTGTCACCCCAATCCTGATTAATGCTGTGGAGTGTGGCAGTTACACTTGGGAAAAGGAGTGCAGAAAAAACACCCGTCCTAGACGATTGTCTCATTCTCTCCTCTCCGCTGCCAGCTCTCCACTGGCTCGCTAGTCCAGTCCTGACAAGTGGGAGACGGGAAGCGGTTTTTCACTGTGCCTTCCAGCTCCTACCTGTCTGCCTGCCGGACGGCCACTCACTCCCTCTCTCCCGTTCTGAATCCTTCACCTGTGATAAAATTACAGCATAAAGTTGAGGCCGCCCAACGAACCCATCGGCCCGTGGCCCTCAGACACAGCCATAATGCCATGCCCCCTCTCAGAGCCTCACCTCACACAGCTTTAGTAGTGCTGTCAGCTCATACTGAACCTAATATAAATATACATATCCTGGTATTGTGAATAACAATGCCCTGGAGCCTTCCTGCACCTTCGTGGCTCTGGATACCTGTGTCTGCGGCCATTGAGCCTACTCCTTCCCCTACAACGTCAGCAACCTTCTGTCCCTGCTCTGGATCGAGCGGGTTTCTCTGTCTGTCGGAGGCCTGCACCATGTTATGAAACGTGGAAGTGGGTGGATGTTTTCGTCCTTGGGCAGCATCATGGTAAGAAATGTAAGTGTTCCTGGGGCAAAAACAATTTCTGATCCCGGAGCTCGAGTAAAAAACATAACTAAGCTGCTCCCGAATGTACTATGCCAGAACATGGACATCGATTCTATTGTAGTCCATGTGGGTTTTAATGACATCATGAAGGGCAGCTCTGAACAGCTGAAACTGCATTTCAAAGAGCTGATTGACTCTCTGCTAGACAGTAACAAAAGACCCATCATATCTGGCCCTGCGCCCTCTCTGAATCGTGGCATTGAGTGTAACTGTAAGGAGTGCGTACTCGCGGCAGAGAAGTCAGGCGCAGGAGAGTAAAGACTGTGTTACAACGGCTCAGTTTAATAATAAAAAATCACTGTGAACAAAAACAATAGATACAGTGGGACAAAACCCCTTCGCACGCCAGCAATAATGTGCACATACACTTACAATAAACATTTCCGGACAAGGACATGGGGGAAACAGAGGTTAAATACACAAACATGTAATTATCGAATTGGAACCAGGTGTGTGGGAAGACAAGATAAAACAAATGGAAAATGAAAGGTGGATCGACGATGGCTAGATGGCCGGTGACTCCGACCGCCGCCCGAACAAGGAGAGGTACCGACTTCAGCGGAAGTCGTGACAGACAATTTCGATACCTTTTCGAAACAAAACACCTCTAGTTTAAATTACAAGGTTAATGAAATGAATAACTTTTGAATAAATTAACAACTTTTTAGTAACAGATGACATTCATATTCTGACTCTCTGAAACTCACTTATACAATACCTTTGATGATACAGTGGTAGCAATACAATGTTATAACAGTTACAGAAAAGACAGAAATATTCAGAACCACATTCCTGTAAAGATTAGAGAGGATATCATGTTAAATACTGTAAAAGTAATATGGCTACAGGTTCTTCTGCCATTCTTATGGGAAGCTGCTATAGACCACCAAGTGCTAACAGTCAGTTTCTGGAAAACGTGTGAAATGCTTGATAATGTATGTGATATTAACAGAGAGGTATATTTTCTGGGTGATTTAAATATTGACTGGCTATTAATAAGCTGCCCACTCAAGAAAAAGCTGCAAACTGTAACCAGTGCCTGCAACCTGGTTCAGGTTATCAGTCAAACTAGTTACAAACAGCACAGGAATGAAATCAACATGTATTGATCACATCTTTACTCATGCTGCAGAAATGTGCTTGAAAGTAGTATCAAGATCCATCGGATGTAGTGATCACAATATAGTAGCCATATCTAGGAAAACCAACGTTTCAAAGGTTGGGCCTAATATAGTGTATAAGAGGTCATACAATAAGTTTTGTAGTGATTCATATGTTGTTGATGTGAAGAATATTTGCTGGTCTGTGATGTGTAATGAGGAGCAAACAGACGCTGCACTTGACGCATTTATGAAATTGCTTATCCCAGTTACCAATAAGCACGCACCCATTAAGAAAACAACTGTAAAAACTGTTAAATCCCAGTGGATTGATGAAGAATTGAAAAAATTGTATGGTTGATAGGGATGAGGCAAAAGCAATGGCAAATAAGTCTGGCTGCACAACCGATTGGCAAAAGTACTGCAAATTGAGAAATCACGTGACTAAAATTAATAAAAAGAAGAATAAAATACACTATTAAACAAAGATAAATTACATAAAGAATAATAGTAAAAAGCTATGGATCACCTTCAATGAAATGTTGGAAAAAAAGGCAAACTCAGCTCCATCATTCATTGAATCAGGTGGCTCATTCACTACAAAACCGACTGATATTGTCAACTACTTTAATAATTGTTTAATTGGCAAGATTAGCAAGTTTAGGCATGAGATGCCAGCAACAACTGCTGACACTAAACATCGAAGTATATCTGAACAAATGATGAATGACAGATAGCAGGTAGCTTAGTGGTTAGAGTGTTGGGCCAGTAACTGAAGGTTGCTGGATCGAATCCCTGAGCTGACAAGGTAAAAATCTGTTGTTCTACCCATGTGCCGAAAACGTGGATGTTGATTATGGCAGCCCCCCGCACTTCTCTGATTCAGAGGGGTTGTGTTAAATGTTGAAGACCCATTTCAGTTGTACAACTGACTAGGTATTCACCCCTTTCTCACATGACATCATTTATGCGGCAACATACAATACATTTTTGGACTCACCTTGTTGTACTGTGCTCACTTGAACAGGAAGGTGGCGCCTTGGTCCTTCATGGGGAAATGTTGTCATCAAACTTTGTCATCAAAGTCTGGCATTCTCTGGATTTAGGGTGCTTTCAAAACAACCGTCAAAGCAAGGGCTGATTTCAAGGTTTTACTGCTAACCTACAAAGCATTAAATGGGCTTGCTCCTACCTATCTCTCTGATTTGGTCCTGCCGTACATACCTACACGTACGTTACGGTCACAAGACGCAGGCCTCCTAATTGTCCCTAGAATTTATAAGCAAACAGCTGGAGGCAGGGCTTTCTCCTATAGAGCTCCATTTTTATGGAACGGTCTGCCTACCCATGTCAGAGACGGAAACTCGGTCTCAACGTTTAAGTCTTTACTGAAGACTCATCTCTTCAGTGGGTCATATGATTGAGTGTAGTCTGGCCCAGGAGTGGGAAGGTGAACGGAAAGGCTCTGGAGCAACGAACCACACTTGCTGTCTCTGCCTGGCCGGTTCCTCTCTTTCCACTGGGATTCTCTGCCTCTAACCCTATTACAGGGGCTGAGTCACTGGCTTACTGGGGCTCTCTCATACCGTCCCTGGAAGGGGTGCGTCACCTGAGTGGGTTGATTCACTGATGTGGTCATCCTGTCTGGGTTGGCACCCCCCCCTTGGGTTGTGCCGTGGCGGAGATCTTTGTGGGCTATACTCAGCCTTGTCTCTGGATGGTAAGTTGGTGGTTGAAGATATCCCTCTAGTGGTGTGGGGGCTGTGCTTTGGCAAAGTGGGTGGGGTTATATCCTTCCTGTTTGGCCCTGTCCGGGGGTGTCCTCGGATGGGGCCACAGTGTCTCCTGACCCCTCCTGTCTCAGCCTCCAGTATTTATGCTGCAGTAGTTTATGTGTCTGGGGGCTAGGGTCAGTTTGTTATATCTGGAGTACTTCTCCTGTCCTATTCGGTGTCCTGTGTGAATTTAAGTGTGCTCTCTCTAATTCTCTCTTTCTCTCTTTCTTTCTCTCTCTCAGAGGACCTGAGCCCTAGGATCATGCCCCAGGACTACCTGACATGATGACTCCTTGCTGTCCCCAGTCCACCTGGCCGTGCTGCTGCTCCAGTTTCAACTGTTCTGCCTTATTATTATTCGACCATGCTGGTCATTTATGAACATTTGAACATCTTGGCCATGTTCTGTTATAATCTCCACGTTTCTTCCTAGGTTTTGGCCTTTCTAGGGAGTTTTTCCTAGCCACCGTGCTTATACACCTGCATTGCTTGCTGTTTGGGGTTTTAGGCTGGGTTTCTGTACAACACTTTTAGATATCAGCTGATGTACGAAGGGCTATATAAATACATTTGATTTGATTTGATTTGAACCGGGAACTCGGGGGGAAAAAAAGGTTGAATCATGTTGACGTCAGTGATCTTCAGGTTGTAGCTCTAGAAAGAGGCCCGAGTTCCACATTTACAATTCCTAGTTGGATGAAAGCTCAAAACGTATTTTCCCAGTTGTAGCTCGTTTTTCCTGAGGTCCCAGTTGTCTTGAACTCACTAAAGTCCGATTTTGCAGTTCCGAGTTAACAGTTGTTTTGAGCGCGGCACAAATCATGCTTTATTGACAGCATGGCCAATTTTTTATGTTTATAATTTTAAACTAGGATAAGAGACCCCTAATCTTAGACTTGGGACCACACAGCCACTCCACTGAATAGCAGGCTAATGATTGCTTTGCAATACTTGCAGTTAGCCACACTGATTCCTTCCAAACCACTCATTGTTGAATTTGTGAATTCCAACTTGTGTAATGTTTATGTCCAATGGCCGATGAGCACCGATACGTTTTATCTATAATTTCATCATGTGACAAGGATTAAAAAGGATTTGCCAGTAGATCGTCGACTTGATTAATGAGAATGACTGCTAGCTAAGATTTTGAATGTATGATGTTGACATGATCAGTCCAATCAAAGCTACTGTAAATATAATGTGATTTGACACTAGCACCTCTATTTCAGTCTATTTCAGTCTTTTGGTTGTATTCAATCTCTGACACTAGCACCTCTATTTCAATCTCGGAAAATGTTTATTTTTCAACTTTTTTGGGGGTTGCACCGTTGTAGGGTATTTCATGATACGGCGTTGTATGTTCTCCACAGGTTTAAAGGGATGATTTTGATCATATATGGTGTTACGATCATTAGACCAAGGTGCAGCGTGGTAGGCGAACATCTTACGTTATTTAAAATGAACACCGAAAAACAACAACAGAATACAAAACAAACGTAAAGTTCCGCAGGCTACACAGCACCTGTACAAAATCAAGATCCCACAATCTAAGGTGGGAAAAAGGGCTGCCTAAGTATGATCCCCAATCAGAGACAACGATAGACAGCTGCCTCTGATTGGGAACCATACCCGGCCAACAAAGTAATAGAAAAACTAGAATGCCCACCCAAATTACACCTCGACCTAACCAAATAGAGAAATAAAAAGTCTCTCTAAGGTCAGGGCGTGACATGTGGTTAATTACAGACATTTCAAATACAAATAGCCACGGTTGTGCATGAGCACTGAGGCTGAGAACAATTGGTATTTATCAACAATTATCTCCTATCGCTGTACGCATGACACTCATAGGATTGATAAATCACACTTTTTCTATGCTTGCGAACATTCTAAATTCCATTGGTCAGTAGTATTTTTGAATAGTTTCTACACAATATTGATAAATGAATCCCCAGGCTTTTTCTTAAGTGGATCTAACAAGCAGAACAATTCCCATGACGGTGTCCAACTCAGCAAAGAGAACCAAAGTAGAGCTGGCAGGATGGACACAGTAGTGTTGGAAACAGCTAGGGCAAGGTGGACATTTATTTTATTCATGACAATCCACAAGATATATACGCATTTCAAGTTTTTTCTCTTTTTCCAGAGGTAGCAGCTACCTTTCATGACAGGAAGAAAGCAACCCTGGTCATGTGATGACTCCTGGACCTTTTCCATCATAGTCTCTCAGGGTATCCCCCCACAGCCTTCTCTCTCTCTCTCTCTCTCTCTCTCTGCCATGTCTCCCTGCCATGTCTCACTGCTTGAGTGAGCCAGTGAAGTGAGAGTGTCAGTTGTCAGCGAGTGTGGAGCTCTGAGCCAGTCAGCTAGCTCTGAGCCTGTCACGACTTCCTCCGAAGTCGGTCCCTCTCCTTGTTCGGGCGACGTTCTGCGGTCGACGTCACCAGTCTTCTAGCCATCGCCGATCCACTTTTCATTTTCCATTTGTTTTGTCTTGTCTTCCCACACACCAGGTTTCAAATCCATCAATTACATGTTGTGTATTTAACCCTCTGTTCCCCCCATGTTATTGTCTGGTATTGTTTATTGTAAGTGCTTGTGCACGTTATGTCTGGTGTACGTTGGGTTATGTACCCATTTATTGATTGTTCTGGAACTGGAAATACAGTTTTTGCTCTCCTGCGTCTGACACCTCTGCCGACAGTACGCACCCCTTACAGAATACCGGACCCAACTTATGGAGTCAGCAGGAGCAGGTACCCCGGGTATAGGGGTGGAGGAGTGCGTCCGGGAGCACGCAGCAATGCTCCACCATCTTGGCACCGCCATGGACCGCGTTGTCCAGACAATGGACCGCTGGGAGAGACAGGGAGTTCTCCCAGCGCCTCCATCAGCACAGCTGGGGTCTCCACTACGCGCCCCTCCTTCTCCTGGTCCCAGTGGGATTTGTCTCTCCCTTCCCCAGGAATACGATGGGACGGCTGCGAACTACCAGGGGTTCCTCTTGCAGCTGGACTTGTACCTGGCAACCGTCCACCCGGCTCCTTCGGACCGTGAGAGGGTGTCCGCCCTCGTCTCGTGCCTCACTGGGAAAGCCCTGGAGTGGGCCAACGCCATGTGAAGAGAGGGAGATGGGGCGTTGGACCAGTTTGAGGAGTTTGAGGAACGCCTATTCCATCTGAGGCAGGGGACGAGGAGCGCCCAGGAGTTCGCCCTGGAGTTTCGGACACTGGCTGCCGGCGCGGGATGAAACGACAGGGCCCTGATCGACCATTATCGCTGCAGTCTGCGCGAGGACGTCCGACAGGAGTTGGCCTGCAGAGACACCACCCTCACGTTCGACCAGCTAGTGGACCTGTCGATCCGGCTGGATAACCTGCTGGCTGCCCGCGGACGTTCAGATCGGGGTCTGTTGGTTCCACCCCCCCGCACCCTCTGAGCTCTGAGCCAGTCAGCCAACTTCGAGCCAGTCAGCCAGCTCTGAGTCCTGCCCTGCTGCCCTGAGACCATGTCAGTGGAGGAGGTGACAGCTCAGGCTTTTCCCTAACCAAGCACAACCCTCACATCCCGACGGAGTCCCACAGCTCTCTTTCCTCTCTCTGTCTCTATGAGTCAGCCGGTCTATGAAAGGGCTCCATCTGAATGTCTCTATAACCATAAATCTCTGTATAATCTAGAATCAAAGCAATTTTGGGGTTGAAAGGGGGATGAGTATTTGAACTAAGCTCTGAGTGATTTCAGGGAGCTGAATGATGTCTTCATTATCTCAGCATATCTTCATCAAAATAATTGTGACACAATCAGATTCGTTATAGTTTCTTGATCCAGAGCCACAAATCCATTATGTCACAGTAGAAATAGACATTAGCCTGCATTACCAGTGTCCATACTAATAACTTCATTAATGCTGGATCAACAACATGGACACATCTATCAGACTAAGCCAGCTCCACTAAAAGCAGCATTCATCTCCCCCACTACTGAGAGGTACCTGTAATAGCAATTTTAGCAATGTCATTTCATCTCATTGCAACTAATGTGTTTACCAGCAAAAAATGTAAAACTAAGTAACAAGGCACCATAAAACAAATTGCATCTCTGGCCCGCATGCCAGAGTTTACAAATGATAGTCATCAAGCAACAACAAAAACATTATTTGCAATGCACCCATCCCTTTTACATTTTAGATTATGCTAAACAAAACATTACACTAAGAGTGCAGGCCAGGCAGGCAGTGATGAAACGGAGTCTGAGAAGGAAAGAGTCTAAATGGCAAAATTAGAGCATGGACTGAGGCTGCATTTTTCAAGCATCCAATCACTCAGCTCCGTCCAAGTGACTGCTCTATGGTCAAGTGAGTGTGGAAAGCTGACTTTAAAGTTCAGTTCCCCCTTCGCCCTTGGCACCAATAGACAGACATATCGCTCTTGGCTCATTGAATGATAAAAGGCCAACTCAAGCGGCACTGTTTCAGTCCATCCCTGCAGGTAACTAGAGGGCAAAAACTCTCCCTCCCTTTCATTCCTGGCGTGTGAATGTACTCTGACTGAATGCAAACAAAGAAAGGGGAAAGGGCAGAGAGAAATAGCCGATGGATGCTAACAAACATGGAGGTTGAGTGAGAAGGGTGGGGGGGGGGGGGGGAGGCTAAAAACAAACAGAATAAAAACACATCCTGTAACTCCGAACTGCCACGATATGTCAACTCCTGACATTTCATATAGTAAAGGAGGTCAATGTTGAACTGAGTCAGCCCTGGATTCATTCATTACTAATATGCATTGCTTCGTTCAGTTTAGCCCCTGGGGATAAGCTGATTTGTATGTCCGGACCAGATGACAAACACATTATCTTGGACATTACTGCACGGCAAACTGATGAATATATCTGTCACTGGCAGGCAGTCCGTGTACAGACTAGAGTCAGATGCATTGTACTCTATTTGCTTATAGACGGTAATATAAAGCCACGGAAAGGACACAGGGATGTCATGCTATAAGCCTTTGTGTCTTATATCCGTGTTATATATGCAGCCTGCATGCATGGATGGTAACCTGTAGTGTATAGAAGGTGTTAATCCAGACCTAGGGTGAGGTATAGTCTACTTTACAGAGGACTCCTAACATTAATCCTCTTTCAGTTTTTCTAAATGTATCTATCTGAATTTCACCCATCGGAAAGGATTGAATGCATAGAAATAGAATGAATAGAACAGATGAATCATGGAATTGAATGGGGACTCCCATTCTATTTGTTCTATTTCTATGCATTTAATCCTATTCGATAGGCAAAATCCAGTTAGATAACTTTAGAAAACCTGGGAACAGATCTCTGCCTCTTGATTTAATTAGAACCCTTAGAGTTCTGGAGAGTTCATTCCAGCCTGGGGTACATCAGGAGCTATGCTAATTCTCTGTCCCTGCGACAGTTATAGGGGTTTCTCATCTGCATCAAGGGCAAAGCAGAGGCATCCATTAGCATCTGATATTAATTAGGTTTTAAATGACTGCATACCTCTGTCAAGGCTGTGGTCGGTGCCAGGCAGCGTCAGCTGTAATTACAGTACTTGTAGTTTGCATGGTGTTGTGCACATTGACACAAGGCACTCTGGGTAATAAATGAGCTTTTTTTGTCGATATGAGCAGAATGACTGTACAGTGTGAAATGTAAGTGTAAATACGAGAGCTTCTCCAAAGGCTCAAGATAGCATGAAGGTCATACAGCATGAAGCTCATATACCCATGGGAGAGGTGTGTGGGAGTTTGCACTGCAGTGACGATCTGTGACGGATGAGATGTTTTACAGTAAGACTTCACCTGCTGTTCTATACAGAGACCCTTTCCGTGTGTCTGTTTCTAATTAGGAAAAGTAATCAGTGTGTTCATTACGACCCAACCACACAGGGATGAACTAGTTCCATCTAGCAGGGGAGACGGAGCAATGGCCAGAGCTGCAGTGTGATGCTCTATCTGATCAGTACTATGACTATCCATTTCTAATTGCGCTAAGACCTGTTCCTTCTCCAGTCACTATATTCTCCATCAACAGTAAAACCAAGCCTATTGATTAGCACCAAGCCCACTGTAGAATTCAGTTAAACAATCATCTGGTGTGTGTGTGTGTGTGTGTGTGTGTGTGTGTGTGTGTGTGTGTGTGTGTGTGTGTGTGTGTGTGTGTGTGTGTGTGTGTGTGTGTGTGTGTGTGTGTGTGTGTGTGTGTGTAGAGAGAGAGAAAAATAATTGTATTTTTTTCTCCTCTGTTTTTCAGGTAAACAAGCGAAGCCAGCAGAAAGTCTTCCGTCTCCTATGTCCTAACCATTCTCATTAACAGGTCAGTCAGGCTGTATTTACACAGGCAGCCCAATTCTGATATGTTTCCCACTAATTGGTATTTTGACCAATCACATCCAATCTTTTTCAGAGCTGATCTGATTGGCCAATAGACCAATTAGTGAGAAAAAATATCAGAATTGGCCTGAACCTAGCCTAATAGACTAGCACTACAAACTGACAATGTAGCATCCACAGCTGCACCCCTTCCACTCCGTTTGTAATTTTAGGCTAGCGCTGATCTCATTGATCCATCGATGTCATAACACCGATGCAGCTGTTGGAGTCTCATATTTCAAATTCAAGCCACACATATTCCCTTGCCATCGGAAGCTTCCAGCCTACAGCAAAAAAAGATCAGAAGACAATCTCTATTTTCACCGATATTTCACAGACATTAATAATAGGTGTCTGTAAAACCAGGGGCACCTATCTAGAATCACAGTATTTAAACAAATGAATGACAATGTTCCATGATGGAGCCTAATTGATATCACAATGAATGTGATGACAGAAAGTAAATATACTTGTTTTTTTTATATTTTATATGATTCTTACAAATAATGTAAATATTATCCAATGTAATAGAATGAAGGATTACGCTGTATTAGGCAGACAATGTGGAAAACGTGCACAGTGCACATCGAACCCGCAGTGAGCTGTGAGGAGTATCCTTGAAGAGCATGCGCGCTGTATCCCTATCTCTGTCCGGTTAAACAGTTGGGTCTGTGCGCGAATAGAGACAAACGTGATGCTGCTCTGCTGTGTGTGTGACCGAGGCGACATGGCGAGGATTAACATATTGGGATTAATGTTTTTATAATGACTTCGCGTTAGAAGGCATTACATGTGAAAATAAAAAGAATGAGATGAGGCCGACGAAGAGACATAAACATCGCCACATACAATGATGAGCGCCAATTCGACTCAGAAACACTGAAGGACTGAACACTCGGATGCCATTTATGAAGGATGTGCAGAATTTGTTTAACATATGTAGCTTTTGTTAATGATTCGTTTTTCGTTCGTTTGTTTTAGCCTAGCCTACTATCGAGATACTGGCGTTATGGTAAGACCTATAGTATGTTTGTAATTGTGGAGCTGTATTGATTTAGGAATTATTATATGTTGATGTTCTAACGTGTTAATAAGTCATTTGTGCATGGTCTAACCCGTGAACTTTTTAGACTACCGAACGGCAATTGAAAACATAGCCTCAAATGTGACTTTGGGGATTTAAAAGGGTAGTTGTAGGTTATTGTAAATTGATGTGATGCATAAATAATGCATCGAGGCCATGCGAAAATCTACATGATGCAAACAAGTGGAATTATAGATAGTAGATTGTTTTTGATCAGTTGAAATTTAACCTATGATTTTTTGGCAAATCTTTCCCACTTTTCCCCAACTTATAATGGCATTTAGAAAGGGCTCTACCACATAGTCTCAATTCAAAACCAATTTAAATATGATACAACATCGAAGTGTGAGTCCTTATTGGTGCTAGGTTGATGCCCAAGACACAGCAGATCATTACATAGCCCTCAGTGGAGAATGTCTCCCTCTGTTTTCTTTCCACAAAGACCAAGAGAAAGACCCCCCCCCCCCCTCTTGTACACACACACACACACACACACACACACACACACACACACACACACACACACACACCACCCCTCTCCATCCAATCTAGTATTGAATGGGGTATTCAGTGGGCTGTTTGTGTGAGCTGATTTGTGTTCCAGGGTGGATCACAAGCTACAGCCTCCTGGGCATTTGGGTTCAGCAGCTGGGGCCATGGTAGGAAAAGGGGAATGGTGGAAGGTTGCAAGGGAGAATGGTTGGAGACTAGTTGTCAGGGTTGGGAAAATGGAGGTGGAAATGAATGTGTCAGAGGATCAGGTATTATGCCAGCATATTACCTGATCACAGTCACATGTGGAGTAGACAGAAGACAAACATGTCCTCCTCAAAGCCATAACTGGCTATATAAAGGATGAAGGAAAAAACAACAACTTTGTGCTATGTTGGATCATAGATTTACAAAAATACTCATCTTCAATACAAATTCAATAGAAGACCCAGTAGGGGATTCATACCATTTCCAACATCAGCTATAGACAGATGAAGCAAAATATTACAACAGAACATTCTGTAACTGCAGTTAAAGCTTTCTGCTAAACACACTTGCAGGTATAACCATGTGTTCTTCAATAAATACACTACAAGTCTCGTTGCAGCAGAGCTTGGTGCAGATACTCATTCTTTACACATGGATCCATTTTATTTCAGTAGTCAATAAAAAAGTGTTCAGGATGTGGCATTTGCAATAATTTTTGCAGCCATTTATTGAGTGGTTTTTAGTGACTGTGGCTTGGTTATGGCTTGGCCCATCAATCTGCAAATGGAAATAAAAAACAAAGTGTAAATAACCCAAGATGTTCCATTTACTAACAAAATATTAATGCAGCACTACATATATATCCCTTGCTGGCTAGCTTTTAAAGGATTGGTAAGTGCCGACCCTGGACCACTCTCAGGAGTGGCTGAGTGTATTCCACACAGGTCACGAATGCAGAGGCTGTCCTTGGCTTAGCATAGTCTCGGCTCATACCCTAAAATCTGGGTCAGAATTTACAGAAATATATACATACAAATAACTGATTCTCTTGGACTGATGCTCCTGTCTTATAAAAACAAATACATTTATATACATTTGGTCACAAAAATAAAATAATTTGCAGAAATGCCACAGTAAGGTTTATTTATTGGAAAAAAATAAATTCAAACTGGCAAAATGTACCAGATGGTCTAAGATGTGAATGTAGGTTAAAGCATATGAAAGGGCGATTACTCTAGAGCTCGACTATGTTTATGATAATCACCTCGTCTGTACTGCACTTGAAGACAGTCCGTGGGTTCCAGGAAGTATGGAGCAACATGAAAAGAAAAACAAAGAAGAGCAACTAAAGAAGTGCCTCAGTGCTTTCCTGGGGCAAGGCAGTTCCTCTGAGGCAAAACAAATAAAATGTGTAAGAGGGAGCTCTGTCTGGCATTTCAGGATATGAATTTGGATGAAAATTCGAGAGATTTGTCTGACCCTGCAAGAGATTTATCTTGTCCTGAAACTTATTAAGAGATTTGGCTGGTTTTTGGAAGGATAAATGTATCTGTCTGTAAAGGCTCTCTTAGTCACGACAGTGCTTTATTGCCAGCCTTCCTATACTTCTTGAATCTGGTTTTAAAGTTTATTCTCCATTTCAAAGTAACCTATTTTGCATGTGATTAATGCCTTAAATTGTAAATGCCATACACAAAGTCCTGGTTAAAATGTGCTTTGTTTGAGAAATAATCTACATTCATTAGTGAAAGGTTTAGCTTTAAACTGCAGGGTTCCTATGTTTTATTAATTTTCAAGAAAGAAGATGCTACCCACAACTCAGTGGAAAACTGAGTTACCTCAGTGGAAAACTGGCATTACCTCTATAATGAAACACAAGGTTTAAAAGTATTGTATGGCTCAGTTGAGATTGACGATTGCAATCTGGTTCCTGCAAATGCAAGTATGTTATTGCTGAAAGGGAGGGGGTTGAAAAGCTGACTGAGCTAAATGTGTTGACCTCACACTGTTGGTTCATGTCAGAAAGTAATGGATTAGATGATGAGACAGAGAATCTCGCATTGTGGGGGAAATAAGTCATTCTTGTTAAAAAAACGTAATGTCATCACTGGCTAACGCTACTAAAACTATTATTTTTGTGAAGGAAAACTTGCATCTGCTAGTTACTCTATAAACTCATGAAAACAATGTTTCTCTAAGCTTATTTCCAGTCCACCCTGGTCTCCCTTGGTGTTGGCGAGAAAGAAAGCCACCACATGTCAAGCCTTTGTTTAGGACTGGGCCGTATTCCAAAGCTGAGTCTGAGATGAAGGTGAGAGGTTACGCGGACAAGAGAAGGATCTAGTTTTGAGACCAATCAGGCAATTGGTTTCGTGTCATGCATGTCAACTACGTATTGTAAACAAGTAGACATGGAACTTATAGTTTGCCAACTTGTAGAGGAGGAATTGGTGACTTACTTAGGCTCACCTCCTCTCCTTTATAATAGAGACATATACAACCATAACCACTCTGCCTCAGTAACACAATATTTCTCCTGTGTCTCCTATCTGTAGTTTCATCTTTGAGGATAAGAAGAGAAAGCTGAACCTTGACCTCATTCAGACTGCCTTCCATTGGTTCTGGAGAAGGTGGGCTGAATCATCCTGATTCAAGAGGCTGTGTCTTCGCATTACAGTCAAGATACGTACAGCAACAAGCTATGGAGCGGAACCTCTTGCTTGAGTGGATCATGGTCGAGGTACATCTAAGGACATTTAACGACTAGGCTCCACCAACTCCTGATTCCTATTCCTCTCGTGGTGAGAAGTATTGTAGTCCACAATAATCATATTGCTGAGATGACTAGACAAGAGAGTATGTTACTGAGATAGAATGCTTTACACCAGAGCTCTGTATATGTTTGAAGCCAGCGGCAGGCTGAGATAAAGAGGGGATCGATGGCCAAGCCTCTCTACAGACTGCAGCGTTTCCTCCGGAGGACCCAGTTGTTCCTGCTCTTCCTAGGTGTGGCCTACATCATGGCTGGGAGCGTCCTGCTGCTCCAACGGGCCAACCTGGTGGTGACCCAGCGAGGGGCCACCAGCCCTCCACTGTCCTCCCTGCCCTCCTTACCCTCACCACCCTGGGCCCTGGGGATGCCACCCGTGAGGGTAGGAGGCTACGGGGGCAGGAGCTCACAGATCATGTCCAGGGGACAGGGGTACCAGCCTGGGAGCCTGTTGGACAACAGGACTGGAGCACGCTGGCTCATGTCGAGGAATCTGGAGATCCGACACCTGCGGCGGCGCTGGTTCCACAGCCTGATGACGGAGAAGGATATGTCACATGTGGAGAGGAGCACCCCCAGGAGGAATGTGCCTCAAAAAGGTACCTACCTATCCCAGAAATGAGGAAAATGATTCTCTGCCATTGAGAATGGAGATTCTGAAGGGCTATTGTATTCTATAAATTAGCTGTCTCAAGTTTTGGAGACACTACCTGAAAAAGTGGTTGGCAAAATGAAGTAACACAATGACAAATGACTTAACCTGTAACTAATGATTTGCTATTTTATGTATGTGTGTTTGTTTGCTCTCATGGCAAGGTTCTTACATGGGCTGCTTCCTGGACAATTCCAAGGAGCGGGCTTTGAGAGGATCTGTATCCACTGATTTCCGCAAAATGACCAGCACCATGTGCCAGGATACCTGCTCAGCGAGGTAATTGTCTCTCCATCCTGCCTCAACACACTATTATCAGATCTTTCATAACACAGGAAGTATTTCACATCTCAGGAGGAGCATATCATCAACATTATTGTAACGCTTGATGTCTGGGGAAGGAGAGGAGGACCAAGGTGCAGCGTGGTAAGTGTTCATATTATTTAATGAAATATGCAACACTAGACAAAATAACAAACACGACAAACAAACAGTCCTGAAAGGTGAAACAAAAACACTAAACAGGAAACAACCACCCACAAAACACAATGGAAAACAGGCTACCTAAATATGGTTCTCAATCAGGGACAACGATTGACAGCTGCCTCAGATTGAGAACCATACTAGGCCAAACACAGAAATAGAAAATCATAGGCAAACTAACATAGACAACCCACCCAACTCACGCCCTGACCATACTAAAACAAAATACAAAACAAAGGAACTAAGGTCAGAACGTGACAATTATATAACCCCCATTCCCCTCCTATAATCTCTGCAGATTAAACTGCACAGAATCGGTGTATCTGGAATGCACCCACAGGTAGGCAGACCATACAATTAGCATAGCATAGGCATAGACTCACCCGAGGAGTTCCACAATACTTTACTTGTATTAACTAGTAATGGAAGAGAGTTTGGGGGGAAGAGAGTAAGCACAGACCTACAGTTGCAGGAGCAGAGCACTAGCTGGTTTGTCCCAGGCTGAGAAATTGAAGCCTCCGAATTAAGGATGTGTGAGCAGAGGAGCAGTGAGGAGTGTTGTAGTCTCTGGTCTCCCAGGGAAGATGTTGAAGGAGTTGAGGAGGGGGGGTTGGAGAGATGGAGAGATCTACAGTGAGGGACTAGGGAGCAACAGGCAGGCAGACTGCTTCAGTCTCTGTCAGTATTAATTGTGCAGCAGAGCAAAGGGAGCGAGACATTCAGTGCTCCCCTAATTAACCCCTAGGGTTGAGGAGCGTGCTGCATTTGCATTGCTGTTGAATTCATTATTAACATACTGTATGTTCTCGTGATACACGTATGGTTCAGCATAGTTATAGACAAAGATTACTCTTGAAAAATAATACTTTTTAGGAAGTCAATATATGAAATACGTTTATTTTACAAAGAACCAGATTGTTTAGTGATTACGAATGTGTTGTGAATACTTTGTGAGTTGATGCAAACTTTTACCAGAGTTTCATATCTATCTGAATGCAATTTATTACAGTGGCTACCAGTTTGCTGGTCTGGAGTATGGGTCGGAGTGTTACTGTGGCAACCACATCACCAGCCTGCGTGTGAGAGATGAGGAGTGTAACTTGGACTGTAAAGGGGAGAAAGGCTCCCCCTGTGGAGGTGTTGGGCGCCTGTCAGTGTTCACGGTGGAGGATGTGCTTCCAGGCCAGAGGAGATGTGAGTATCAGGGACCTGGTCCAATCTGAGAGCTGGGGAACAGCAGGAGATTGAGTCAAGCTGATGAAGCATCGCATTCATTGTCAGGAGAACACACATCTGTTACACACCCACAAAGACACGTCTAGGGCTCTGCTTACAGGGAATATTCAGGTATGTTATAGGTCTGTATTGACTTGCAGCTGTGCAAACTACCTCTTCTGTGTTTGCAGACAGGAACGTGCGCTACCGCGGCTGCTTCAGGGAGCCTGACAACAGCTCCTCTACATCTCTGGTCCATGTGCTCCAGCCCAACCTTACCTCCCAGTCCTGCATAGAGGCCTGCATTAACAAGGTTGGACCCCTAGGGTGCCGTTGTCAGGATGTTACAGTATAACGATGCTTATAAATAAATTGTTTCAGCCTTTACGACGTGCTTATGAAGACTTTTTGTATGTCTTATTATACGTATATTATTATACCCATTATACGTTTTAGTTTGTTTGAAGTGTGACCACATTTGCCTGGCCTTAGGAGTTTCCTCTGGCTATGCTGAGGAGTTCGGACTGTTTCTGTGGTTACGCTACTCCTGACTTCACTCTCCATGAGCCGGCTGAGGAGGAGCACTGTTCACAGAGCAACACCACTGAGGCCTCCTTACCATCAACCCTCCAGCGCTTCTACCAGGTCTACCAGACACCTGTCCAAGGTAACACGGTCAGACAACCAAAAAAGCATTCTTCCTTCAAATCCAATACAGCCAACCTTGTGAAATCATTTTAAGCACCACTCCGGCATGACACCAAACTCCACTTTGCACCACACAATTCCACTCAAGATGTTAAAATTGTGTTGGCCTTTGTCTTCTGCAATTCAGTACGTTTCTGAGCAGACTATGTACAATTCCCATCCTGATTTAAAATGTTCAATTACTTCTTTCTCCCAGACTCCAGATGCACAGAGAGGAAGTTCCTACCGGAGAAGTCCAGTTCATTGGTAGCGCTCTCCAGCTTCCCAGGAGCAGGCAACACCTGGGTCAGACACCTCATAGAGTTGGCCACAGGATACTACACAGGCAGCTACTACTTTGATGGAACCCTTTACAACAGAGGTCAGCTCCTATACTGTACAGCCACTTCTGTCCTTGGCCTGTTGTGCAGATCCAGCTATTTGCCTCAGTCCATAATAAATTCAAGATTTAAAAAAAGGAAGTTATCATCCATACCCCCCTGTCTGGCTTGGCCTATACGGCCAATGACGAAAACAAAATATTTCCCATATGGTGTGTGTATCTGTGTCTTGGTGTTGTGTAGGCTTCAAAGGCGAGAAGGATTACTGGAAGAGTGGTCGGACCATCTGTGTGAAAACACATGAGAGTGGGAGGAGAGAGATAGAGATGTACGACTCTGTCATCCTGCTGATCAGGAGCCCGTACCGTTCCCTCGTGGCTGAGTTCAACAGGAAGTGTGCAGGACATCTGGGATACGCCTCTGATCATCACTGGAAGACCAAAGGTACAGAGCCAGCCTGGAATCTGGGTTTGATTGTGGCATGTATTAGTCATGTACAGTATAGTACACCAGCCAAAGTAGGAGACCTCCTGGGACCGTTTTTAAATTTTTTATTGCAGGAGGGAGGGTCTGTGTGTCTGCATTGTGTGAGTTGACATTGTTCTTTCTGAAAAGTACTGCACAATAATATGCTCCCCCCTTGTAGAGTGGCCTGAGTTTGTAGGCAGCTACGCCTCCTGGTGGGCGTCGCACGTTCTGGACTGGCTGCGGTTCGGCCGGCGGGTCCTAGTGGTCCACTTTGAGGAACTCCAGACAACGTTGGTGCCCCAGCTACGATCCATCACCTCCTTCCTCAACACCACAGTGACCGAGGACAGACTGCTGTGTGCTGAGAGCAACCAGGATGGACACTTCAAACGTTCCGGGGTCCGGCAGCCCACCTTCGACCCCTTCACACCCGACATGAGAGGACTGATAGATGGACTGATCCATGCGGTGGACCAGGCTCTCCGGGACAGCAACCACACAGGCCTTCCACTGGAGTACCTGCCCAGATGATGGACAGCTAAACTCTGATAACCCTGATCTCCACCTCGTCCACTACCCTGTCCCTCCTCGGTTTACACTGCCTTTTAGCTGTGGTGGCACGGATGGATGGGTACCCCCTATCCAACCCAAGAGAAAGTGTTTCATATCAGGAGCGTGCCATGCAAAGGAAACATAGTCATATACACAGAGGCTATTCTCACAGAAGCACTGGTTTATCAAAGAACTGTCTTTCTGTTTTAGAATTGTTAGGCTTTTTGGGACATTGCCTCATTGGGGGTGAACTTATAAGTGTACCAAACAATGGAAATGGTTTCCTCTGTTTTAAATAAACTCTAAATAAACGGCACATCCTATAAGAACTATAGGCTACATCCTGTGGTTCAACCCACTTTTGAATTTTGTTATTGTGATTAAAATATACAAACTATATATTGGATTACAACATAATAAAGTGACATTTAAATGATTTAATGCAAGCAACGTCTTCAGAAAGGGATACTGTTGTAATATGAGTTAACATTGGAGTGTTTATAAGGTGGTGCTAATACATAAGCATAATTAGAGCATCAAGTAACCGAATTAGACAAAATATACCACTATTCAAAAACTATCTTGAGGGATCAACTACACTACAGCCAAGGGAAGTGGGGAAATGATGTCAGGTTGTATTTTGAGGGCTACATCCTCAGAGAGAAGGAGAGGGAGAGGGAGAGTGAGCAGGCCCATGACAGAATGATCTGTCCCAGCTCAAGAGAGCAGCCCTGGACAAGACCAGACATACAGTCCCAGCTTGCAGGTTTAGCTCAGGGAAGAGGGGCAAGTCTCTAGTCCTCTATACTAATCTGTACTGAGCTGATAAGCGCAGCAGCACTGGTTGTGTGGGCGATGCACTATGTACCAGAGTGTCTGGATTTACAATTGTGTAATATGGTACTCTCTCTCTCTTTCTTTCTCTCTCTCTCTCTCTCGCTCTCTCTCTCTCTCTCTCTCTCTCTCTCTCTTTCTTTCTCTCTCTCTCTCTCTGTATCTTTTCTCTCTCTCTCTCTCTCTCTATTTTTCTCTCTCTCTCTTTATCTCTGTCTTGGTCTCTCTCTCTCTTTATCTCTGTCTTGGTCTCTCTCTCTCTGTATCTTTTCTCTCTCTCTCTCTCTCTCTCTCTCTCTTTTTCTCTCTCTCTCTTTATCTCTGTCTTGGTCTCTCTCTCTCTGTCTCTCCCTGTCTACAGCATTCGATACACTGATGGGAAATATTTGCTAAATGTTTTTTGGAAAAAAGATTAAAGTGATAGTTCAAAATACAGAATGTTGTATTCCTTTTAGGCCTTATTACACAAATACACATTATTAAGTGTGTATATCTTGAAAAAAAAAGGTATATTTAAGCAGAAACCTTGGGTATAAAATATTAACGTGGGATTCTGGGAAATGGGGAATATATGCTGAGCACATTTTTCTATTGGGGGCCGAAGTAAGGTTGTTATTTTCAGTGGTGTGTATTCATCGACGCCAAGGAAAGCCAGGCTTCCCAAACAAAGTACAAAAAAAAATGATACAATCTTTCTGTCTTTCAGAATTTTCCTTCAATTCGCAAGAGGCTGAATGTATCTCACAGGAGAAAGCATCAGAGTGAGTGAACAGTGCCCCTCTGTCTCTCTACGTGTAGGCCATCTATCAGATGCTGTCTGGTCCAAACGAGTATGACATTGTTGCCACACGTAGCATTGAATGCAAGGGAAGCCAACGAGAATTTGGCCTCCCTTGACGAAAAAGACAAAATGTCCAATCAGTGTTGATCTGTGAATGGTCGTGGCAGTGAAAAAGAATTGTGAGAACATACGTCATTAATAGAAACAACTTGAATTGTTGCATCTAGTTGTGTTGTTGTCCTCCTGTGGCTATTCCTAAATTAGCCATGGATGGAGATTGGGATTTGGACTTGTAGGTTTACTTCATTCTCTGTACTGTGCCCATGGCCTGAGAGGATGGAAATACAATATGCAGCTAGATGTGGAAGGCTAATGTTGACTAGCTAATGTTGCCCATGAATGGAAGTTAGGCTACCAGTAGTGAGCAAGCATTTTAGCCAGGTAGCCTAGGACAACATAAAATAAAACCGTGTACTGTATGACAGAGTGAAAGACCGTTTCATCAGCATGAAAGAGAGGAGGATGGCATTGGTGTTTCTTTACAAGTAGGGTGAGTCAACATGTTTTTGTATTTGCACGAACGCACGCCCACGCACACAAACAGAAACAGAACCATAGACAGCCGCATCGTATTTAGCTTATGTTGATTGGACTAAAATGTTTTTGGTTTCTTTCAGTTGCCACTGTATTAGACTAAGCATAGGTGATTTTATGATGTTTAAATGTTGAAGTTGAAATGGTGCTGGAATAGTGGAGGCATCCCCTGATTTCTTTGCGACTTGCGGTGACTCTGTGGTTCTAAATCAATAGTTGTTTAGTGGTCTGAAAATGTCTGAAACATTAACTTGCTTAACCATGCTGTACCACCAATGCCATTCAAGGCCACAGTGTCTCCCGACCCCTCCTGTCTCAGCCTCCAGTATTTATGTTGCAATAGTTTATGTGTCGGGGGGCTAGGGTCAGTCTGTTATATCTGGAGTATTTCTCCTGTCTATCCAGTGTCCTGTGTGAATTTAAGTATGCTCTCGCTAATTCTCTCTCTCTCTCTTTATCTTTTTCTCTCTCTTTCTTTCTTTCTTTCTTTCTTTCTTTCTTTCTTTCTTTCTTTCTTTCTTTCTTTCTTTCTTTCTTTTTCTCTCACTCTCGGAGGACCCGAGCCCAAGGTCCATGCCTCAGAACTACCTGGCCTGATGACTCCTTGTTGTCCCTAGTCCACCTGGTCGTGCTGCTGCTCCAGTTTCAACTGTTCTGCCTGCAGCTATGGAAACCTAGCCTGGTCACCGGACGTGCTACCTGTCCCAGACCTGCTGTTTTCAACTCTCTAAAGACACCAGGAGCAGTAGAGATACTCTGAATGATCGGCTATGAAAAGCCAACTGACATTTACTCCTGATGTGCTGACCTGTTGCACCCTCTACAACCAATGTGATTATTATTATTATTTGACCCTGCTGGTCATCTATGAACGTTTGAACATCTTGGTCATGTTCTGTTATAATCTCCACCCGGCACAGCCAGAAGAGGACTGGCCACCCCTCATAGCCTGGTTCCTCTCTAGGTTTCTTCCTAGTTTCTGGCCTTTCTAGGGAGTTTTTCCTTGCCACCGTGCTTCTACACCTGCATTGCTTGCTGTTTGGGGTTTTAGGCTGGGTTTCTGTACAGCATTTTGTGACATCAGCTGATGTAAGAAGGGCTTTATAAATACATTTGATTGAATGATTGACTGTCATGTAACTAACTGTCTGTTACATGCAATATGTGTCGTGGACTTCACTGGACAGAAGTTGCTATTCGGTTTCATCATAAAACAAAGGTGTGGTTGAATATATTCTGCCACTGTCTTCTTATTGTCTCGGCCTATAGGCTTATATATCACGACTGTAAGGCATATGATTTGACAGCAAACAACACAATTATCACAACACATACAGTGTAGGTTGTAACATGGCTTGGCTTCCCCAGTGATTTTACTCACTCACCGCTACAGGTTAATATTATCCAGTGCCACTTGGTGAAAGTGAATGCTAAAATACAGATTGGAGATTGGTGTTGGTATGTGCAAGTCCATTGTTTTTCCAGTCTAATGTACACTTGGCGCCATCGTGTGGACATTAAATAATATTTTGGGATTATGGGATTGTTCCATCAAAATATACTTTTTTCCAGTTATCTTGTCTGTGGTCGATTCACACTTATCTTGTCTGTGGTCGATTCACCATCGCCATACCACTACTGTGACTATGGAAGAATAAGCAAAAGTTTAATCAAGAGGTTACTAAGACGTGTTATGTCTGACCCTGCAATTTCCCTCAACATTAATAAATACATATACCTAAATGCTGTCCCAGGGACATCAGACCTAACTCGCCAGTTCACATTCTCCTGTCTTTATCAGTGATTATATATAAAATCCACCAGATTGGGTCAGGGTAAGACCTATAGAGCATTCGAACAGGACATGTAATGCACACTATAGCCATTCCATAGGCATATATTGTCCATGTATGACAATAATAAATATTAGTTGTATCCATGGACTAGTTTTTGACAGAACTGCACGATAGAAAAGCATGTGTACACATTCATTTTATGAGTATGATTTGTGTGTGGTGATTTTGTATGTTTAGTTGCATGGTGTATTCTGCTGAGTGTCATTTTTCTCCCCTATTTCTGGCAGCAGGAGAGAGGTGTCAAGGTGTTACATTTAAGAGGCTCATCAGCTTATTCGGGATATGGGTCAGCAAAGGTGGAGTTGCTTTTCGACCCACCTCGCAGCACTTTCTCTCTCTGTCTAGCTGTCTCTCTCTCTCTCTCTTTTTTCACTCTCTTTCTCTCTCTCGCTCTCGATCTATCTCTCTGTGTGTCTCTCTCTCAAACATAAACACCCGCACACACAGCCATAGCCTACGACCCAGGATTCAAATGAAATAATAAAGGCTTATCTAGTCATAGGAGATATTCCATTATATTTATCCAGGTTCAAATATATGTTGTCATGTCAAAAGAGTTTCCCTAAAAACATGATACAACTTTTTCGTAGCAGGTTAGGATAATTAACGTAACAGGTTAGGAGAATTATGTTAAGGTTAGGAAATGGGTTAGGGTTAGCAAAAATGCTCTCCTGACCTGCCTACGAAAAGTCACTCGAAGTGCAGTGTTTTTAGCGAGTCCCGATGCCAAAAGCCAGATGTTTGTATCTAGGCTAGGGCCAATCCTCAAAAAGGGCTTTAGTTTTTGAAATACTCCTACCAAAGGTAGGATAAAACACAACTGTATTTGTACATCTCTAATGTCTCCCATTTAGGATACGGATGGTTGTGTAAAAAAGTGCAGAACACGGGCCAAGAGGCGATGGGCCACATAAACTCATGTAACCCAATATTGCAAGCGCTGATATTGCTAAAAATGTGATCTCATTCAGTGCTGTATGGTCCTGCCTGACAGAAATACATACAGTTACCCATGTGTTTTGATGTTGTGGCTATTGTAATCAGCTCTAAGGAAAACACCCCTTAAACTAGGCAAGTGCAGAATAAATATTGGCTGGAGGGGGTGGGTGGTTGTGGTTCATACATGCATAATCTATGAGCAGAATTACTGTTTTACCTCAATTAGCCACAAAATCTCTAGTTTGAAAGTGATTGTTTACTGGAAGCTGTGTGGCGCCATTTTCCCTACATTTTCCCCCACGCGGGCCAGCCCACTAGCAATTCGAGTTCCGACCAATGAGCTTTAGCCCCTCGCTATTTGAGTGACAGCTGGCAATGACGTGGTGTAGTATGCAATCTTCAGGGACCACTTTTGGCTAGTGGGCACTAGTTTCAGAACTACTGGCTAAAAAGTTTACAAAAGTACCAGAGAATATCTTTGATAGAGAACTTGCCAAGTCAGATGTGCTCTAATTCAGTGCTGTATGATCCTGCCTGACAAAAATATATACAGTTACAGGTTTTTTGATGTTGTGACTATTGTAATCTTATCGGATTTAAGTTAAACAAGTGGGCTGAGATGGTGAAAACGGTCATTTCTTTTCAGTCTAGTATTCCTCTTTGGATTTTATATGTTTAGCCTCTTGCAATTATGTTAGGGGGCCCCCCTAGAGTTGTCTCCAAATCCATAATGGAGTCCAAAATGCAATATGGCTGCCACAATACCATTGACCCCTCTATGGAAAGATGAGATTCTCACGAACTTGATGGTTTTCTTCAATTTGCTCTACGACCCCCACAAGTGTCTTGGGACTCGTCTGAAGTCTGTACAGACGATCTGGCAACTTTTGTCTATAGTGTCCAGTTTGGGCTACACACTAAAACGACCCCTCTGCGGAAAGGTGAGACTCTCATGAACACATGCATGTCGCCCACAGGCCTGACAAGACCAGTCTGAAGGTCCCCGGTACCAGTTGTAAACATTAATGAAAGTATATATGGAGACTGTTTAGTGTAAAAAATAAGGGGTTAAATACATGTCAAATAAAAAACTATAAATGTTTCCTGATCTTTCAGATACAAGGACCGACACTTCAGAACAAGCTTCCTTTTGGGATGGACTATCTGTTGTTCCATGTAGTGAATCTCTTATTCAATGGGTTTGTATGGGCTAAAAGGACAAAAACACATTTTCATCAAATAATGTTTTTATATTTTGCTTTGATACATCAATGGGTCTTAAAACTCTAAATCAAATAGCAAAATGATCCTTGGTATGACCTTCTTAAAATAATTCCAAGTCACAAGTCTCTTTGAGCATCAATGACTCGGAGGCTCCCACAAATGGAAAGAGAACTCTGAACACCCTCTGTCTAGGTCTACAACTTGCGGTATACCAACTATGGTTTAACCTGTTTCTCCATTATTGGGCTCTTAAGTCTCCTCCTTATTATTTAGAAGTAAGCTTTGATTTGTTGCGAAGCTTTGATTTATTGCTATTCTAATAAGGCTGCCTGAATCCAACATGACCTCCCTCTGGCTCACTGCATTTGTGATGCACATTGAGATGTGCTGGATCCTTGGACCCCAAAACATTTCATTTCGATGTCTGAGCCCACTTGTTTTCCTTTGAGCTAGTTAGAATAGCCACAACATCAAAAGACGTGCAACAGTATGTATGTCTTGTCAGGCAGGACCATACAGTGCTGAATGAGAACCAATTTGACTTCTTGAGTTGTCTATTAATCAGCTACCAAACATTTTAGTTTACATTCATCATAAATATTTATAGTTGATATTTCCGTCTATTGTATCTCTCCAGCCAGGCATTATTCAGCATTTTTTTGTTTAGTTTTGGAGTAAAATATTTTTACACAACCATCCATTTCATAAATGGGAGACATTAGAGATGTGAAAAAATATGGTTGTGTTTTGATCGACCTCTGGTAGGGGTATAATTTTCTTTTTTTTGGGGGGGGGGGGGTCCTGCCACTAGCCTAATCTGTCTAAATTGGCACTGGTTTCCTGAAACACGTCATCAAAACAGCTGAAATGACTGACACAGGCAAATATTGAGGAGCTCAGGGGATACACGCGCAGGGAAAACCCTTCGTTAACGTTAATTATTCCCTCTACACCTAAGAGCAAATTCAACTTAAGTGGGGGGCCTATCATTGTCACATAAACGCATCAGACCAATTATTGTTCGGTGCATAGTGTTCATGCAACAAGCTGTCTCCATGGCAAAGGAAATAAATAAGTTATGTGACCCTAGATAAAATACTTTGTTTTTCATCTTCATCACTGTTATTAGTGCCAAATAGAAAACATATAATTATATTTCTTTAGAGCCCTCTATTTAAATTTAAATGTGATTTTCTGCAGAATATAGGCCTAGGCTACTATCTTAACAAGGTGTTGTGCGATGGTTATGTGTTTCTGAGACTCCAACGTACATTGACAATCCTCTTATAGTGTGCCTTACCGAATATGGATTAGGTCCGGGTGCAGCACCCGTTTTGCCTACAGGTCACTTTGAAAGGGCTTTGATTGAATTGGCGTGGTTGATCTTGGCCTGCTATAATTTAGAATATATATTCATTAGACATTGAATATAAATACGTTTTACATTGAAGAAAATATTGCTTTATTTTGCATGCTTTTGTAGTCTACGTTTCTGCAACCTGTTGAGCATCAGGTAACCTTTGCTTGTCAAGAAGGATACTTTACACGGATACATAATGTTAGTCTGTTTGATTCTAATGAGCTAACATTATAAGGTGAGAAAAATGTTACTTGTGTGTGGTGGAGCAGACCTGTGTAAGGTGCGCTAGCCTCTTCAAGCGCCAACAACAGCATGTAAGGATCTCTCCAGGGTGCTGAAGTTGACAGACAACGGCGCTCCTGAGGCTCCTGCCTCTGCCTCACTTTATGGGAGAGACCAGAAAGATAATGAGGTGTTGTGGCTTCAACTGGGCAACGGTATGACATTTCACATGATTGAAAATATAGAGAATACTGGAATGGTGAGGTGAGGATTACTGCAAAAAAACAGGAGTGTTAAAAAAACTATCCTCAGACTTCACAGCTTTCAAAAAGGCCAAAGAAAGCAATGGTAAGTGCAACATATTATGATTAAAGCTATGCTATTCAAGAGTGTCTCTTTGAGATAACATGCTATCAAATACAGTGATCTCACTCTCACATAGCCTACTTTGTGTTAACTTTATGCAGTTTATAAAACCTTGAAGTAGCCTAACCCTTATTATAAATTATGTTAAAATGAATAGGCTAACCTAATCTTTTTTTGCAGATGTTTTTGGTTTGGTGTATAATGCTTTGATGTAGGATCAGATCACAGCTCACCAATACGGATACTCCAGCAGGATAATGCAACGTATTCCTCTAAATGTTGGAGGTGTGCTATGGGACTTATCCAACTATCCCTATGGCCCCATCTTCAAGAGCAGACACAGCCTTGCAACTCTGCCATTCTATAACTTTCTGCTATGGGTCCTGCTCGGGGTGTTGACGTTTCCGTGCTGTGTCCAGTGTTTAATCTTCAAAGTTGGGGTCCTTGGACCCTGGAACTGCGACCCGGTCTACTCCAAGGCCCTACCTGCGCTGGCCGCTAAACTGGCCGTGGGCAGAATAAACGAGGATTTCAGTTTAGATTTGGGCAGCAAATTGGACTTTGTGATCCTGCAAGAAGCATGTGAAACGTCTAAAGCATTGACAACATTTGTGTACTACGAGAAGATGGTGGACGGTTTCGTCGGACCCACGAATCCAGGATACTGTGACGCAGCCTCACTTTTGGGCAAAAACTGGGATAAAGCTATCTTTTCCTGGGCTTGTATTAACTATGAGTTGGATCGAATCAAGAGCTACCCAACCTTCGCACGGACACTGCCGTCACCTACACGGGTGTTGTTCACCGTGTTGAAGCATTTCAGTTGGGCCAACATCGGCATCGTGTCTTCCAATGAGGATATCTGGATAGACACCGCTGGTAAAGTGGCCAACTCCCTGCGGAGCCAGGGACTTCCCGTTGGCATAGTAGCTTCGGCGGGAATGAACGAGACGGAGATGGAAAGCACACTGAGCAGAATCCAGGCTGCTGGAGAGATCAAAGGCAAGTGTTTTTAAGAACATATTTACCTTCTATTTTGTTATATTATGTTTTGTTTACTGAAAAGATACGAGTGAAATAAGTGCAGGCTATGCTATCAAGCCTCACAAGACTGCTTTTTATTTTTATTTGATTTAACTAGGCAACAGAAAATCTGAGCCTGATCAGTTTAAAGGGGTAATCCACAGTTTAAATGATGACAAATCACTGAGGGATGGGGCTGGAGAACTGTAACCACTCTCAAATTCATAGAAAGAGCAATGGATATAAGTACTAACCATCCATGATATCAACTTTATAGTTTTAACCATGTTTTGAGACTTTTTTTTACAAACATTGGAGTACAACAAGCAGTGGTGATTTTATCATGTAAATCTTGGTGGGGCAAACTTTTTTATGCATGCCAGCAAAGCCACTACACAACACTAAACAATACATTAATTGCATTATAACGGTGACCAAGGTGCCCAAAAACGGTTATGGCCTACATAAAGCTGTCCCACCAGCAGAGCTTTCCTTTCAGCACTATGGAGTGAATCCTTACCACTGCTACACCAGGCTATCAGTGGAGACATATTATTTACTGCCTTTCTAAAAACCATAGCCGATATGGCTGACTTGCTTAAACAAATGTGGTTACGACTGACTCCTTGTGGATTTGTGTAAGTCGACAAGAACCACATTCTCCTTCAATAATAACAAACTCAAAAATTAGTTTAGACTTTTGAACCATACACGAAAATTATTACATTTATGTTCAGTAAATTCATAATGTTTGTTCTTATATCATTAATACTTAACTCTAAGTATAAGCAAGCTGAGCTAGGCCTATTTGTTCAGCACTTTCAAGTTGGACACCAACAAAAATTCAGATGTTATTTCAGTTAAATTCAACAAGATGTTGAGGCCTTAACTTTACTCTGCTTTAAGTCACCACACACACACACACACACACACACACACACACACACACACACACACACACACACACACACACACACACACACACACACACACACACACACACACACACACACACACACACACACACACACACACACACACACACACACACACACACACACACACACACCACCCCTCTCCCTCCAATCTAGTATTGAAAGGGGTATTCAGTGGGCTGTTTGTGTGAGCTGATTTGTGCAGCATAGGAGAGGTGTGTGAGATGGGAGGGTTGTCACTGCTGAGGCTGCACACCTGTGAAAGCTCAGCTGTGGCATAAAGCCACTGTTTCCCCGTTCAGCAAGAGATTCCTCTCTCCATGCATACCTTTGGTTGTTTCGTTGTGTCTTTAGCAGTTGAGACGTAATTTACTCACCTTCATGCCTCATCTGATTATTGTTGAGTGTTTACTTTATTTATGGAATTAATTCATGTTGTTATTCCTTTACTCAGTGTGTGGTTTCCCAATGTGTGTTACTATCTTGAACCAGGTTGTATCACAGCATATTGTACAAACAAAACAACCCTTGCAATATCAACTGGAATTACATGGGTCTGTTACTGTTTATAACAAATATTTGAACGATGAGAATGTCACTGGCAAACATGGTTACAGACCCAACAACATTATATAGTATCTCCTCAAGAAAAGCACATGAGCTAATTATAATACATAAAGTAAGCTAAACAATGAAATCATTCCAACATTGCCTAAATTGATGAACAAGTGAGAGACCTATATAAGCAATAGGCCTATAACAATTGAGATGTACAAACTAGGGCATAAGGGAACGATGAGGGCATAAGAGGCAATCCATAATTTCGATTAAGACATTAATGAGTAAGCTAAGATGGACTAGTCGATATAACTTTGTTCAGCACTTTTGAAATGTACAGCGACAGAATTCAGAACATGGGCAGTTCTTACACTATTCTCTCTGTACACCAAGTCAGAACTGTAGGATAAATAGAGGGCGTATAAGCAGAAAAATAAAAGCTCTTACAGTATTCAATTACATTTCTCAAAAACAGATTACCCGCTACATGTGCACCACCAAGTAAGAACAGTAGGCTAAGTTCTGAGGGGGAAAAGGGACCAAAATAGGCACATGGGTTACTAACAGCTTACTACACAACAGACACTTAGTATTAGTGTAATACAGTACAGTGCATTCGGGAAGGATTCAGACCCCTTTTTCCATATTTTGTTATGTTACAGCCTTATTCTAAAAGGGATTATATTTTGTTTCTCTCATCAATCTACACACTACAGAATAATGACAAAGCACATTTCTTTTAATTTTTTGCACATTTTATTAAATAAAAAACAAATCACATGTACGTAAGTATTCAGACACTTTACTCAGTACTTTGTTGAACCACCTTTGGCAGCAGTTACAGCCTTGAGTCTTGGGTATGACGCTACAAGCTTGGCACACCTGTTATCGCTGCTGATCCTCTCAAGCTCTGTCAGGTTGGATGGGGAGCATCGCTACACAGCTATTTTCAGGTCTCTCCAGAGATGTTCGATCGGGTTCAAGTCTGGGCTCTGGTTGGGCCACTCAATGACATTCAGAGACCTGTCCCAAAGGCACTCGTGTGTTGTCTTGGCTGTGTGCTTAGGGTCATTGTCCTGTTGGAAGGTGAACCTTCACCCCAGTCTGAGGTCCTGAGCGCTCTGGAGCAGGTTTTCATCAAGGATCTCTCTGTACTTTGCTCTGTTTATCTTTCCCTCGATCCGGACTATTCTCCCAGTCCCTGCCTCTGAAAAACATCCCCCAATATCCCCCTGGCATATTACATAATTTATGCAGCAGCATACAAGACATTTTTGAACTCAGTGTTGTTGTGCTGTGCTTGTTGGCAAATTTTGTCTTCAAACTTTGTTATCAAAGTCTGACATTCTCTGGATTTGTGGTGCTTTCAAGACACCTGGAACTCTGAAAAAACAAGGTCGAATTATGATGTAAGTGATCTTCAGGTCAGAGCTCTAGAAAGAGACCAGAGTTCCCGACTTGCAATTCCGAGTTGGTTGTCCGTTCAAAGCATATTTTCCCAGTCGGAGCTCGTTTTTTTCCAAGTTCCCAGTTGTCTTGAACTCACTTATTTTCGAGTTTTCAGATGTTTTCAATGTGGCAGAAGTCATGCTGGATGGGCACTTCTAATGTAAATCTATGGTAGCACCCAAATTGGCTTGAACTGGATAGCTCTCCCTGTAGATTCTGCAGAGACGTTGTGTCCCCCCATGAGTGACAGAATCCTGAGCCAATCACGGCGCAACTAGAGAAGATTAACAATGCCAACGCTCTGTATTTTCCGCTGGCTGCCCTTCCACGACAGAAAGCACTGAGCTAGGCTGAAACACCTGCTTTTTGGAGCTGCCTTACTAAATAAAGCAAGAAAGAGACCATGTTCGTATGCAGCTTTTTTCAATCATTAAATGTGTTTTTACATTGTTTTCAAACTGATATGTGACACAAATTAAATAACATGTAAAGCACTGACAATAAATAAACAACAGGTATGAATGACAGGTCGCCACTGACAACAAATCAGATCTAATTTGTCGAATAAAACAGCTGTACCTTACTTACAAGCCCTTCACTAACAATGCAGTTTTAAGAAAAAAATATTTACTAAATAAACTGAAGTAAACAATAAATAAATAAAAATGAAAAAAAAGAAGAAAATTGAAAATAACTAATAACTAACAATAAAATAACAGTAGCGAGACTATATACAGGGGGTACAGATACAGAGTCAATGTGCGGGGGCACCGGTTAATTGAGGTAATATGTACGTATATGTAGGTAGAGGTAAAGTGACTATGCATAGATAATAAACAGAGATTAGCAGCAACGTAATGGTTAGCCATTCAGGAGTCTTATGGCTTGGGGGTAGAAATTGTTAAGAAGCCATTTGGACCTAGACTTGTCGCTCCGGTACCGCTTGCCATGCGTAGCAGGGAGAACAGTCTATGAATAGGGTGGCTGGAGTCTTTGGCAACTTTTAGGTCCTTCCTCTGACATCGCCTGGTATAGAGGTCCTGGATTGCAGGAAGCTTGGCCCCAGTGATGTTCTGGGCCGTACGCACTACCCTCTGTAGTGCCTTGCAGTCGGAGGCCGAGCAGTTGCCATACCAGGCAGTGATGAACCCGTCAGGATGCTCTCGATGATGCAGCTGTAGAACCTTTTGATGATCTGAGGACCATGCCAAATCTTTTCAGTCTCCTGAGGGGGAATAGGTGTTGTCGTGCTCTCTTCACAACTGTCTTGGTGTGTTTGGACCATGACAGTTCGTTGGTGATGTGAACACCAAGGAACTTGAAGCTCTCAACCTGCTCCACTACAGCCCCGTTGATGAGAGTGGGGGCATGCTCGGCCCTCCTTTTCCTGTAGTCCACAATCATCTCCTTAATCTTGATCATGTTGAGGGAGAGGTTGTTGTCCTGGCACCACACTGCCAGGTCTCTGACCTTCTCCCTATAGGCTGTCTCATTGTTGTCAGTGATCAGACCACTGTTGTGTCATCGGCAAACTTAATGTTGGTGTTGGAGTTGTGCATGACCATACAGTCATGGGTGAACAGGGAGTACAGGAGGGGACTGAGCACGCACCCCTGAAGGGCCCCTGTGTTGAGGATCTGCTTGGCAGATGTGCTGTTACATACCGTTACCACTTGGGAGCGGCCCGTCAGGAAGTCCAGGATCCAGTTGCAGAGGGAAGTGTTTCGTCCCAGGGTCCTTAGCTTAGTGACGAGCTTTGAGGGCACTATGGTGTTGAACGCTAGCTGTAGTCAATGAATACCATTCTCAAGTAGGCGTTCCTTTTGTCCGGGTGGGAAAGGGCAGTGTGGAGTGCAATAGCGATTGTGTCATCTGTGGATCTGTTGGTGCGGTATGCAAAATGGAGTGGGTCTAGGGTTTCTGGGATAATGGTGTTGATGTGAGCCATGACCAGCCTTTCAATGCACTTCATGGCTACAGACGTGAGTGCTACGGGTCGGTAGTCATTTAGGCAGGTTATCTTAGTGTTCTTGGGCACAGGGACTATGGTGGTCTGCATGAAACAACAAGCTTATATTTTGGGTTCTGATGGGGTACAACAGTTGTACAGTGGCTTACAACCACAAATTAAAATAGATTTTTGGGGGGTTTGTATCATTTGATTTAAACAACATGCCTACTACTTTGAAGATGCACATTATTTTTTATTGAGAAACAAACAAGAAATAAGACAAAACAACTTGAACGTGCATTACTATTCACCCCAACAAAGTCAATACTTTGTAGAGCCAGCTTTTGCAGCAATTACAGCTGCAAGTCTCTTGGGGTACGTCTCTATAAGTTTGGCACATCTACCCACCTGGATTTTTGCCCATTCTTCAAGGCAAAACTGTTCCAGCTCCTTCAAGTTGAAAGGGTTCCGCTGGTGTACAGCAATATGTAAGTCATACCACAGATTCTCAATTGGATTGAGGTCTAGGCTTTGACTAGGCCCTTTCAAAACATTTGAATGTTCCCCTTAAACCACTCGAGTGTTGCTTTAGCAGTATGCTTATGGTCATTGTCCTGCTGGAAGGTGAACCTCCATCCCAGTCTCAAATCTCTGGAAGACTGAAACAGGTTTCCCTCAAGAAATTCCCTGTATTTAGCGCCATCCATCATTCCTTCAATTCTGACCAGTTTCAGAATTGATGCCCTCCCTGACTGGTCCCTGCCGATGAAAAACATTCCCACAGCATGATGCTACCACCACCATGCTTCACTGTGGGGATGATGTTCTCGGGGTGATGAGAGGTGTTGGGTTTGCGCCAGACATAGCGTTTTCCTTGATGGCCAAAAAGCTAAATGTTAGTCTCATCTGACCAGAGTACCTTCTTCCATATGTTTGGGGAGTCTCCTATTTTTTTCTTTAAGCAATGGCTTTTTTTCTGGCCACTCTTCCATAAAGCCTAGCTCTGTGGAGTGTAAAGTGGTCCTTTGGACTGATACTCCAATCTCCGCTGTGGAGCTTTGCAGCTCCTTCAGGGTTATCTTTGGTCTCTTTGCTGCCTCTCTGATTAATGCCCTCCTTGCCTGGTTTGTGAGTTTTCATGGTTGGCCCTCTCTTGGCAGGTTTGTTGTGGTTCCATATTCTTTAAATCTTTTAATAACAGATGTAATGGTGCTCAGTGGGCTGTTCAAAGTTTCAGATATTTTTTTATAACCCAACCATGATCTGTACTTCTCCACAATGTTGTCCCTGACCTGTTTGGAGAGCTCCTTGGTCTTCATTTTGCCACTTGCTTGGTGGTGCCTCTTGCTTAGTGGTGTTGCAATCTCTTGGGCCTTTCAGAACAGGTGTATTTATACTGAGATCATGTGACACTTAGATTGCACACAGGTGGACTTTATTTAACTGATTATGTGACTTCTGAAGGTAATTTATTGTACTAGATCTTATTTAGGGGCATCATACATGTGCACACACCACTTTTCCATGTTTTAATTTTTTATTCTTTGAAGCAAGTAAATGTTTTCATTTCACTTCACCAATTTGGTCTATTTTGTGTATGTCCATTACATGAAACCCAAATAAAAATCTATTTAAATTACAAGCTGTAATGCAACAAAATAGGAAAAACGCCAAGGGGGATGAATACTTTTGCAAGGCACTGTACATATAATTTATTTTCATGTCCCTAATGTTATGTAGCAACTGCAGATTGCCCCTTTAAGGTGGTGATCCCTCACTGTCTCTGTCCTGTGTGTTCCAGTGATCATCATGTGCATGCACTCTGCTCTGATTGGTGGGGAGCAGCAGACAGCCTTCCTGCTGAAGGCCCATGAGATGGGTCTGACGAAGGGCCGCTACGTTTTTGTCCCCTACGACACCCTCCTCTATAGCCTGCCCTATGCCAACACATCATACTTCCCCCTGCAAAACAACACCAAGCTGCGGCAGGCCTACGACGCCGTGCTCACCATCACTGTGTCCTCAGATCTGATGTCATTCAACGAGGCGTTCAACATGGCCAAGAGGTTTGAGGAACTCACCATATCACTGGTCCCACAGCAGGTGAGGAGGGTGTTTCTTGATATTTTCAATTGTGGGATGTGAGTAGATTCCATCTGAATTTCAATTGATTGTTATGTTATTACATTGTTATTACAATAGTATTATAAATATGCCATTGATTGTATTTATTGAACATTTGTTATGTAGAGAAACACCATAGTCTTCAGGCCATTTGATATATAACTGTTTTGGTTGGTGAGTTTTAGATCAGTGTATCACTCTCAGTTTGAGAAAAGCTAATCATTTTAACCAAATAAACGATTTATCAATGGCCTTGCATTCCAGGTCAACCCCCTGTTTGGAACCATCTACAACGGTATTTACCTCCTTGCCAAAGCCATGCACAATGCCAGGAGAGCTGGCCAGTGGCTCTCCGGGACCAACCTAGCTTATTTCACCAGGAACATGACGTTTTCTGGCTTCAACCAGAAGATCCAGATAGACACTGAAGGAGAGAGCCAGACCAACTATGTCATCCTGGACTCCGACGGATGGGAGGGTCAGCTGTACCGCTCCTATCTGGTGGACCTGAGCGCTGACATGGTCCGCTTCGCAGGCAAATCCATTCATTTCCCTGGGGGTTCCCCTCCCCCCTCAGACTCCAGCTGTTGGTTTGAACCAAACATTATCTGCACTGGAGGTAGAGAACCTGTTTGCCTGTTAGTTTGTGTCTTTCCTTCTTCCATCACACAACCAAACTATGTATTTAGTCTCCATGTCTTACCTGTGTCTCAGGTGTGGAGATAACCTACGTCATAGTGGTGGTTGTGATCATCTTCATTCTGATCGTGGGAGGACTTGGTCTAAGTCTGTTCGTAAGGTAACTCTTCTCACTGTCCTGTTCATGTTTCTTACTGTATTTGTATGCTGTTTAGCAGAGGTGTGGACTCGAGTCACATGACTTGGACTCGAATCAGACTCAAGTCACAAATATGATGACTTGCAACTCGACTTTGACTTAAAACCAATGACTCGTGACTTAACTTGGACTTGAGCCTTTTGACTCGACCTGATTTGATATCCTCCCCAAGCCCAGATATTAAAAATGATGCTATTAAAAAAAAGTGTGCAACGCATCAACTCTTCATTTAACAGATTACAGTTTGAATCGGACAGCAGCCAATCAAATTGGGCCAGCTGAGAAAAAGTTGCGCGTGGCAGTGCAGAGGAACGTCGGCGGGTGAATTCAGATGGAGCCCTTGGAAAGATTGATACCCCAAATTATTATTTTGGGATATAACGACTACGCTGTATCGATAAAAACGGATCGAAACTTGCAAAATTTACAGACGGAGGCGCAACAACTTCCAACTTTGTTCAACATTTGAAGTTGCACAAAAAACGGTAAGTCATGGCTAATATAGCAGACAGCTATATAATTTATATATTTGCTAGTGTAGCATGTAGGCTAACATAACGTTACATCAATGAGCCTCCACACAGTCAGTCAGTGCAGGAACGTGAACATTGCACCCAAGATTGAGCTACAACTGGCTCGGCAGTTGGTAGCCTAAATCCTGCCTGATGTTACTGCTGTTCCTAAAACCATTGACATAGGTTAGCCTACTGTAACCACACACAGAGAGTGTGTGTGTGTGTGTGTGTGTGTGTGTTTTTGTGTGTGTGTGGGTGGGTGTGTGTTTGTTTGTTTGTTAAGGTTGGGCGATTGTGTACAAGCCTACATCGCCCGATTGCGCCCCATAGCGATCCTCAATAGTCTTTCTCATGGTTAACCATGCACTTCCGTGGAAATATAAAGTTTATTTGGAAAGTAATAAATATACATATTTTTTAAAAGCATTCATGATTTGTGTCAATGTAATATACTAACTATTACTCTTGTTAAAAATATGAAGTGGTATTACACTTGGTGAAGAGCACATTATGACTTGTTTAGGACTCTAAACTCAAAGTTTAGGATTTGAGACTTGACTTGAGACTTGTCGGTCTTGACTTGGGACTAGAGTGCTAAGACTTGCGACTTACTTGTGACTTGTAAAACAATGACTTGGTCCCACCTCTGCTGTTTAGATACATAGAGACTAAAAACCTAGACAGAGATAGTTGCTATTGCTTTGCTGTTACCATGGCTGACATGCTCTCTGATTGGCTGGTAGGAGGAGAATCCAGCAGATCCAGTTGGTGAAGGGGCCCAATCGGATCCTACTGACTCTAGAGGACCTCACGTTCATCAACCCTCAACTTAGCAAGAGGGTAAATATATTTTCCCATGTGATTCTCTACAACATGACTTCTTTCTGATATACTGTATGTTCAGTCATCTATTTTATGCCTCATAGAAAATCACTCTAGAGGACCTGAGTGAATCTAAAAGTGGAATAGACAACAACGGTATGCATTCAGGAGACCTGCACCACTCTGTGAACAGCATCACTACCGCAACACATGACACCACAAATGTAGCAGTCTATGAGGTAGGTTGACGACGTTGACCGTTGAACCACAAGTCGACTTCTCATCCCTATCCTAAAATATTTCAATGTGACTTGTAGAGAATGGAGCCAGAATAAAACCACATTTTCTTTCATGGCTTCAAAGGGCGACTGGGTGTGGCTGAAAAAGTTTGAAGAAGGCCATTTCAAGGAAGTCAAGCAGAGCACCACCAAGATCTTTACAAAGGTAAAACCAAAACATAACAACAGTAAGTTCAAGCACAAGTACAGTGAATTGCTTGCGAGCTCTACTCAACGGTGCAGTAATCAATATCTAAAATAGTATAAAAATCAAAAATAAATATATACTGTGTATAAAAAATAAAGAAATGATGAGAAATAAGAGATTATGTTATATACAGGGTCAGTGCCAATACCATATTTACAATGTATAGTCATGTCTGGGATGTGAGTTTGTTTTTGTTAACTTTGGGGTCTTCATTTTGTGTGAATGTGTCCAGATGAAGGATCTGCGAAATGAGAACATCAATCCGTTCCTGGGGTTTTTCACAGACTGTGACATGTTTGCCGTGGTGACGGAGCATTGTTCCCGTGGCAGCCTGCAGGACCTCCTGAGGAACGATGACGTCAAGCTGGAATGGATGTTCAAGTCTTCTTTGTTGCTGGACTTAATCAAGGTATGACATGTTTGACACATCATGTTGCAAAACTAGTTCCACAAGTCTAATTTGTCCCAGTAAGATAAAAAAATATCTTCTAAAAACTGTTTCTGCCAGCAGATCAAACGTTTAAAATGTTTTTCTGGTACTTTGTCATAAGTAACACCAATGGTTTACCAGTTCTGATCTTATTGGCCTCTCAGGGTATGAAGTATCTGCACCATCGAGAGTTCCCTCACGGTCGGCTGAAGTCACGGAACTGTGTGGTGGACGGTCGCTTCGTCCTCAAGATCACAGACTACGGCTTTAACGAGCTGCTGGAATCCCAGAAATCCCCAAAAAATCTAGTTCCACCTGAAGGTAACATCTATGCCTAGATCTGCACTTTTGTTTTTTGAAAATGTTCACTCTTCCATATCACGTTAACGGAGCGGTGTGGTCAACAACATCATTTTTTTGTTAATGCCTTGTTAGAGTTGTTTGAAAAGAATTGATAGTTACATTTCAGATTGTTTTGCATGGGTGGGGTTTTGGACCGCTTGGTGACATCATAATAAAGAGAGTTTGCCCTCCTCTCTGCCAATAGCAGTTAGTTTGCAGGTTACACATCCCTCCCACTAGGCTCTTCCAGTTAGGCCCCTCTCTCAGACCACTCCATGACAGTCCTAGCAAAATTATTGCTTAGAAATAGCATTTAACTAAGAAGCTATTTTTGTTTGTTTTTGAGTATTTTAATTGAAAACAATCACAGTAAGGTACTTAATTGTTACCCAGAAATGATTTGATATCGAGATAAAAATGGCTGCATTGGACCTTTAAAGATGGACTTGACACACATTCATTTGTATTTCTAGTTTGTGAGTATAATCTATGTAATTTAGATTCTATATGCTTCCCAGGTGCTGCATTTAACTACCTTGCCAATATCGTGACCCTGTGCCTCTATCTCAGATCAGTTTTGGACAGCTCCAGAGTTCCTCCGAGACGTGGAGAACTCTCGGAAGGGGACCTATAAAGGAGATGTGTATAGTTTTGCCATTATACTCCAAGAGGTGGTTGTCCGAGGACTTCCATATTGCATGCTGGGTCTGACTCCTGCGGGTAGGTTTGGGGGATACAAAACAAGCAAAAACATACAATCTTAGATCTTAGAGGCATTTTTTTGTTTTAGCTTGAGGTCATTCTTCTGTCATCTGTGAATCAACATCACTTGATTGACTTGTTATACTGGCATCTATTGAGTAATGTCAGAGTTGTAAATCACAATAATTCCCCTATCTACAGTGTATGATGTAGCTACATATTGTACATACAGAATTTCTGCTTTGCTTTGACAAGCTGTCTAGTACCAGCGGACAATAAACTGTGTAATGAGTTGTTATGCTCCCGTGCTGCCGCTGTACAGTATAACCTCTCTCCTCTCTTTCTCTCTCCCTCACCATCAGAGATCATCCGTAAGGTGAAGAAGCCTCCTCCCATGTGCAGGCCCACGGTGGCCCCAGATCAGGCTCCTCTGGAGTGTATCCAGCTGATGAAACAGTGCTGGAGCGAACAGCCTGACCGCAGACCAGCCTTCGATGAGATCTTTGACCAGGTCAGAAACCCTCATCTGTCTCCACGGTTATCTGCTGCCAGTCTCATAGAAGGCTAATGCAGGGAATATGTCTGGGTAATTATGAGCTGTGGACAGCAGAAATTGGTCTGTCAGCGCTCATTGGCCGAAATCTGTCTTGCCTACTACTTAATAAAACAATATACTGTGTACTAATCGTATTACATACTGTTCAGAATGTACTGTTTAGGAAAAATGAATGCAGTAAGCAACAAATATTACCATCTAGGCTCACCCGTCCTGAGAATGTCATCTAATAATGCTTAATTGCGTTGATTCCCAATCATTCATTTATTTTGGTACAGCGTGTTCCCTTATCTCATTATCAGCTGATTATCAGCTCTTGTCAAACACACATGAGTCTGGAATAGGGAAGGCAAAATTAAAATGACTTTCAATAAATTCCCTTGTCTTCCTGAGATTCCGGTTTGAGGATTCACTGAATCAGGAGGGAGTAAGCAGGAAATACGGAATCCTCCATCCAGGATTTCTGGAAAACCAGGGAATTTATTGAAAGTTCACGGGATTGTGCAACCCTAGTCTGAAAAGACACTTCTCTTCCTCAAAAGTGTGCAGCGTATTCTACTAGATGAAAAGACGTATAGTTTAACATCCTGGCATATAAAGCATACTTTATTTTCGACATTTCAAGTACTATAAAACGTTTTATTTTTGTATACCTAAAATGCAAATGCTGCGCAGTTTTGCAGGTCTTCTCTTACAGCTGCAACTGTATGTGCATTTGTAAATCAAGACCTTTCTTGAGTTGGGCTCTGGAATGGTGCAATTGTTGAGAATATGAGTCTATGGTTGTTGTGGGGAAAAGGGGTTTTGTGTGTGTGTGTGTGTGTGTGTATCCCGCAACTGTTGCGAGGGAGTAAAATATGTTAGGGACAATATAGGATGTATTATATATATATATATATATATATATTATTCACAATAATTGTTTGCTAATATAATAATTGCTTGCCATAATGTAATTTTGGTAATGGCGAGACTGGTGAGAGGTAAAAATCCTTTGCATAAATTGTCTACATTACTACAAATATTAATAGCTAATTATGGAAAATAAGATAATCAGGATTTTTAATGTATGTATGTGTATATATATAGATATATATATATTTTTTTAATGGCTATATACAGTGCCTTGTGAAAGTATTCGGCCCCCTTGAACTTTGCGACCTTTTGCCACATTTCAGGCTTCAAACATAAAGATATAAAACTATTTTTTTGTGAAGAATCAACAACAAGTGGGACACAATCATGAAGTGGAACGACATTTATTGGATATTTCAAACTTTCTTAACAAATCAAAAACTGAAAAATTGGGCGTGCAGAATTATTCAGCCCCCTTAAGTTAATACTTTGTAGCGCCACCTTTTGCTGCGATTACAGCTGTAAGTTGCTTGGGGTATGTCTCTATCAGTTTTGCACATCGAGAGACTGAAATTTTTTCCCATTCCTCCTTGCAAAACAGCTCGAGCTCAGTGAGGTTGGATGGAGAGCATTTGTGAACAGCAGTTTTCAGTTCTTTCCACAGATTCTCGATTGGATTCAGGTCTGGACTTTGACTTGGCCATTCTAACACCTGGATATGTTTATTTTTGAACCATTCCATTGTAGATTTTGCTTTATGTTTTGGATCATTGTCTTGTTGGAAGACAAATCTCCGTCCCAGTCTCAGGTCTTTTGCAGACTCCATCAGGTTTTCTTCCAGAATGGTCCTGTATTTGGCTCCATCCATCTTCCCATCAATTTTAACCATCTTCCCTGTCCCTGCTGAAGAAAAGCAGGCCCAAACCAGTGGGGATGGTGTGTTCAGGGTGATGAGCTGTGTTGCTTTTACGCCAAACATAACGTTTTGCATTGTTGCCAAAAAGTTCAATTTTGGTTTCATCTGACCAGAGCACCTTCTTCCACATGTTTGGTGTGTCTCCCAGGTGGCTTGTGGCAAACTTTAAACGACACTTTTTACGGATATCTTTAAGAAATGGCTTTCTTCTTGCCACTCTTCCATAAAGGCCAGATTTGTGCAATATACGACTGATTGTTGTCCTATGGACAGAGTCTCCCACCTCAGCTGTAGATCTCTGCAGTTCATCCAGAGTGATCATGGGCCTCTTGGCTGCATCTCTGATCAGTCTTCTCCTTGTATGAGCTGAAAGTTTAGAGGGACGGCCAGGTCTTGGTAGATTTGCAGTGGTCTGATACGCCTTCCATTTCAATATTATCACTTGCACAGTGCTCCTTGGGATGTTTAAAGCTTGGGAAATCTTTTTGTATCCAAATCCGGCTTTAAACTTCTTCACAACAGTATCTCGGACCTGCCTGGTGTGTTCCTTGTTCTTCATGATGCTCTCTGCGCTTTTAACGGACCTCTGAGACTATCACAGTGCAGGTGCATTTATACGGAGACTTGATTACACACAGGTGGATTGTATTTATCATCATTAGTCATTTAGGGCAACATTGGATCATTCAGAGATCCTCACTGAACTTCTGGAGAGAGTTTGCTGCACTGAAAGTAAAGGGGCTGAATAATTTTGCACGCCCAATTTTTCAGTTTTTGATTTGTTAAAAAAGTTTGAAATATCCAATAAATGTCGTTCCACTTCATGATTGTGTCCCACTTGTTGTTGATTCTTCACAAAAAAATACAGTTTTATATCTTTATGTTTGAAGCCTGAAATGTGGCAAAAGGTCACAAAGTTCAAGGGGGCCGAATACTTTCGCAAGGCACTGTATGTATATAATGTAATGTAATGTAATGTATGTGTGTTTACCCAAATAATATCTGGGGGATTGGAAATGATGCAGACAATTAAATTGATGGAAGCAACAATCTATCCTCAATATTAAAGCTGATCCACCCCTAAAAAAATAAATACAAATAAATACAAATAAAATGCAATCGCTAGTATGGCTATTCAGACACAGAAAAGGTCTTGGCTTATAGCTTTGTGGATTTTTACAGAGAGCATAAGTCATACATAATATTACATAATGTAGTGGTGCACCAATGATGATGATGATGATGATGATGATGTTGTGTCACAGTTCAAGCTGATCAACAAGGGCAAGAAGACCAACATCATTGACTCCATGTTGCGGATGCTGGAACAGTACTCATCTAACCTGGAGGACCTGATCAGAGAGAGGACAGAGGAGCTGGAAGTGGAGAAACAGAGGACAGAGAAACTGCTGTCTGAGATGCTGCCTCCGTGAGCTTCATGTTATAACACACACACACAGACAACTAAAGAAGACAATGGGCATTTTGTTATTTCAAGATATCATTCTTGTACAATGCCAAGGGTATTATCCATTCATAACATGATACAGTACCATACTTTTGACTCTTAATGATTGTTTGTTGCTCTGTGTCACATTACCACAAACACAAAATGTCCCATGTCACAATACAGTTCTGTGGCAGAGGCTCTGAAGACGGGTGCAACAGTGGAGCCAGAGTACTTTGACCAGGTCACCATCTACTTCAGTGACATAGTAGGCTTCACCACCATCTCCTCCCTCAGTGATCCCATCGAGGTGGTGGACCTACTCAATGACCTGTACACGCTGTTCGACGCTGTGCTCAGCAACCACGACGTATACAAGGTCAGTTATACTATTTTCACACTACTAAGTTGAACCGAAATGAGCTGAGCATCATAGTTGCGGGTTGGGTTGCGGTGCAAGGGAAGCATCACTGAGTATCAATGTGGCAATGATTTATTGTATGCCTGTTTGTTTTCATTGTGTAGGTGGAGACCATTGGTGACGCCTACATGGTGGCGTCAGGTCTTCCCAAGAGGAATGGCAACAAACACGCAGCGGAGATAGCCAACATGTCCCTGAACATCCTGAGCTCTGTGGGCACCTTCCAGATGCGCCACATGCCCGGCATTCCCGTCAGGATACGAATAGGGATACACTCAGGTGAGAGAGGGCATTGGGTTGTCCCTGCCTGGCAGACATACTCTGAAGTTAGGTCACATATATTAGCTAGTTGATCAATGGCTAAATCCCAATGTGAGTTGTTAATAAAGATGAAGAGTTTCTTTCCAAAATGCTATATATACATTTTCAGAAATGTTGGTAAATTAGCTTCTACAGTTTTAAAGAACTTATGAAAGCGATTGGTGTGTTTTTTCACTATCTAAACATGACATGGAGTTGTTCAGTGGCACATGTATTTGTTTCAAATCTACCACTTGATGTTTTTATTTCAGAGACAAATAATCATGTTTTTTTGTACCTCACTCACAAATAAATAAGTAGTATTGCCAGGTTTTACACAGTAAAATGTACTGTAACAAATAACTACATTTTTAATAAAGAACTGTGATACATTTGTGACGTAAAGATTTATTTGGGCTGCAATCTGAGGTGCAGCTAACTCTAATGAACGTATCCTCTGCAGCAGAGGTAACTCTGGGTCTTCCATTCCTGTGGCGGTCCTCATGAGAGGCAGTTTCATCATAGCCATTGATGGTTTTTGCGACTGCACTTGAAGAAACTTTAAAAGTTCTTGAAATGTTTTCAGCATTAACTGACCTTCATGTCTTAAAGTAATGATGGACTGTCGTTTCTCTTTGCTTATTTGAGCTGTTCTTGACATAATATGGTCTTTTACCAAATAGGGTTATCTTCTGTATACCACCCCTACCTTGTCACACCACGACTAATTGGCTCAAATGCATTAAGAAGGAAATACATTCCACAAATGAACTTTTAACAAGGCACACCTGTTAATTGAAATGCATTCCAGGTGACTACCTCATGAAGCTGGGGTTGAGAGAATGCCAAGTGTGCAAAGCTGTCATCAAGGCAAAGGGTGGCTACTTGGAAGAATCTCAAATATAAAATATATTTTGATTTGTTTAACACTTTTTTTTGCTTACTACATGATCCTATGTGTGTTATTTAATTGTTTTGATGTCTTCACTATTATTCTACAATGTAGAAAATAGTACAAATAAAAACCCTTGAATGAGTAGGTATGTCCAAACTTTTGACTGGTACTGTAGGTGAGACAACCAAATATCACAGTCAAATATACAGTATGAAAACATTCCATTCTAGCTAAACAATGGATATAGCGATTTGCAAAAAAAAAAATCAACATTTTAATGCACACTTAAAAATCTATTAATTGAAACAGTCATATTTTACACACACATGAAGGTACCCATAACCAGCAATCATTTCTGCTGAAAAAAACACGTGAAAAATGTGTGGATATAACGTTTTGGAAATAAACTCTTCATATCACAATCAATCGCTTTGATTCTATTTCCTTTTCTAACTGTCTGTATGTGGGGATCCATCAGTCATAATGAGGATGGCTGAAACAGTAGCAGGCCAAGGTTTGGTTTCTCATTGTGATGTCTGAGATGTGATGCACATGTGTGTTGTGTGTGTACAGGGTCATGTGTGGCTGGGGTGGTGGGTCTGACCATGCCTCGGTACTGCCTTTTTGGAGACACAGTCAACACTGCCTCTCGTATGGAATCCACTGGGCTGCGTGAGTATCAGAGGTTATTGGTGTTGATTTAAAAAAACATTAAGAACACCTTTTTAATATTGAGTTGCACCCCCTTGACACAAACCAGTGCACCTGGCCTGGCACCTACTACCATACCCTGTTCAAAGGCATTTCAATATTTTGTCTTGCCCATTCACCTTCTGAATGGCACACATACACAATCCATGTCTCAATTGTCTCAGGGCTTAGAAATCCTTCTTTAACTTGTCTCCTCCCCTGCATCTACACTGATTGAAGTGGATTTAACAAGTGACATCAATAAGGGATCATAGCTTTCACCTGGATTCACCTGGTCAGTCTGTTATGGAAAGAACAGTTCTTAATGTTTTGTTCACTCAGTGTATTTCTGCTCAGGATGTCTGCATTATGGTATGGTTTGTAGTGACAGTGTTATTTCCGTTCAGCTTATAGAATTCATGTGAACATGAGCACTGTGAAGATCCTGCGCTCCCTCAACGAGGGCTACAAGATAGACGTCAGGGGCATGACAGAGCTGAAGGTATAAACACCTCACAATACATTATCCTCTGTGTTCACCTGTAGGATCTCTTTCAACTGTTTATAAATAAATGATGAATAATGATGTGTTCCTACAGGGTAAAGGCATTGAAGAGACATACTGGCTGGTTGGGAAAGAAAACTTCACAAAGCCTTTACCGAACCCTCCAGAGATTAAACCAGGGTAACAACTCACACTCACAATACAGTACCTTATGTTGACACCCTGGCGAGAACCACCCTAAGTGAATCTTAACATGTCTACATTTCATTTGGTGAATATTTGTGCATTGATTATACAGCAGTTTTATGTGTTTATGTGTAGTCATTTCACACATTTTCTCATCATTCACTACATGAGCAAAATGGAGCCCCATTGAAAACTAGGATGGGATTGATGCTGTTATGGTGGCATTGCATGTTTTGCCTACTTTAGGGATGACAATCATGGACTGAACCCAGAGGATATAGCTGCGTACAAGGGGAAAAAAACGGAGAAAAAAACTTGATTTGAGGAGGTAGCTAGCAACTTGCATGCCGTGCTCTGTTGTGTCATGGTGGAATGCTAGTTGTTGTGTGGGTTCTTCTGTTGCATGGAGTTTGTGGATTTCTCAATCTATGGGATTTTGTTGAGCCCCCTCCACTACTCCCCCGCCCCCTATACCCTATACTGTCTTACCATAGTCTCTTGATCTGATCTCTTCAAGTCTTGATCTGATCTCTTCTCTAATATTCTAATCTTATCACCTTCAATACCGTTAAAGCAGAGCTTGACCATCCCAGAAAAGCTCTGTTCGTTTTGGATAATCTCTTTCCATTGTGAGTGGTTCACCCTCATTTCCGTCCTTCCTTTCTTCTCACCCTCTCATTTGAGGCAGCACCTCTGAGACACTGGTGGCTGGTGACACCTTAATTGGAGAGTACGGGCTCATAGAAATGGCTGGAACGGAATTAATGGAATTCACTCTGTTCACTCCATTCCAGACATTATTATGAGCCGTCCTTCCCTCTCCAGCCTCCTGTTCTCTAAGACAATTAACATTCTTAGTCATGCTTCTTCTGCCATGTCCTCTCGTCTCATCTCACCAGCTGTCTTGTCTATTATAATCTGATAGGCCTACTAGACTACTGTGGAAATATTAAGTGGAAATATGTTTAAATGTTATTTGATCTTCCATTCTCAGGGACAACTGGCAAGAGATGGTGACAGATGAGATCAAGACGATATTTCGCAAGGCCAACCGGGAGGTGGACAAGCCTAAAATATGAGCAGACGAGACAGACGGAGAGAGACAAACACGGGGAGAAGAGGACACATCCAAAGAGAGAGAGGGAGGAAGAGAAAGGGATGATGAAGAACTGGAGGACAGAGGGCATGGACCGGCCTGCTCACTGCAGCTTACGTGGCCTCCTTTAATAGGATTTCCTGGCTTCTGTCTGTGTAATCTGTTTGTGGCCAGCACAGCAGAAAGGGAGAGCACTAATGAAATGAAGGTTGTTGTATTACCGTCCTGTGACAGGGATAGTGCGTGTCTTCTTAATGAACCATACACTTATGTCTCTGGACTCCCATTGGCCACTAAGTGGCTTTGTGTCAGTGGAGTGGTTTTGTCTAGATGGGATACAGTTTATGTCAAAATTGACTTTTCGTAGCAGGTGAGGAGAATTTACGCAGCAGGTTAGGATAATTAATGTAGCAGCTAAGGAGAATTAAGTTAAGGTTAGGAAAAGGGTTAGGTTTATGGTTAGCTAAAATCCAAAACATATCAACTTTGGATGTCAATTTGACACAAATTGTATCCCATGGCCAGTGGAGTTGAGGCCCCAGTGCTCAACAGGATGTACTACTGTATCACTCCACTCCCATACTGTACTGTAGCTTTTAATCACATGCATAATAGGAGTTATGTCAAATTTTAAAATATATATTTTATCACTCTTCTAAACGTTTTGAAAGGAGCACTTCTCTCCACCTGATGAGAGTTGTGGGGTGAAATAAGACATTTTGTTAGTTATGGCAAAATATGATATTCAATTTTTAAGTTATGGCCGAAAAGCTTTGTAAGGGTGTAAGATTAGCGTTCCACAGTTGTGAGAGGAAATCGGATATATATCTACTGTATTGTTAATGGACCACAAGTTTGTTGGCATCTAGGTAAACAATTCCCTATATTATTCATGTTTTTTTGTATGAAAAAAAAGAGTGCTATTTGAGGACAATGATACAATGCAAAAACTAAGGACAGACGCTGGATTTCTATGTTTTACATTGACTTTTAGAAATTCAAAACATAATTAGTATATGCATGCTGTGTCCCGTTGTTATAGATTGTCTATGTAATGTTTGTGTAAAACGTATTTCCTTTAGGCAGGGCATTTGGAGCCACGGAGTATACTGATTCTCCATAGACAAGACAAGTAAAGAATTGTCATGTCTGATGTCTATGCCTTCATGGACAAGAGTACTATCTCTTGTTTGGTTGAAGGTATGACTTGTATAAATGAAAATGAATGAGCGTCCATTACAGGCGCTATGAGCTCATACTTTAGGGTTACCTATGCAGCTGAAAACATGAATAGATCATTACCAAATAACATGAGCAATGATATATGCAGATGGATGTTTGATGATACATATTGGTGAACTTTTATTGTCTTCTATTATTTCATCTACTTCATAGACTATGAGAACAATGAATTAAAATAATATACAGTATGCAACTTTAATTTTCAAGATGCACAGTGTTGAAAAATGTCATTTGTTACTGATTACAGTTACATGACTAAAGTAATCAATCATGTCGTCTGTAATCGGTAACGTAAAGATGCATTCATTATGTTATAAGTCTTGGATATTTATGAGACACAAAGACTCATGTAAATATTATATATTTCATTAAATCTGTTTTATTTACATGTATGTGACACTTATTTCAATGGCTCTTCGAGACAGAAGGAAAGGGAAAGTATTCTCCACATGGTTCCTCTATTCACCAGGAGATGGCGCTGAGATAACCTCTTGCTCTTTCTGTTTCCTCCATTCTCTTTGTCCTTTACTCTCTACATTGTTTACGGGCATATGATGATGGAGTGCAACTTTGTTTCTAACACCCCAGATTCTACTAAATGTCTGTTTTTTATAATTATTTATGGTTGATGAACAGTTTCTGAAACAGTTTCGTGTCTAAGGTCTGTCAATTGACAATAGAGATGTGTCATAAATTTGACTTCCTTGTTGAGTAGATCTCTTTCTCCCTGTTCACCATGTTAAGCTTGCACTCCAATCTCACCCAGCTAGGTTTATTAGCTCTATAATGGGGATTTCCTAACTTAGTGAGCTCTATACAAAACTTAAACTCTGACAGTACTAACTACTGTGTTAAAAGTGGGTAAGGTCTGTAAGATTGGGGAATCTTTTGGAATTGTGTGCCTTTCGCACGTTTGCAACTTAGGGTCTCCGGGGAAAGAATCTCCACATCCATTCTGTAGACAGAGGAATGTTGGCCATCAGGCCGACTGGAACGAGTATCATTCTCCTCACTGAACCCAGACAGTTAAGACACGTTCTGCACAATCGCACACTCACTGCAAAATGTAGTTCATTTCAGAGGCTTGCATCCTGATTATGGCCCCTTTACTATGCAACATTAACCCTTTCTTGATCATGATGTATCAGTATGTTTGAGGAAACTGACCAGATTCTTACTTGGATAAACTCAATGTTAAGCAGACACCAAGTTTATTTTAGGTTTCTTTTTATTGAAAAAAAAGAGTCAAAAAGGACACCACATTGCATTATGGCAACATTCCAAGGTTTAGTGGTAAATGCCTACAACGGTCATACAGTTTGGTTGGCAAATGGCATAGATAATTCAATCAAATCAAAGACTGCAGAGGAACAGTTTCAATGCAGCTGGGAGGCAAAAACAACTGAAAGCATGAGAAATGTACTTTGCAGGGTGGAAAGTGGAAAATAGTAAGACATGAAAATAGCTTGTAGTACACTTGTGCAACAAACTTTTTCTCTTTAAACATTAAAGATAATGCAACTAATCACGCATATCACAAACCCAATAAGAGAGAGAAGCCAAACCTATACTGGTGAAAAGAACGGTGGAAAATGTCTGATTTTATGGAAGGCAAAAATCAGAGAGATCATACTTAATATAAGCATGCTGTCGGGTCGTCTGCTATTCAATGTTCAGGTACTCTAAAAAGGCACTTGTGGTGTTCGGCTTTTTCCTGAAATGTATTGAAATGCAGACTGACAATGTTATTGATTATGGCACATTGCAAAGGCCAAACAGCATTCATTCAAACATATACACTCCTGTTCCCTGGGAGTGCTTAATGTGTCTGATACAATAGTAGGTCTAGATATTCAGTCCACAGATGCCCTATTGGAATGTGTTCTTGGGGTAACAGTCATACCATAATACATGTACCATTTCCTGGCATGATTCAATCAGTAACCGTATCTCTCAAACTGTCCATTAACTATTACAACTCGTCACGCATCTTGTCTCCTTTGGGTCGCACCATTCTGCCGATGAAGAGGATGGAGTTGGTCTTGTTGTCCTTCACCAGGAAGATGAAGGGATGGTCAGCATAGAACAACTTGGGGTTCCTCAGCTTCTCACTTCCGAAGATGCTGGTGTCGAAGGGGTTCCCCTCGATGTCCCACTCCATTGAAGAGGCGTGGAACACGTTGGAGAGGTACAGGTCCTTCTTGCCGGAGATGTTGGACAGATCGGCCTTGGTTTTGTCCACAGCGTCGGTCAGACCAAGTTCACCAAGAGTTTTCTGGAGAGAAGTGTACAATAGACGGTGAAATATGGAGAAACGTTTCATATGTAAGTCAAATATGTTCTTTCTAAGTCAAGCTTGCGAGTTGAGTCATAGTTTATGAGATAAGTCTTTAATGACCCTTAAATCTATTGCAAACAATATAATTCCAATGATGTGATTACCTGGAGGTTGTGGCTAACCTCCATGCTGACTTTGGGCAGAGAGATGGCCACGGCCCTCTCCTCCATCTTGCCCATCCAGGTTTCCAGCTGCTTGCGGGTCAGCAGCTTCTCCAGCCTGTCAAGGGGTTCCAGGTGATAGGGCATGATGAACACCAGGCTGGACTGCTTCTGGCCCAGTGGCATGTCCAGCACAAACAACCTGTTCTCTGTGTCATCATGGAACTTATAGAGACCTGTAGAACACAGTCATGGGATGAGAATAGATGAGTCAAGTTCTCTTGATAATGATGTAGATAATGTCTTATATAGTAAGGTATGTCTCTATTCAAAAGGTTAGTGAAACCTACCGGTGCGATGCATCATGGGAACAGAAACTGTGAATGAACGGGTCACCAGGAAGCCACGGTTGTCTACCATCTTCTCATGGAACTTCTCATCCCAGTGAGCTGGAGACAGAGGATAATGTTTTCTAAAGATATTCACATCTCACAATCTTACTGTTTAATACGTCCCAATATAAACAGTAATAACAGTAGTCAAAGGTACTAACTACTAGGCTACTGTGTGTTTTTGAATAACTCTACTTACGCTTGAAGAACATAGCGTTGGCGATTGTTGCTCCGTCAGCATTCTGCACATCCTTGGTGATCTCAGGCAGCTTGCCGTCTGTCGACTTGGCCGCCCATTCGTTGATGGAGTTCACTGCGCTCCTCTTGTCCCTGAGGTTGATCTTCGAGTGGTCATAGTTGTAGTGCTTCTTGCTGCTCTTCACAAAGTTGTCGGCGAAGGTGACCGAGCTGGGGCCGTAGAGGCGGTTACTGATCTTCCATGTGACGTTCCGGGTCTTGGGGTCGCTGACCTCAGTCAGGAGCTCTGACAGGCCTGTGTGCAGGTGCTCATCATTCAGGGCATCAGCACTGAGGACAGACTTGACCTGGGAAGCGGTGGATGCCTTGCCCCCGAGAGCCACCATGCCAAGGGAGGAGGCCACCACCACAGGGGATATCAGGATGTTGTCAAGGCCCTTCTCCTTGGCCACCGTGTGGTAGAGGCTGAAGGCCAGGTTGGCGCTCTTGTCAGCCATGGTGGTGGCATGGCTGCTCAGCTTCTTCTTGTCTTCTCCGGAGGCCGCAACGGCCAGGAGGCACAGAACTACAACGTTGGTTACCCACATCCTTTCTGTCTTCTGGTTGTTGAGCAGCTATAGAAGCCTGAAAGCAGACACAAATACAATAATGTTGGAAATCCTGTGTTGGTATTTGAGGCCATTGTTTCAAAGGGTCTATTTTTGTATAGCATGTATACGCTGAGTATGTTGAGGTTTTGCCCTCAGAAAAGACTCTATTTGTCGGGGCATGGGTTCAATAAGGCATCGAAAGCGTTTCACAGGGATGCTGGCCCATGTTGACCCCAATGCTTCCCGCAGTTGTCTCAAGTTGGCTGGATGTCCTGTTGAGTGTGAAAACCCCAGTAGTGTTGCAGTTCTTGACACAAACCGGTGTGCTTGGCACCTAACATACCCATTTCAAAGGCACCTAAATCGTGTCTTGCCCATACACCCTGTGAATGGCACACAAACACAATCCATGTCTAAATTGTCTAAAAGCTTAAAAATCCTTCTTTAGCCTGTCTCCTCTTCATAACAAGTGACATCAATAAGGGATCATAGCTTTCACCTGGATTCACCTGTTCAACCTATGTCATGGAAAGAGCAAGTGTTCTTAATGTTTTGTTTACTGAGTGTAATGTGTTATTACAGTGTGGTTTTAGAATGAGGTCCCACATATTCAGCAATTAAATGACATTAATTAGCTGCATAAATGAATGGGTTCCAATTTTAGGCAGCCATGTTTCTAGCCACGTCAGCAGCTGTAGAAATCTTGAGCTATAGCAGCAGCCAGGAGTGCTGGGCTCTGACTGAGGGTGTAATTTGATTCCTCTCTGTGCTCTTGTTAATTGTAGAACAAAAAAAGCACACCATTTCTAAAATAAAATATGATATTCAGAATTTCTCAGAGGTATCATTACAGCACAATTTTGTCAATAGATCATGTCAACATAGAACCTACGGAGGTACTTTTTAGCTGTTACTAACAGGAGCCCTCTCTTCTTTGCCCAACTTGTTCAAACAAAAGGAACAAATATGTAGCCTCAGGATACATATGGAGGAGTGGCTTCTGATCAATCCTTTGATTTTCCACTACTTGTAAATTGCTTTCCTGCCTTCAAAAACATGGCAGTATATAGGCTGTGTAGCTTTTTTTCACAGATTCTGAATTTTTCACTTTGTATGTCTTTACATCATTCTCTTGGGATACCTTGAAATGTTTTCATACTGATGTCAAGGTTTTCGTTTTTCATTCTGAAAGAAAAGAGGTGCATGTGGTAATCTCCATAGAGCAGTTGATAAAGCATTAGTCAGACCCATACGGAGTTATTTTATTACTTCTAAATTTTGATATTCTTTCCATCTTCCCTTGATATAGGGTCCATTGTTGAAAACATTTTGTATTTTATGTTTTCTTGAATAATGATCCGTAGTTAGGTATATCATGCATACACACACGCAAAACTTCTCTCATTGGTCAGTGCATGTCCCAGAAAAACATCCATCCAATCAGAAATGCCACAGTGGAACAGCATCAGTTCCACAGAGAACCAAGTTCGGATTTTTTATAACATCCCACCACTCCCAAAATCATCTATGCAATGTTAGTCAGTAGCAGTTCTGCTTGTTTGTGTGTGTAATTACCATCAAAAAGGCACAGTGATGCTGAAACGTTGGTGTTTTACCCAATAAATTACTGGCACACATACATATATATATACATACATGGCAGTTATAAGTGTACTTTGAGATAATATCGTTGCTTGATGATGCATGTTGATGTTTGGTTTACAATTATTCAATAAATTAAGAGAACCAAAAATCATTGCATTAACTTGAGTAACTATAACTTAATTTACTATATATAGTTAATCAAGTTAATGCAATGATTTGTAGTTCCCTCTTAATTTATCGAATAATTAAAAAAACAATCATCAACATGTATCATCAAGCAATGATATTATCTCAAAGTACACTTATAACTGCCATATCTAATACCCTTTACAGAGACATTGCATGAACATCAATGTGGCATCCTATCAGCTACTCCAGTTCTCACCAAACAGTTGAGATAATAGGAAATATGTCCTTTTACTAAACGTAAAGACAGAATACATTCCACAGAGTTATGTTAAAAACAGTGCCATTTCAGAACCTTAATGCATGCACTGTACTTTGACTTTAAACATTAAAACAAAACAGCTTTCCCAACAAACCACGGTCAAAAGAAAGCCTTCTCCCAGTCTCTCCCAATCCTTACCTGGCAGAACTTGGCACGATCTCTCTCAGTCCTCACTCTCTGGGTTCGCTCGTCTGTTGACTGATCCTACAGTTTTTTCTCTGGCCTTTATAGACCATGGAAAAGAAACTTCTGGAAGTTGGGAATGGGGTATGCAAATGTAAAACCTATGTGTCTCCTCTGGAGCGGAGACTTCAGACCTCCCCCTGGATCCATTTGATGCAGTGCTCTGCATGGTCCTAATGCTGTAGGCTGACTCAATCACACACACAGCTTTCATCATATTAACTTTCACACATTTTCTAACTTTCACCAGCACAATAGAAATGGGTATGGATGTGGTCATTTTGTTTTTATACAGAAAGGTGCAAGAAAAGTACAGTACAATAGTGTGGATACGTGCATGTCAGTGATGATATCCCTTTGGCTTCCTCTTGTAGTTGTGAATGGGCACACCGGGCACAATGCTCATATGCATGTGTAAATGTGTATTGTATTTTCAATAATCCTGTTCAAAAGCAATGACTATGGAAGGGAATACACATGGCATTTATAACAGTAGTTGTAACCGTAGTTACTATAAGTTTGTAAAAGTAGTTACAGTTTCAGCCTCTCCATCACACACCCCTCCCCCATACTGCCACGTCTTCCTCAGCTGATTGCAGGCTTGTTTAGGATGGGGGTTGTGGAACAGGAGCTATAGCAACAGTGCTGTAGAAATCAAGCTCTGTCCTAAACACGTCCTCACCAGTCCGAATACAAGCAACTGAAATCGCCTTTTACACCATTTAAACGAAAAGTAATCTTTTAGTGTAATACAATGTGAAATTCTGCCGGTACCATGAATAACTTCTCTGAAATAGATATAGTGAGATGTAATTCTGATGCCATCAGTTCACATCATTTCACTGTGCATGTAGCTAGTTTTTCTCCAGAAACGCACATTTTTTGCAACCCTATTTTAAATTGCCCTCACATGCCAGCTGATGAGAGCCTTGCCTTTTGGTGATCGGGGGAAAAGGTTCCCCAAGGCTTCTACAAACGTAACCTCGTTCCCACACCCATGCCACTGTTCCATGTCCCCAGGCTCCGTTTTTTAATTCTGTAGGAGTCAAATACTCTGAAATTCCTCAGCACCTGCATGAGGCAGGCCAGGCCTAGTTCAAACTAGCCTGGTCCAATCCCCAATGGATCTTATCTAATGCAAAGATGCCCCTATCCTGTTGATTAGCAATGCATTTGTTTTTTGGTGAGAACTCTATAAAACTCACTAGGGCCTCATACATGCATAATCCATTTTAATTCAGCAAACCAACATGGACTGAAAGGTGCTCCTGTGAAATATTGTTTATTTTATTCTACTGAGCCATTTACTCTATGTTCATATTCTTATCATTTATTTCTTGTTGTTCCATTGTAGAGAAGGAACCTGCACTTAAGCATTTTGTTGGCCAGTGTATACCATGTGTATCCTGTACATACGACTAATACAAATTCAAACTCCTGTGAAAGGATGGAGGGACTAGTACGCTTGGTGGTGATAGGGGCATTTAAAAAAAAACATTTATGTCGCTCTTCTGTAGCTCTGTACACAACACTTAAATAGGAAATTAAAAGGCCTTTGGGGTGATACTAATTATTACTAAACCCACAAAGTTAAAAGGTTAAGGACAAGAAACAGATGTCTGCAGCTGCTACTGAAGAGGTTTCCTAAACATTTAATTTCCTGTTTAATCTCAATGTTCTTCAGTGTCATATTTTTTTCCCATGCACCACCCAGCTGAACTGTAATTTTGCTCTCATGCTTGTTTGAAGTTAGATACTGTCACGCCCTGGCCATAGAGAGGCTTTTATTCTCTATTTTGGTTAGGCCAGGGTGTGACTAGGGTGGGCATCCTATGTTCATTTTTCTATGTTTTTGTATTTCTTTGTTTTTGGCCGGGTATGGTTCTCAATCAGGGACAGCTGTCTATCGTTGTCTCTGATTGAGAACCATACTCAGGTAGCTCTTGCCCACATGGGTTTTGTGGGTAGTTGCTTTCCGTTTTGTACCTGACGGAGCTGTTTCGATTGTTATTTTTGTTAGTTTGTATTTAGTGTTCAGTTCTATTTAATAAATGACTACTACGTACCACGCTGCGCCTTGGTCCTCACCTTCTTCCACCAACGGCCGTTACAGATACACTAACGGTGTTTTTGGTGCTTGAGATTTTCAACATGATTGGATATGTGAAACAGTATCGCTGTGCGGGATTCTGTACCTTCATTCAGCGACATGAGAGACACCAGGGATCTATTCAGTTAAAGGAAACTTGCGGGGGGGGGGGGGGGGGGGGGGGGGGGGGGGGTGCAGCCAAGACTAACGTATGATGTCAGACCTCAGTGATGTTGCCACGGTGCCGAATGATGTACATTTCTGTGGCATTACCTTTAGATCTGCGTCTTGAAGATAGGTAGAGAGCAGCATGTTTAAAGAATATCACAATCATGCAATTCACATATCGCGAATAGTCTACCATGAATAACACATCTATGTACTGGATATCTTTCAGGAGGCATTTTGATGCCATATCAATAAATGTTTATACTGTGGTTGATAGTATGTGCAATCATTGACCAAAAACAATACGTTGGAAAAACAACTATTGCATTTCTGTCAAGTAAGTAACTAAACTTCCATCGCTTAGAATCAATTAAGTAAAAATAATTCCAACATCCAGCGCTTGATCCAAACTCTTGAGCTCCACATATTACATTTGATTTGTTTTAATTATGATTTGATTCACTTTAGCTCCTCTTCAGGTCGGTGACTGTGCTGAGCTGGCAGAATAGGCTAATAACTGCCTGGGGGTGGGTTCAAAGACTGTATAAAATAGTCATCTAGGGAAGGGCTCGTAATACTTGGATATTGGATTAGCATGCACTCTGGTGGTCTAAAGAGGTTCACATTTTCCATAAACGGAAACAAAGTTTCCTCCTAACAGTGCAATTGCTAAACTTGAGGGAGACTCAAGTTTTGCTAATTTTTAATTGAGGTCACATTTTGGCAGTTTAAAAGAATGGTAAATATATTGTTGCGGCTTTAATATAACCCTGAGGTTAGCTCTGATTGAACTCCTATTCTCGTTATCTGTCTTCTAAATATGGACTTCATATTTGATTAATTATACTCGTTAATCTGTTTCTTTTCCCATTTAGATAAGCATTCAAATTAAAGAGGGTGGCAAAATGAACGTGTAAATATTCACAATGGGACTAATCCCATGCAAATCTATACATAGACACTAGATGGCAATCAAAACAAATAAATGCCTTGTCTGATCTGAAGTTTCTTGCACTGAGACAACACTTTTGATCCAATTGGAGAAGGTCAGAGTCAAGGAACCTTGGATCTTCTCCTCTAATACGTTTTGAGAAAGAGGTCAGCAGAGAGTACGTGAGAAATCAAGGAAGGACGATTGAAAAAGAGCCCAGTTCTCCATCACCTGAGAGATCACAAGCTGTTACGTTATAATTTTACCCTCTCGCCACACACCTTCACCTGTACAAAGACCCTAGTCTGTGACTTCCCCAGTGCCTCCCTCACCCAGCCACCCTCCCTGCTGCTTGGCTTTTTGGAGGAGAGACATACAGAATCATCAAACCAGCTGGAGTCTCTGACTGATGCCTGCATAGGGAGAGCAGGGGGTCTGCTACTCTGCTGAAGCTCCCTCACACATGAAATGTCACAGGAAGTAGTCTGAACACCACTCTGCCTCCCGTCCTCTGTGCCGTTGCAAGCTCCCAGCCAGTAAGTGGAGCCGTGTGTGTGTGTGTGTGTGTGTGTGTGTGTGTGTGTGTGTGTGTGTGTGTGTGTGTGTGTGTGTGTGTGTGTGTGTGTGTGTGTGTGTGTGTGTGTGTGTATTTGAAATGATGGGGGATCCACTCGCTGTCATGCATAATTTCATGTGAGGAGATTAATTGGATTTCAATTATTTATTTTCCATTACTTCCATCCGAGGGTTGTTAATTCTCTGGCTAATTGAGAATTACAAAGTATAAAATGAACCAGATGGATGCATAAAGGATCTACACTACTACAGTACTAACATGATGTTCAATCATTTTGGGTGCCATCCACTTGTAAATGTCTTGACAACAATCACTTTGCAGTTCTCATTTAAGGTTCTCCCTCTGTCAAATTGAATTGACGTCAGAATGACAGCATTTGCTGTTTGCTTAGATACATTTAAATAGATGTTCCTTTTCTGGCCAGAAATTCTTATTTAGAATGACGGCCTACCCCGGCCAAGCCCGGACGACGCTGGGCCAAATGTGCACCGCCCTATGGGACTCCCAATCACGGCCGGATGTGATACAGCCTGGATTCAAACCAGGGACTGTAGTGATGCGTCTAGCACTGAGATGCAGTGCTTTAGACCTCTGTGCCATTCGGTATAACTTTCTGTTTATCAAGTAGTTTCATCTGTGTGTGTGTGTGTATATATATATATATATATATATATATATATATACAGTGCCTTGAAAAAGTATTCGGCCCCCTTGAACTTTGCGACCTTTTGCCACATTTCAGGCTTCAAACATAAAGATATAAAACTGTATTTTTTTTGTGAAGACTCAACAACAAGTGGGACACAATCATGAAGTGGAACGACATTTATTGGATATTTAAACTTTTTTAACAAATCAAAAACTGAAAAATTGGGCGTGCAAAATTATTCAGCCCCTTTACTTTCAGTGCAGCAAACTCTCTCCAGAAGTTCAGTGAGGATCTCTGAATGATCCAATGTTGACCTAAATGACTAATGATGATAAATACAATCCACCTGTGTGTAATCAAGTCTCTGTATAAATGCACCTGCACTGTGACAGTCTCAGAGGTCCGTTAAAAGCGCAGAGAGCATCATGAAGAACAAGGAACACACCAGGCAGGTCCGAGATACGGTTGTGAAGAAGTTTAAAGCCGGATTTGGATACAAAAAGATTTCCCAAGCTTTAAACATCCCAAGGAGCACTGTGCAAGCGATAATATTGAAATGGAAGGAGTATCAGACCACTGCAAATCTACCAAGACCTGGCCGTCCCTCTAAACTTTCAGCTCATACAAGGAGAAGACTGATCAGAGATGCAGCCAAGAGGCCCATGATCACTCTGGATGAACTGCAGAGATCTACAGCTGAGGTGGGAGACTCTGTCCATAGGACAACAATCAGTCGTATATTGCACAAATCTGGCCTTTATGGAAGAGTGGCAAGAAGAAAGCCATTTCTTAAAGATATCCATAAAAAGTGTCGTTTAAAGTTTGCCACAAGCCACCTGGGAGACACACCAAACGTGGAAGAAGGTGCTCTGGTCAGATGAAACCAAAATGGAACTTTTTAGCAACAATACAAAACGTTATGTTTGGCGTAAAAGCAACACAGCTGAACACACCATCCCCACTGTCAAACATGGTGGTGGCAGCATCATGGTTTGGGCCTGTTTTTCTTCAGCAGGGACAGGGAAGATGGTTAAAATTGATGGGAAGATGGATGGAGCCAAATACAGGACCATTCTGGAAGAAAACCTGATGGAGTCTGCAAAAGACCTGAGACTGGGACAGAGATTTGTCTTCCAACAAGACAATGATCCAAAACATAAAGCAAAATCTACAATGGAATGGTTCAAAAATAAACATATCCAGGTGTTAGAATGGCCAAGTCAAAGTCCAGACCTGAATCCAATCGAGAATCTGTGGAAAGAACTGAAAACTGCTGTTCACAAATGCTCTCCATCCAACCTCACTGAGCTCGAGCTGTTTTGCAAGGAGGAATGGGAAAAAAATTCAGTCTCTCGATGTGCAAAACTGATAGAGACATACCCCAAGCGACCCCAAGCGACTTACAGCTGTAATCGCAGCAAAAGGTGGCGCTACAAAGTATTAACTTAAGGGGGCTGAATAATTTTGCACGCCCAATTTTTCAGTTTTTGATTTGTTAAAAAAGTTTGAAATATCCAATAAATGTCGTTCCACTTCATGATTGTGTCCCACTTGTTGTTGATTCTTCACAAAAAAATACAGTTTTATATCTTTATGTTTGAAGCCTGAAATGTGGCAAAAGATTGCAAAGTTCAAGGGGGCCGAATACTTTCGCAAGGCACTGTACATATAGAAAACATATAAGATGAAACTTAGAGCTAATTTTATTCTGCACTTTTTAGGGCATTCTAATGTTGCTATTCTTTGTGTGGGAAATCTGGATGTGTGCAATTGCATGAATCAATTTGGACAGAGATGGCATGGTTTGAAATGAACAGCTGAGCCCCAACCAGAACAGAAGCTGCTGTTTATCATAGCCCGGTTCTGTTAACTACAATCAGTTCCGTTTGGGTGAGTGAGAATCATTGACAAAAGCTTTTATTAACCTCATTATCCAAATAAAACAGCATAACATTGTCCTGAGAGTTGCATCATCTATTGTTTTCTAAAGGCCTACATTCATGTTTTACATAATGAATGAAGAGAGCTGACAGCCTATTAGCACTTCATATATTACCACAATATGAAGAAATACTCATGGCTGTAGTGACGGCAGTAGGGTTCCTGTTTCTCTTCTGGCTGGTGCTAACTGTCCACCAACAATCTGACACTCAACAACATGGTGTTCTTTTTGCAGGGATTTATGAAGTAAAATGATAAGGCATTATAAGAGTCTTCGTCAGTAGAGTGTTGGCTGAAGATCATTTCATTTTACGATCCTATAGTAATTTCAATTCTTTGAGAATAATCAAGTACAGTGGGGCAAAAAAGTATTTAGTCAGCCATCAATTGTGCAAGTTCTCCCGCTTAAAAAGATGAGAGAGGCCTGTAATTTTCATCATAGGTACACTTCAACTATGACAGACAAAATGAGAAAAAAATTCAGAAAATCACATTGTAGGATTTTTAATGAATTTATTTGCAAATTATGGTAGAAAATAAGTATTTGGTCAATAACAAAAGTTTATCTCAATACTTTGTTATATACCCTTTGTTGGCAATGACAGAGGTCAAACGTTTTCTGTAAGTCTTCACAAGGTTTTCACACACTGTTGCTGGTATTTTGGCCCATTCCTCCATGCAGATCTCCTCTAGAGCAGTGATGTTTTGGGGCTGTTGCTGGGCAACACGGACTTTCAACTCCCTCCAAAGATTTTCTATGGGGTTGAGATCTGGAGACTGGCTAGGCCACTCCAGGACCTTGAAATGCTTCTTACGAAGCCACTCCTTCGTTGCCCGGGCGATGTGTTTGGGATCATTGTCATGCTGAAAGACCCAGCCACGTTTCATCTTCAATGCCCTTGCTGATGGAAGGAGGTTTTCACTCAAAATCTCACGATACATGGCCCCATTCCTTCTTTCCTTTACATGGATCAGTCGTCCTGGTCCCTTTGCAGAAAAACAGCCCCAAAGCATGATATCCCCCCCCCCCCCCCCCCCCCCCGCTTCACAGTAGGTATGGTGTTCTTTGGATGCAACTCAGCAGTTTTTGTCCTCCAAACATGACGAGTTGAGTTTTTACCAAAAAGTTATATTTTGGTTTCATCTGACCATATGACATTCTCCCAGTCTTCTTCTGGATCATCCAAATGCTCTCTAGCAAACTTCAGACGTGCCTGGACATGTACTGGCTTAAGCAGGGGGACACGTCTGGCACTGCAGGATTTGAGTCCCTGGCGGCGTAGTGTGTTACTGGTAGGCATTGTTACTTTAGTCCCAGCTCTCTGCAGGTCACCGTTCTTGTGATCATTTTGACCCCCACGGGGTGAGATCTTGCGTGGAGCCCCAGATCGAGGGAGATTATCAGTGGTCTTGTATGTCTTCCATTTCCTAATAATTGCTCCCACAGTTGATTTCTTCAAACCAAGCTGCTTACCTATTGCAGATTCAGTCTTCCCAGCCTGGTGCAGGTCTACAATTTTGTTTCTGGTGTCCTTTGACAGCTCTTTGGTCTTGGCCATAGTGGAGTTTGGAGTGTGACTGCTTGAGGTTGTGGACATTTTGAATAAAAAAAGCTTTCAATCACTGCCACCCAATCCTGCATGATGGGCCTTATCCCGACTTAGGAATTTATGCCTTTCCTACCTTTCCTACACACTTCTCAGTATTTGGTATTTAGACGTATTTTAGTTGTGTAAGGGAGCCCTGCAGCTCTGGTTACCTTGAACATCCTGAATAAATTTCATTCAACCACTGAAAACTCTCACCCTTACTGGCCAACAGATTTTCTCGTGGAGTTTTCATTCAATGTGGCTTTCAGTACATTTATCTTAAGCCATCCCTTTGAATACGATGTACCATTAATTATAATTTTGTCTACAGACTCAATAGAATACATCGAGAAAACGAGGTCAGAATATAAGGATCAATGAAAGAAAGCCATCTATGCATATTTGTCTGTTTTAGCACCTACTGGTAGATTTAAAAATACTCTGATCTTAGGCACATTTTTTGGTTAGGAATAAAAAATAGTGGTTTGATTCACCCTGAAAATTGTTATATTCAATCTCAATCCATAAAATATTGGAAGGTGGAAAAAAAGTGTACAATAGGGGTTGAACAATAGTCCTACAAATCCATCCTAATTCTCACTAATCATGGAACTGTATGACAACAGTCCAATCTTCATGAACCGTGCGCCAGGCTCCAGGTTTAACCTGCTACGTGTGGTATGAGTTCCATAATGATTCAAAAGGCTACATGTCCCAAATTATTGCACAACGTTAGCCTAATATGATCCACTAATGCTAGTGAACCTCAGGAACAACTACACAGAGGAAAGAAAGATAATACAAGCATTTTGCTAAATCTGCTAAACACGTGTATGTGACAAATAAAATGTGATTTGATTTGATTTAAACAGAATGGAATGGAATGATTAAAAAATAAATGCATGTAGGTATTAGTGACTGTGGCTCCTGATAGTGGCTAACAGTTAACATGATACAAATTGTAAAAGAAAACAGAGTAAAGCCCAGGCATATAATCAAAACATTCTTAAGCGCATATATCAACTCTGCAGGTCCCTATAGAAGCCAATAGCTTGGGTCTCCATTTCATCCACGCAAATTATGAGGCCACACCATTAAAATTCAGAATTACGGCACAGCTATTAATATTCTATTTCACTGTGCAAAAGGGTCCGCAATACATCTGTTTCCATATGGCAGGTTTCACATTCATCTCCAGGGATCATTAGGAAAAATCATCTAAAACAATTGCGATGTGTATTTACAATCCCCTTCTCCAATCTGATTACTCCTTTACCTTGCTCATATCAATAGCTCTTATCAATTTATAAATTATAGTGCATGGAGAATGGTGTTATTTCTATAAGAAAAATAAAGTAGATGATTTCCCACTTAGAACCAGCAGCTTCACTCAACCTTATTTATGATTTATTCAGTGTAAAGGTGGTGGAATTATATGAGGGAATTAAGTCAAGGTCGGAATACAGGTATCTGTAGTGGAGACACCTCTGCCACACCATTTATTCGAACTTCACCTCAAACGAATAGTGGGTCAATAGAATGCTATTCTCATGCTGAAGTTCAAGGTCAGAATACACATAGTGAGAAAAGCACATAAAAAGGTAATTACTCTCCATTTAAACGCACTTAACTTGGGTCTGAATCGGGCCATGGATGTGTTTAACCCTTTTCTTTATTAAATGGATATTGAGTCAGTGATGACTTTGGCAATGCCCCACCAGAGCCACAATCAGAGACACTTTATATAAAATTGTACTGTATCTATGTTGTGGGTTATAGAGCTATATTTGATTAGTTTAACATTAACATAACCCCATCCATTCTTTTGTTTTTTTTGCCTTTTGAAGCTTCCTACAATGGGAGATGTCGCGTGCCGGAAGAGGGGGGACGCTCTTTCACTGTAAATACCAGTTCTACAAGAGGGCAGGCGAGAAAGCTACAACTCCGCCCACTGGTAGTCATTCAATTGATTTACTCGCCCGGTGTTCATAGACGAGGCATGCGTTAAACTCAGAGGGCTGACCCTGGAATATTTACTGAGCTAATTATGTTAAACTGATACACACTTCAATTTAACATAAACCCACGAAGTGGAATTTAACAGAATAACTCTGGGTCGAATGTTTTTACCTTTGTTGTGGCAGGACACATTTCCTTTTGTCCTCGGTAGTATTTAACAACCTTTGGCGGTCACCCACCTCAACACAGGCAGCAGCCCATTTGTTGAGTGGTGTGAGGACAGTTGGTCGGAGGACTTCGTAAAAATCTACAACTTCACTTGGGAGAAAAAGCCTGAAATAATTGATAGAGGTAAGTAAGTCTTGTCATATCCAAACGGCGGGTAGCGTTTGTAGTACTAGCCTAGAGTATCTGAGCAGTTAAAGTAAGTGGTTGCCATGCCATGGTATGAAACACTTACTTTGTAAAGTAGTTTGTTGCTGAAAATTAACAAAACACGGTGGTTATTTACTTTGTGACAAAATAACCTACCTATTCGTCCATTCACTCAAATGTCCTTTTTATTTCTGTAATTCAGAAGTTTACATGCAGGGTATACTTATCATTAAATTAATTCACACCTTGTATTAACCCAATAGGCTACAAAGGACACGCCCGTGTATGGCGAGACATAGCCTATGGGTGGAAAACACTTGACTGTATTAAGCTATGGATGTATTATGTATCTATTTATAGGCTACACACCACCGCAGACAACCAGCCTATACAGGCATTTCATCTGCCCATTTTACAGTCAAATAGATCTGGCAGCAACTTTCACTATTCTTGAACATGCGGGTTTCACTTCCAGATCTATGGATGTTATGAAGCAGCAATAACATATTGTCAGGTGCTGGCTTTTATCCTAACGCCCAGTAGTTCGTTAGGTGCGGCGCCCCACTTGTGATGGCAAAATCTATATATTATATCATTCATGGATTCTGTTTTAAATGCTTATACAAGTGTGGTAAATGTGTACATTTTCCTGTTTCAAAAATATATGGTTCAAACAAGCTGTTCAGTTACTGCCCCTCAGTGAATGCCAGCAGCAGCAGTTCCGCCTCAACGGGCGCATAGGCTGTGCGTGCGAACATTGCTTGGATTGTTATGCCAGCTATTTGCTTTGAGGGGGAACTGCTAGCATAAATTATAACCGCACAAAGTAAATGGACCCGTCCTGCGTCGCTCAAATGGGCGTTTAGTCAGAACTTCTATGTCGGCTCTAGTCCTCATCAGGTTGTACTGTTGGTGACAGTGTGACATGTTGTGTGGACTAAAACAGCATAAAACCGGGTGTATCACAAAGCATGATCAAATTAATTAGGCAGCTACAGTAATTTTGAGAAACATAAATAAACAATTTTATTTAAAGTTTTAGTTTAATCTACATTTGATAAACAGCTAGCTAGCTGGTAGCTTGCTAGCTACCATTCCAATTTCAAGTCTTTCAAAACTAATATTTGACTAACTCGGAAATATGAAGTTATTTCAAAATACTTTGTGACATGATTAGCTAGCTAACGTAAACTCACCCCGTACAAATGTGCACAACCGCAACATTCAAACGAGGCTACAAAGAAAACTAATGGGACTGTGTTGACTTCAAAATCGGGGGTGTGAACTACGTTTCTACTCAAGCGTTGATCGACATGGTAATTGCTCTATAGTATTGGAGAAAAGTTGAAAAAAGGACCCTCCGTTACATCTTGCTGTGTCATGTCATAATGTACAGTACGCATAAAGCTACTATTTCTGTCTTGCAATCTCTCTCCACCAGGTGTAGCACTTCTCTCATCGTTTAAAAACAAGAAATGGACAGTGACGGGGTTAAGGGGGGGATACCAAGTCATTTTTTTGGGTCATCATTGTGTAACAGTATAGACTTTAGGTCTGTCCCCTCGCCCCGACCTGCAGAGCAAGGGGAACCACTACTTCAAGGTCTCAGCAAGTGATGTCACAGATTGAAACGCCACTAGCGCGCACCACTGCTAACTAGCTAGCCATTTCACATCGGCTACACTTGCATGCGATCATCATTCTCAAAGCCGCTGTTACCTTCTAAGATCACTTTAGCACCGCCCAAAAACCTGTTTCAAATTCGACACAAACCTTCAAATAGGTATGTAATGACACATTAGATAAACTCTTTATAGTGTTTTATTTACATTTTAGAGGCGATAAGGTGATAAGTTGGACAGTGAGTGAAAAAAAGCAAATTACCCACACGACATCTCTCCTTCTCACTATCACGCATTAGTTTCGATTCCCCACCCACCATTTTTAAAAAGACCCGACAGGGCTCATTGCCTGCTTGAATTATGCAGAAACGGGCAGTGTTTAGGTCATGTAATTGATTCTGTTGGAAAGGGGAGAAATTGTGCTTTACAATGGTGTTGACATTACAGTTGATCTGGAAGTATTACGTTTTTGGGGCACTAAAATAAGGGCAATTGTACAGACCAAGGCGATGTACAAGTTTACGTGAGTTTACGGCAGGGTAGCCTAGTGGTTAGAGCGTTGGACAAGTAACCGGAAGGTTGCAAGTTCAAAACCCCGAGCTGACGAGGTACAAATCTGTCGTTCTGCCCCTGAACAGGCAGTTAACCCATTGTTCCTAGGCCGTCATTGAAAATAGAATTTGTTCTTAACCCGACTTGCCTAGTTAAATAAAGGTAAAATAAATAAATAAAATGACCCCCATTTAGATAATGTGTTTTCAGTTATTGTATTTGCATGCTTGTTGCGTTCTACGTGGTGCACCCGTTTGCTGGCTGCTCGTTCTAAATCTGTTCAAAACAGTGGCAGCATACGCAGCAGTGAGCATTATGTTTTTGACATGCAAAAGTGAAATAGGTGTATTTATGCTGTTGTTCAAATGCACAGATCGCTTTATGCATCTTCTCAAATAAACTACCAGTAGTTTGAAAACTTGGCATAATATTTCTGTCATGATGCTTTGTTGACAACTCCAACCACATCGCACCCAGGGTATTCAACCAATCAGCAGCCACCACTAAGGTATGGAGAATTTCAAAATGTATAACAACAAACTGCAGAGTTCCCCAACCACACATCTATGGCTATAAAACTGTCTGTGTGAGCTTTTGAAGCTATGCGATATATACTCTGTCAAGAATGCTATCAGCGTTGACTGACAGTGAGTCATCATATTTGTTGTGTGAAGCAATGCATTTTATTTTGACGCACACAACTCGGGTGTTTGATGGCAATTTCTCCACTCCAGATGAAAACAGACCAGATGTATAAAGTTATTGGCGGGTGTCAAAACTTAACAAAACATTTATTATAGATATTGGTGTTAAAATGCTGAAATCTTTCGTTTTTAATGCTTAACTCAGCATTATTGCAGCAGTCTGGTTAGAACAGACACGCTGTAGGAGATTGGACTAGAACATTCCATGGAATGCACCAGTGTCCTCAACAGTTATTGCTATTATGTGTTCCATACACACACACACCAGACACACTGATAGGGGTTGCCCAGAGCCCACTCCTTGACTGGAGTTTGTGTCACAGTTTGAGTTTCACAGTAATTGATTCTGAAGAAGAGTATCAGTCCCACTATCCGTTGTTTATTTATAAATATCATAATACAAATGTTAAGATGACATGAAATGTTATGATGGACTAATATGTGGCGCCTTTTCTCAGACTATAGGTTTTTCTGTATTTTGAGCAGTGTTCATTGCACTTGTGCGGTTCTCAACATTTATCTTTATCTAAGAATATCATGCAGCCCATCTTGTTTTCATAATTGCTTTTGGGGGCGCAAACTGCCGGAGGAATGTTCATCCCATAAATGGTTCCATCGTTCGTTTTTTTTTATTTTTATAGCCATTGTGTGTTCTTTGAGAAAGACAACAGTCAAGATCTGCTGTTGGTCTTACATCTATAATAAAAGCTTCTATCACTAAGACAACAACTGTGTTTCCCTCAATTTAGCAGGCGAGATGAAATGGCAGTGTGGTATTATCCTAATTAACATGTGGGAGCGGAAGACGGTGAGAGCCTGTTATTACAGCCTGTCCTGTGGGAGGTAAGCCCTCCACCACCCACCCACCCTCCGACCCCCTATCTCTAGTTTAGACACACCCTCTTTTTGACCTCCCCCCCATGTATCCTGGTGTGATGAGTAGGCCTAATATAAGAACAGAGTTACAGCTTGCCAAACCACACCCCTTTAGCAAATATAAAGACAACAATTTCAAAGATTTTATGCCGTTACAGTTCATAGAAGGAAATCTGTCAATTTTAAATTAATTCTTTAGGCCCTAATATATATGGATTTCACATGACTGGGCAGGGGTGCAGCCATAGGTGGGACTGGGAAGGGATAGGCCCATCCAATTGGGAGCCAGGCCCAGCCAATCAGAATTTTTTTTTTCTCCACAAAAGGGCTTTATTACCGACAAATATTCCTCAGTTTCATCAGCTGTCGGGGTGGCTGGTCTCAGACGATTGAGCAGGTGAAGAAGCTGGAAGTGGAGGTCCTGGACTGGCGTGGTTACACATGGTCTGCGGTTGTGAGGCCAGTTGGACGTACTGCCAAATTCTCAAATTTAGTTGGAGATGACTTATGATAGAGAAATTAACATAAAATTCTCTGGCAACAGCTCTCGTAGACATTCCTGCATTAGGCATGCCAATTGCACTCCCCTCAACTTGAGAAATTTGTAGCGTTGTGTGCCAAAACTGCACATTTTATAGTGGCCTTTTGTCCCCAGCACAAGGTGCACCTCTAATGATCAAGCTGTTTAATCGTCTTCTTGATATGCCACACCTGTCAGGTGGATGGATTATCTTGGTAAAGGAGAAATGTTCACTAACAGGGAAGTAATCACATGTATGCGTAACATTTGAGAAAAATACACGTTTTTTTGTGTGTTTGGAACATTTCTGGGATCTTTTATTTCGGCTAATGAAACATAGGACCAACACTTTACGTGGTTTATATTTTCATTGTGTGTGTGCGTGCACACTACTGTTCAAAAGTTTGGGGTCACTTAGAAATGTCCTTGTTTTTAAAAGAAAAGCACATTTTTTTTAATGGAATATCTACGTAGGCGTACGGAGGCCCATTATCAGCAACCATCACGCCTGTGTTCCAATGGCACATCATGTTAGCTAATCGAAGTTTGTTATTTTAAAAGGTGACTCTGGGATGCTGGCCTTCTAGGCAGAGTTACAAAGAAAAAGCCATATCTCAGACTGACCAATAAAAATAAAATATTAAGATGGGTAAAAGAACACACACTGGACAGAGGAACTCTGCCTAGAAGACCAGCATCCTGAAGTCGCCTCTTCACTGTTGACGTTGAGACTGGTGTTTTGCGGGTACTATTTAATGAAGCTGCCAGTTGAGGACTTGCGAGGTGTCTGTTTCTCAAACTAGACACACTAATGTACTTGTCCTCTTGCTCAGTTGTGCACCGGGGCCTCCCACTCCTCTTTCTATTCTGTTTAGGGCCAGTTTGCGCTGTTCTGTGAAGGGAGTAGTACAGTGTTGTACGAGACCTTCAGTTTCTTGGCAATTTCTTGCATGGAATAGCCTTCATTTCTCAGAACAAGAATAGACTAAAGAGTTTCAGAGAAAGTTCTTTGTTTCTGGCCATTTTGAGCCTGTAATCGAACCCACAAATGCTGACGCTCCAGATACTCAACTCGTCTAAAGAAGGCCAGTTTTATTGCTTCTTTAATAAGAACAACAGTTATCATCTGTGCTAACATAATTGCAAAAGGGTTTTCTAGTGCTCAATTAGCCTTTTTAAAATGATAAACTTGGAGTAACTAACACAATGTGCCATTGGAACACAGTAGTGGTGGTTTCTGATAATGGGCCTATGTAGGTATTCCATTAAAATCAGCCGTTTCCAGCTACAATAGACATTTACAACATTAACAATATCTACACTGTATTTCTGATCAATTTGATGTTATTTCAATTGACAAGTGTGCTTTTCTAAGTGACTAAACCTTGAACGGTAGTGTGAGTATACATGCATGCATACACACAGTACATTCGGAAAGTATTCAGACCCCTTTTCTACATTTTATTACATTTACAGCCTTATTCTAAAATTTAAGGCTTCCTTCGTTGTGTGTTTCTTCAAAATGGTCAGAATTAATCTAAGATAAAATTTAATGACAGATTTCTTGAGTTTTTTTGCAGAGGAGTTATTAGTCGCACAATTTTACGTCTAACTAAGATGTTTGGTGCAGTATTTCTCAATGAAAAATGTGTAAGAACAAGTCATTTCTCGTTGAATGACAAATACTTTTTTGAAGAACCCCCTACTCTTGACCAATCACCGACGAAGGGGCATACACTTCGGCTTGCCTCAAAAAAATCTGTGCCCGAACAGACACACAACTCCTCACTGAAGTCCAAAACAAACAAACAATGTCACAAAATGTTGTCATAATATATGCAGGAACTGTTTCAAACTGTTTCGGCTGGGAAGCAAGCGGACGCCTTAAGACAGGCTGTTGGCCTTAGAGCAAAGGTGAGGAATTCAAATGAGCTGTCATTGAATTTCCAGTCCATTTTCAATTAGGCTACACACAGTGCCTTCAGAAAGTATTCAGACCCCTGGACTTTTTCCACTTTTTTTTTACATTACAGCCTTATTCAAAAATGGATAACAAATAACAGTAATCCTCAGCAATCTACACACAATACCCCAATACATACTTTTTTTCTTGAGGCAAGCGAAGTGTATGCCCATTCGTCGGTGATTGGTCAAGAGTAGGGGGTTCTAAGCCTTTACCTTATTAGATCAGTACAGTTTGCACTGCTTTTTGCCAGAAATTAAAGCTTATTTGAACAACTGACATTGGCATTAAGGCTGGGGATTGCCAGGGACTTCACAATATATGTATTGCGATTCCCTTTTTCTATATGTTGTGATTCAATACTATGATTTTTATTGCGTTTTGATGTTCTAAACAAATTGCTCACCTGTCTACTGCACAAGGACGAGAGCCATGAGAAAATGAGTTCTCACCTGTCATGGAAATAAAAGTGCTAAAAACAAATTGGCTCGAAGGAAAAATGCTGGAGTTTTGCTGCAGGTTTAGCCAACTAGCGCAAAAATAATATTGCAATATTGTCAATACAATTTATTGTCAAATAATATCCTGATATGTTTCTGTATAGATTTTTTTTCATCACTAATCGACATGTTTTCTTAGTCTCCATAGCTTGATGAGAATATTAGCTAGACTCAAAGCAAGAGGCACCCAATTGTCATATTTCTACCCCCAAGGTGAAAGGCATTACTAGTACAACAGAATATCAAGGATGATTGTTTTTATTTCACCCTGAGAAGTAGGAGTGTGGTAAAATTCCCACCATATGGTAAGTCTGAGCCAAGTGTGTTCCTTGTCTTTGCAGATGCAAATGTTTATCCTGTAAAACAAGGATGAAATGAACCTTCCAATGAATTGAACAGTCAGTAGTGCCCCATCTTTCTCTGCATGGGACCAGTGGAAAGGGGGAGAGTGAGATGAACAAGGACTGCATCACAGACTGGGCTTGTCTGTCTGTCCCTGACTGTCTTCCTCAACTCTGAGGAGAAAGTCACCTGATGAGGACATAGCTCTGTGTGATGCCAAAAACAGACAGATGGCTACTGTACAGACCAACCATCTATCACCCAGGCATACAGATACTGCCTGCGTCCTACATTCAGTACAGTAAAACACGGCTGTACTGTAGAGCACGCAATGAGTTAATGAGAACCGTAAAACACAAACGGCGAATGGCTTTCATTCATTCACACAACAATAGTTCCCCTGGTGCCTGCATGCCACGGAGGCCTTTGTCAGCAGTTTCCTTTCTAGGCCATAGTATCAGCACCTATGACTAGGCGCAAACACCAGAATTACTTTCTCTGGCCTAGCTCGACCTGGGAGAGCTGAGCAATTGTTTTAATACTGAGCAGGCAGTACCAGCAGGAGACACTGGGAACATTGTGTGAGGCAGACAGGACAAGGTTTGAGGAAGCGCCCCAGGTGGGGGGGAGGGGGTGGTAATGCAACTTGAGACCGGCCGGTCAAAGCACTGTTTGTTCAGACGGAGTGCCTGGTTCTGTTGCTCCTTCATCTGAGATGCTGCTTCAGCCAATGAACTAGAGGCAGTAAAAACTGAGATTTTTCTAGGGGTTCTTTTTCATGTGGAGGTATAACCCAGCCACTGAAATACTACATTTCTACAGTATTTGACAGGGGTTCTCTGCTGGCACAACCAAGGGCCTTTTTTGTTGTAAACGAGCATGAAGGATTTGTTAGGTAAGAATCCCCAGCTATGTGGAGAAAGGTCAAAACGAGAGGCGAATCGCCCGTTGGGAAGAATGTATCGATAATTGTAAAGAGTTCTTGCTGAACAATAGTCCTACTGCTTCAGTCCTGGAGTGGCTGGGCAAATTGTTGCAATTACACATTATGAATTGCTATATAATTTGTAGTTTTATAAAATGGACCATAGCATAATTCTTTTTTTTGTTGTTGAATTTTACCCGTTTTTCTCCCCAATTTCGTGGTATCAAATTGTTTTTTAGTAGCTACTATCTTGTCTCATCGCTACAACTCCCGTACAGGCTCGGGAGAGACGAAGGTTGAAAGTCATGCGTCCTCCGATACACAACCCAACCAAGCCGCACTGCTTCTTAACACAGCGCGCATCCAACACAGAAGCCCACTGCACCAATGTGTCGGAGGAGGAAACACTGTGCACCCGTCAACCTTGGTTAGCGTGCACTGCGCCCGGCCCGCCACAGGAGTCGCTGGTGCGCGATGAGACAAGGATATCCCTACTGGCCAAGCCCTCCCTAACCCGGACGACGCTAGGCCAACTGTGCGTCGCCCCACGGACCTCCCGGTCACGACAGGGCGCAAACCCAGGGTCTCTGGTGGCACAGCTGGCACAATTGGCCTAGCGTCGTCCGGGCACATTGGTGCAGTGGGCTTCCGTAACCCTTAACGCGCCCTTAACCACTCCGCCACCCGGGAAGCCCCACCATAGCATATTTTAATGATCTCTTTCCATTCCACGATCTATGTCCTGTGTATCCAAAAACAAGTAATTTTGGATTCATTTTCAAACCTAAAACTTCATGGTGCATAACATGTATTTTTACGTGTTATTAAGTCTCCTTTAGCCATGTAGCCTAATCCTCCGTATCTAAAAGAGTTCTAAAAACCAACCACGGTGAACATCCCCTCACACAAACTGCTGCTACTGTAGCAATACGATTTCAAATACTTCATAGCTTCTTGAGACTGCAAAAAATATATAAATACAAGCCTTGTTATGAAGCTAGGTGGAGAGGAGGGATCCCCAGATGGCCTGCACCTGCTGTCAGTTTTGGAATAGTAGAGAAGCAGCCACAGAGGCAGATGCCAGCCTGCCCACAGGCCAGCAGGACGGTGTTTGAACACACCAGACTGACTTCTGTTCTGCATGGAATTTGCCAGCCAGCAGCTCATGTTACATCATGTCTGGTTGATGGTGAGGATGGCTGCAGGTCTCATATAAGCCTGGAGGCAGAAATGGCCAATAAAATACCTGAGGGTAACGATCATTAAAGGAAAGGTTCACCCATTTGGAGTGTTATATTGTTTTTGTGCATCTCTAAGTGATCTTCTGTCAATTCCATGGGTAATTTCATGTTTTCATGTGTATGTGAGTTATTGCCATTCAAGCAGGCAGAAATTTGTCCGGTATGACGTAGGACCGTGGAAACATCTATCGTACATGTCAGATTTCAATACTGTCCATTGACATAATTTGGGAGGATTTCTTCTCTCGAATGGGAAATATGTAATTTAACGGGTCTAGCACATTTTTCCTTTTTGTCTGCTCCTTTAATCCAGGGTGCATTGCATGGTGCCGTTGCCAGAGATATTATAGAAAGGACATAGGAATCCAATGAAGGAATGTATAATGCCCCACCCAGCAGACTGGTCGACAATCTCATTCATGTTATCAAGCTGCGTCACGCGGTTGCGAAGCTCATCGTCACGCAATCAAACGGTATATGTTGAGAAACGTGCCTATTTTCCTCAAGTACAGTCATGGCCAAAAGTTTTGAGAATGACAAAGTTTCAGTGTCTTTAAATATTTTTTGTCAGATATTACTATGGAAGGAGTTAATGGGGCGGCAGGGTAGCCTAGTGGTTAGTGTTGGACTAGTAACCGGAAGGTTGCAAGTTCAAACCCCCGAGCTGACAAGGTACAAATCTGTCGTTCTGCCCCTGAACAGGCAGTTAACCCCATAGAAAATAAGAATTTGTTCTTAACTGTCTTGCCTATTTAAATAATAAATTAATAAATTAAGTATAATTACAAGCATTTCATAAGTGTCAAAGGCTTTTATTGACAATTACATGAAGTTGATGCAAAGAGTCAGTATTTGCAGTCTTGACCCTTCTTTTTCAAGAAGTCTGCAATCTGCCCTGGCATGCTGTCAATTAACTTCTGGGCCACATCCTGGCTGATGGCAGCCCATTCTTGCATAATCGATGCTTGGAGTTTGTCAGAATTTGTGGATTTGTGTTTGTCCACCTACCTCTTGAGGATTGACCACAAGTTCTCAATGGGATTCAGGTCTGGGGAGTTTCCTGGCCATGGACCCAAAATATTGATGTTTTGTTCACCGAGCCACTTAGTTATCACTTTTGCCTTATGGCAAGGTGCTCCATTATGCTGGAAAAGGCATTGTTTGTCACCAAACTGTTCCTGGATGGTTGGGAGAAGTTGCTCTCGGAGAATGCGTTGGTACCATTCTTTATTCATGGCTGTGTTCTTAGGCAAAATTATGAGTGAGCCCACTCCCTTGGCTGAGAAGCAACCCCACACATGAATGGTCTCAGGATGCTTTACTATTGGCATGACACAGCACTGATGATAGCGCTCACCTTGTCTTTATATTACCAGGTAAGTTGACTGAGAACACGTTCTCATTTGAAGCAACGACCTCGGGAATAGTTACAGGGGAGAGGGGGATGAATGAGCCAATTGTAAACTGGGGATTATTAGGTGACCGTGATGGTTTGAGGGCCAGATTGGGAATTTAGCCAGGACACCAGGGTTAAAACCCCACCTCTTAAGATAAGTGCCATGGGATCTTTAATGACCTCAGAGAGTCAGGACACCTGTTTAATGTCCCATCCGAAAGACTGCACCCTACACAGGGCAGTGTCCCCAATCACTGCCCTGGGGCATTGGGATATTTTTTTAGACCAGAGGGAAGAGTGCCTCCTACCGGCCCTCCAACACCACTTCCAGCAGGACCAACCCTGCTTAGCTTCAGAAGCAAGCCAGCAGTGGTATGCAGGGTGATATGCTGCTGGCATGTGGACTTGTCTTCTCCGGACAAGCTTTTTTCCGGATGCCCCAAACAATCGGAAAGGGGATTCATCAGAGAAAATGACTTTACCCCAGTCCTCAGCAGTCCAATCCCTGTACCTTTTTGCAGAATATCAGTCTGTCCCTGATGTTTTTCCTGGAGAGAAGTGGCTTCTTTGTTGCCCTTCTTGACACCAGGCCATCCTCTAAAAGTCTTCGCCTCACTGTGCGTGCAGATGCACTCATACCTACCTGCCTGCTGCCATTCCTGAGCAAGCTCTGTACTGGTGGTGCCCGATCCCGCAGCTGAATCAACTTTAGGAGACGGTCCAGGCGCTTGCTGGACTTTCTTGGACGCCCTGAAGCCTTCTTCACAACAATTGAACCGCTCTCCTTGAGTCCTTGATGATTCGATAAATGGTTGATTTAGATGCAATCTTACAGGCAGCAATATCCTTGCCTGTGAAGCCCTTTTTGTGCAAAGCATTGATGAAGGCACGTGTTTCCTTGCAGGTAACCATGATTAACAGCGGAAGAACAATGATTCCAAGCACCACCCTCCTTTTGAGGCTTCCAGTCTGTTATTCGAGCTCAATCAGCATGACCGAGTGATCTCCAGCCTTGTCCTCGTCAACACTCACACCTGTGTTTACGAGAGAATCACTGACATGTCAGCTGGTCCTTTTGTGGCAGGGCTGAAATGCAGTGGAAATGTTTTTGGGGTATTCAGTTCATTTGCATGGCAAAGAGGGACTTTGCAATTCATCTGATCACTTCATAACATTCTGGAGAAAATGCAAATTGCTATCAAACAAACTGAAGCAGCAGACTTTGTGAAAATAAATATTTGTCATTATTTGTCATTCTTATAACCTTTGGCCACGACTGTACTCCAGAAAGTTATGAAGAGTTATCAGATGAATTGCAATGAATTGCAAACTCCCTCTTTGCCATGCAAATGAACTGAATCCCCTCAAACATTTCCACTGCATTTCAGCCCTGCCACTAAAGGACCAGCGATCTGCTAACTGCTAGCTTGCTAGCCCCGGTCTGCTAGCTTGCTAGCCCCGGCCTGATAATTGTCTGAATCGCCGTGTCCCCAGCCAGCCCAAACACTCACTGGACCCATATGATCACTTGGCTACGCATGCCTCTCTCTAATATCAATATTCCTCTTTCATTACTGTTCTGGTAAGTGATTACTTATTTCACTGTAGAGCCTCTAGCCCTGCTCAATATGCCTTTACCAACCATGTTCCACCTCCTACATATGCGATGACATCACCTGGTTTAAAACATCTCTAGAGACTATATCTCTGTCATCATTACTCAATGCCTAGGTTTACCTCCATGTACTCACATCCTACCTTACCTTTGTCTGCACTCTATGTCTTGAATCTATGCTATCGTGCCCAGAAACCTGCTCCTTTTACTCTTTGTTTTGAATGTGCTAGACGGCCAGTTCGTATAGCCTTTAGCCGTACCCTTATCCTACTTCTCCTCTGTTCATCTGGTGATGTAGAGGTTTATCCATGTCCTGCAGTGCCTAACTCCACTCCCACTCCCCAGGTGCTCTCATTTGTTGACTTCTGTAACTGTAAAAGCCTTGGTTTCATGCATGTTAACATTAGAAGCTTTCTCCCTAAGTTTGTTTTACTCACTGCTTTAGCACACTCTGCCAACCCGGATGTCTTAGCCGTGTCTGAATCCTGGCTTAGGAAAACCACTAAAAACCCTGAAATCTCCACCCCTAAATACAACATTTTCCACCAAGATTGAACTGCCAAAGGGGGTGGTGTTGCAATCTACTGCGAAGAGAGCCTGCAGAGTTCTGTCTTACTATCCAGGTCTGTACCAACAATTCGAGCTTCTACTTCTAAAAATGCACCTTTCCAGAAACAAGTCTCTCTCACCGTTGCTGCTTGCTATAGACCACCCTCTGCCCCCAGCTGTGCCCTGGACATCATATGTGAATTGATTGCCCCCCATTTATCTTCTGTGCTCGTGCTACTAGGTGACCTAAACTGGGACATGCTTAACGGCCATCCTACAATCTAATCTAGATGCCCTCAATCTCACACAAATTATCAATGAACCTACCAGGTACAACCCCAAAACCGTGAACACGAGCCCCCTCATAGACATCATCATAACCAACTTGCCCTCCAAATACACCTCTGCTGTTTTCAATCAAGACCTCAGCGATCACTGCCTCATTGCCTGCATCCGTAATGGGTCTGCGATCAAACGACCACCCCTCATCACTGTCAAATGCTCCCTAAAACACTTCTGCGAGCAGGCCTTTATTATTGACCTAGCCGGGGTATCCTGGAATGACATTTACCTCACCCCGTCAGTAGAGGATGCCTGGTTATTCTTTAAAAGTGCCTTCCTCACTATCTTAAATAAGCATGCTCCATTCAAAAAAATGTAGAACCAGGAATTGATATAGTCCTTGGTTCACTCCAGACCTGTCTGCCCTTGACCAGCACAAAAACATCCTGTGGCGTTCTGCATTAGCATCGAATAGCCCCCGTGATATCCAACTTTTCAGGGAAGTTAGGAACAAATATACAGACATTTAGGAACGCTAAGGCTAGCTTTTTCAAACAAATTTGCATCCTGTAGTACAAACTCAAAAAAGTTCTGGGACACAAGTCCACGGAGAATAAGAGCACCACCATAATTTGCAAATAAATTCATAAAAAATCCTACAATGTGATTTTATGGATTTTTTTCTCATTTTGTCTGTCATAGTTGAAGTGCACCTATGATGAAAATTACAGGCCTCTCTCATCTTTTTAAGTGGGAGAACTTGCACAATTGGTGGCTGACTGAATACTTTTTTGCCCCACTGTATATCGATTCTACCCTGTCTTTCTAAGGTCTTCGAAAGCCACGTTAACGAACAGATTACTGACCATTTCGAATCCCACCGTACCTTCTCTGCTTTGCAATCTGGTTTCAGAGCTGGTCCTGGTTCACCTCAGCCATGCTCAAGGTTCTAATAAACGATATCATAACCGCCATCGATAAGAGACATTACTGCGCAGCCGTATTCATCAACTGGCAAAGGTTTTCGACTCTGTCAATCACCACATTCTTATTGGCAGACTCGACAGCCTTGGTTTCTCAAATGATTGCCTCGCCTGGTTTACCAACTACTTCTCTGATCGAGTTCAGTGTGTCAAATCGGAGGGTCTGTTGTCCGGACCTCTGGCAGCCTCTATCGGGGTGCCACAGGGTTCAATTCTCGGTCCCACTCTTCTCTGTATACATCAATGATGTCACTCTTGCTGCTGGTGATTCTCTGATCCACCTCTACGCAGACGACACCATTCTGTATACTTCTGGCCCCTCTTTGGACACTGTTAACTAACCTCCAGACGAGCTTCAATGCCATACAACTCTCCTTCCGTTGCCTCCAACTGCTCTTAAATGCAAGTAAAACTAAATGCATGCTCTTCAACTGATCACTGCACCCGCACCTGCCCGCCCGTCCAGCATCGCTACTCTGGACGGCTCTGACTTAGAATATGTGGACAACTACAAATACCTAGGTGTCTGGTTAGACTGTAAACTCTCCGTCCAGACTCACATTAAGCTTCTCCAATCCAAAATTAATTATAGAATCGGCTTCCTATATCGCAACAAAGCATCCTTCACTCATGCTGCCAAACATACCCTCGTAAAACTGACCATCCTACCGATTCTCGACTTCGGCGACGTCATCTATAAAATAGCCTCCAACACTCTACTTTAGAACTTGTTCTCAACTAGCCTACCTGGTTAAATAAAGGTGAAATAAATAAAAAAATCCACTTTTGGTTAATGGCAACCAACCCTGGCTGTTGTCTTTAGCTGATGAGTGTGGTGATTAATCAAACATTCCACCGTGTTCCCTAGCACCATCCTGTTGGTTAGCGCTGCTCTTCTCCACTATCTCTGTGGTAGCCTTAATCACAGGCTTTCACTTCTCAGGGAGACGAGGTGTCTGCAAACATGTTGTGCCCACATGATAACCGAGAGGCTGCTGGGAGGGATGGGCTCACTGTTACCGAGACTGCATGACTCATTGAAACGCACCACCACTTTACAGGCTGAAAGTGCGCTACTGCTGATTTAATGCCCGTCTGATTTAATTGGCTGTTTGATCAAGGAGAACTAAACTGTGTTTGAAACCTAGCAGTGTGTGATTATTCTTTGCCTTGTGTATCCATGCAATATCTTCTTTGCATGTTTTTTTTTTTTCTCCATCTGATCTCCACTCTAGTGCGTATTTTAGAATTTTCATCTTCATATGTTATCCTTGAAAATATGGAAGGTAATTCTGGATTACAGCATATCCGTCTTGCCTGCCTGTGTATGCCCACAGCAATATGAGGACACCTGTTGTAACAGATTGTTTGGTGCCCCAGCAGGTGATGTCTCCCCAAGGAGAAGGCTATATTTATCTAAGTCTATTGTCTGATCTGAGCTCCATCAATCACCTTCTGGAGCTCAGACTCCAATTGCACCCTGGATGCAGTATAACCCAGCATTACCAACTGGCTGGCTCGGCTCTTCTCTTCCTGCCTGCGTCAGATCACACCTCTCCTTGGCCCATGAGAGGAGACTGGGCCTGATCCCTTCCTCTGAGATTTATCCTTTTCTCTGATAAAAATTGAGAGGATGATCTCTTTATGGCATTTGACCCAATTCTACTGTACCTCTCCTGTCCTGGCATACTTTTGGTGCTCTATCATGATCCCAATGCTGACCTTTCCTGGCAGACTTCCAGCGTGCCATCATGCTCCCAATGAGCTGGGTGACGGCTGTTCCTTTATTCATTCATTGTATTAACATTAAATTAAATGAATGACCCGGTGGCACACCCTCAATCATTCTCAGTAATACCAAAACATTATTAGACTTAGCAGTGACCCATTTATCAGAATGATGTATCTGGTTTAGTCTCAGCCTTGCCTTTCAATGCTGTACAGTATTTTGAAGAATTTAGTAGAGCTGGGGAAATTCAGTGCTTGCAAATGTTGACTCTGTTAATTAGGCAAACCTAATTGACTGTAAATCTTAAGAAATGGAGATGCTTCTTCATTGCTTGCTTCAGTGTTATTATTGCCAAGGGAAAACGTTGCTGCCAGCTATCCTCATGACACTGTTTGCAACACATTAGATTATACCCTCGCACACAGATGTCAGCAGTTTGGAAAGTTTCCCTGTGACTACTCTGTGCAATATTACGCTTTACTTGCAGAGGGACTGTGCTTCAGGTTACTGTGACGTTTCCTGTGCCTTCTGGCAATCTGAAGACGGTGCCTTTCGGACATTCTCTTTCTGTAATGCCTAGCTTGATGTTAGTTGTGGAATGATATTTGAGTGAATGTACCATCTCGCAGTCTGTCTTCTGACTCCTCACCGGATGCCTGCCTATGACAGTGACACTTGAAAACAAATTGCGCATTTATATTCCATTTGTGGAATTCAAATGCATTCACACATGTTAATCTACGATTGGCCTACTTCCTTTTTTAGCTGTAGCTGAAAAAATATTTATTTTACTTCGAATATCTTTTTAATTTGCAGGATTTTGCATATCTAATATCTGTCTAGATCATTACGAAATAGAGGTTAACATGCTCTATTTTTGGAGATGTTCTAAGACTGGATCATTAGTTCATCTTGAGTAAATACAGTGCTTAAAGTCTCATGTTCACAATATTGAGTAACTGTCAAAACAACTAATTACCCACCACCTCTTTGAACTTTGTTTTCACATGCTTATATTGAAAATAGTGTGTGTGTGTGCGACTCAATCACATTTGCCTTCCTCACCAAAAGGTAAACAGATCAACATGTCTATAGTTCATCCGGTCACCCTTCAGTATCACACGATAAGATGGGCCTATTCCATCAGGCGCCCTTGTTGTTTGACTTTTGAGAACCTGCCGGCTCAAGTCTTCCTAAAAAGGTGTTTCAGAAGCACTGCAGTCGGTGCAAAGTCTTCACTTCAGTCAATTCCTCTTTTGTTATTTTTTTTACCCACAAAGTCAACCCCTCTCTCGGCAGAGCTTTGAAGAGTGTTCCCTGGCTCCTTTGTGCTTGTGTGGATAGGGACTATGAGGAGCAGTGGTGGTGAGTAGTTTGCTTTGAGGTAGCGGCCTAAACTCTACTTTCCTGATTCTTCTGGTAGTAGCTAGCTAGCCCTGGCCCTGGTAACAGCTAGTAGATAGCTATCCCTCAACGGTCTGACTGGGAGTCTTGATTTCCCTCGACTACAAGCCTTTCTGTTACAGTTTGAATTGATGCATGATTCATCTTCTGCTGGCATATTGAAGGCAACAGCCTGTTCGCCTGCTTTCAATATGCCAGGCAGCAATCCACAAACGAGTAACTGTATTAGGCTTGTTACTCATTCTTTACAGTTCACACAGCTCTTAAAGCACTTATTGCTCTTTCCTGTCTGCAGGGCGTGCACAGTGAGTGAAATGACTTGGTAATAGATAGCACTACTAGATATCTTGCACAACTTCTCAGGTAGAATAGACTATGGCTTGTAGCTTCACCTAATGGTCATGATTATGAATCAGTAATCAATAAAAAAGGCTTGTTGCTTGTTGAAATGTGCAGACTGTACATGTTGACAGATCCAGGAGGACATATTATGCAACTTTATATGGGCCTCCAATAGAGGCCAACTTGTTCTGACAGCCGGGTTTTCTGAACAAGCTGGTGTTGAATACTCTGAGTTGTTTCAAATCAAATCAAATTTTATTTGTCACATACACATGGTTAGCAGATGTTAATGCGAGTGTAGCGAAATGCTTGTGCTTCTAGTTCCGACAATGCAGTAATAACCAACAAGTAATCTAGCTAACAATTCCAAAACTACTGTCTTACACTTGTGTGTGTATAAGGGGATAAAGAATATGTACATAAAGATATATGAATGAGTGATGGTACAGAGCGGCATAGGCAAGATACAGTAGATGGTATCGAGTACAGTATATACATATGAGATGAGTATGTAAACAAAGTGGCATAGTTAAAGTGGCTAGTGATACATAAAGATGCAGTAGATGATATAGAGTACAGTATATACGTAGACATATTATATGAATAATGTAGGGTATGCAAACATTATATTAAGTAGCATTGTTTAAAGTGGCTAGTGATATATTTCCCATCAATTCCCATTATTAAAGTGGCTGGAGTTGAGTCAGTGTGTTGGCAGCAGCCACTCAATGTTAGTGGTGGCTGTTTAACAGTCTGATGGCCTTGAGATAGAAGCTGTTTTTCAGTCTCTCGGTCCCAGCTTTGATGCACCTGTACTGACCTCGCCTTCTGGATGATAGCGGGGTGAACAGGCAGTGGCTCGGGTGGTTGTTGTCCTTGATGATCTTTATGGCCTTCAATATTCCCAGGTAAGAAGTTGTAGTTATTGTAGGACTATTTCCCTCTACCATTTGTATTTCATTAACCTTTGACTATTGGATCTTCTTATAGGCACTTTAGTATTGCCAGTGTAACAGTATAGCTTCAGTCCCTCTCCTCGCTCCTCCCTGGGCTCGAACCAGCAACACAACGACAATTAGCGCACGCTAACTAGCTAGCCATTTCACTTCGGTTACACGAGCCTCATCTCGGGAGTTGATAGGTTTGAAGTCATAAACAGCGCAATGCTTGACACACAACAAGGAGCTGCTGGCAAAACGCACGAAAGTGCTGTTTGAATGAATGTTTACACGCCTGCTTCTGCCTACCACCGCTCAGTCAGATACTTGTATGCTCAGGCAGGACACGTTAGATAAGGTGAAAATCTGTCGTTCTGCCCCTGAACAAGGCAGTTAACCCACCGTCATTGAAAATAAGAATGTGTTAACTGACTTGCCTAGTTAAATAAAGATTAAATAAAGGTGTAAAAAAAAATACAGATTTCCGATTGTTATGAAAACTTGAAATCGGCCCTAATTAATCGGCCATTCTGATTAATCGACCGACCTTTACTTTTAATACATTTTCATATTCGGCAGGCTTTTAATTTAGAGAAACGATGGTGTATTGACCCTGGTCAGTCAATCAACTGCTTTTCCCTCTACCACCCACAGCGTTTTTATTACGTATTTTATTTTACCAGGGAAATTGACTGTGGACACACTCTCATTTACAGCAACAACCTGGGGAAGAGTTACAGGGGAGAGGAGGGGGGCTGAATGAGCCAATTGCAACCTGGGGATGATTAGACGACTGTGATGGTATGAGGGTCAGGTGGGGAATTTAGCCAGGAGGGGTTAACACCCCTACTCTTACGATAAGTGCCATGGGATCTTTAGTGACCACAGAGAGTCAGGACACCCGTTTAACATCCCATCCGAAAGACGACACCCTATTTTATTTTTTATTTCACCTTTTATTTAACCAGGTAGGCTAGTTGAGAACAAGTTCTCATTTGCAACTGCGACCTGGCCAAGATAAAGCATAGCAGTGTGAACAGACAACAGAGTTACACATGGAGTAAACAATTAACAAGTCAATAAAACAGTAGAAAAAAAGTCTACATACATTGTGTGCAAAAGGCATGAGGAGGTAGGCGAATAATTACAATTTTGCAGATTAACACTTGTGATAAATGATCAGATGGTCCTGTACAGGTAGAGATATTGGTGTGCAAAAGAGCAGAAAAGTAAATAAATATAAACAGTATGGGGATGAGGTAGGTAAAATTGGGTGGGCTATTTACCTATGGACTATGTACAGCTGCAGCGATCGGTTAGCTGCTCAGATGGCAGATGTTTGAAGTTGGTGAGGGAGATAAACGTCTCCAACTTCAGCGATTTTTGCAATTCGTTCCAGTCACAGCAGAGAACTGGAATGAAAGGCGGCCAAATTAGATGTTTGCTTTAGGGATGATCAGTGAGATGCGCGTGCTACGGGTGGGTGTTGCCATCGTGACCAGTGAACTGAAATAAGGTGAAGCTTTTACCTAGCATGGACTTGTAGATGACCTGGAGCCAGTGGGTCTGGCGCCGAATATGTAGCGAGGGCCAGCCGACTAGAGCATACAGGTCGCAGTGGTGGGTGGTATAAGGTGCTTTAGTAACAAAACGGATGGATCTGTGATAAACCGCATCCAGTTTGCTGAGTAGAGTATTGGAAGCTATTTTGTAGATGACATTGCCGAAGTCGAGGATCGGTAGGATAGTCAGTTTTACTAGGGTAAGTTTGGCGGCGTGAGTGAAGGAGGCTTTGTTGCGGAATAGAAAGCCGACTCTAGATTTGGTTTTAGATTGGAGATGTTTGATATGAGTCTGGAAGGAGAGTTTACAGTCTAGCCAGACACCTAGGTACTTATAGATGTCCACACATTCTAGGTCGGAACCATCCAGGGTGGCGAACGGTTGAAAAGCATGCATTTGGTTTTACTAGAGCAGTTGGAGGCCACGGAAGGAGTGTTGTATGGCATTGAAGCTCGTTTGGAGGTTAGATAGCACAGTGTCCAAGGACGGGCCGGAAGTATTCAAATCAAATCAAATTTTATTTGTCACATACACATGGTTAGCAGATGTTAATGCGAGTGTAGCGAAATGCTTGTGCTTCTAGTTCTGACAATGCAGTAATAACCAACGAGTAATCTAACTAACAATTCCAAAACTACTACTTTATACACACAAGTTTAAAGGGATAAAGAATATGTACATAAAGATATATGAATGAGTGATGGTACAGAACGGCATAGGCAAGATGCAGTAGATGGTATCGAGTACAGTATATACATATGAGATGAGTAATGTAGGGTATGTAAACAAAGTGGCATAGTTTAGTGGCTAGTGATACATGTATTACATAAAGATGCAGTAGATGATATAGAGTACAGTATTTACCCTACATTATTCATCTCATATGTCTACGTATGTAAACATTATATTAAGTAGCATTGTTTTAAAGTAGTTCGAACTGTTTTGGTATGGACCTGGAAAGTATGACATTACTTTGCAGGCTATCTCTGCAGTAGACTGTAACTCCTCCCCCTTTGGCAGTTCTATCTTAACGGAAAATGTTATAGTTGGGTATGGAAATCTCAGAATTTTTGGTGGCCTTCCTTAGCCAGGATTCAGACACAGCAAGGACATCAGGGTTAGCAGAGTGTGCTAAAGCAGTGAGTAAAACAAACTTAGGGAGGAGGCTTCTGATGTTGACATGCATGAAATCCAAGGCATTTTCGATCACAGAAGTCAACAAATGAGGGTGCCTGGGGACATGCAGGGCCTGGGTTTACCTCCACATCACCCGCGGAACAGAGGAGGAGTAGTATGAGGGTGCGGCTAAAGGCTATCAAAACTGGTCGTCTAGCGCGTTGGGGACAAAGAATAAAAGGAGCAGATTTCTGGGCATGGTAGAATATATTCAGGGCATAATGCGCAGACAGGGGTATGGTGGGGTGCGGTTACAGCGGAGGTAAGCCCAGGCACTGGGTGATGACAAGAGAGGTTGTATCTCTGGACATGCTGGTTGTAATGGGTGAGGTCACCGCATGTGTAGGAGGTGGGACAAAGGAGGTATCAGGGGTATAAAGAGTGGAACTAGGGGATCCATTGTAAACTAAAACAATGATAACTAGCCTGAACAACAGTATACAAGGCATATTGACATTTGAGAGAGACATACAGCGAGGCATACAGTAATCGCAGGTGTTGATTGGGAGAGCTAGCTAAAACGGTAGGTGAGACAACAACAGCTAATCAGCTAGCACAACAACAGCAGGTAAAATGGCGTTGACTAGGCAGAGGGGGTCGGATTAACTACACACAGAGCCTGAGTGCGGCTGGGGCCGACAGATAAAAACATAAACAGAATGGAGTACCGTGATTAATGGACAGTCCAGCAGGCATCAGCTATGTAGCCAAGTGATCAGTGTCCAGCAGGCATCAGCTATGTAGCCAAGTGATCACAGTGTCCAGGGGGCAGCGGTAGATGGGACAGGGAAGCTAGACTGGCAAGTATTATCCAGGCAAAAAAAAAAAACTGGCTGGCTGTGCAGAAGGTAAAAGCCACTAGTAGTGGCTAAAAATGACTAAATAGCTTGTAGCTAGTTAGCTGGTTAGCTTCTGGAGGTTCTTGAATGTGTTCTAAAAATAATAGCGATTCCGTATCACATTGGGTGAGGCAGGTTACCGGAAGGTATAATCGAATTAAAAATCGAAAAGCGATTGAAAATAAATATGGGTCCAGTGAGTGGTTGGGCTGGCTGGGGACGCGGCGATTCAGACAGTTAGCAGTCCTGTGCTAACAAGCTAGCAGTTAGCAGGCCGAATTAGCAAGCAAGCAGATAGCAAGGGCTATAAAGTTAGCCTTTGGGGGACGTTGCGATGGGGTTAAGTCTGTTTATGCCTCTTCATGCGGTGACATCGATAGACCGGTCGTGGGTCCGGATATTGTAGCCCAGGAGTATGCTTCGGTGGTAGCACAGGAGCTCTGGCCGAGCTAGCTTCAAGCTAAGTCGATGGAAACGCTAGCCAGGAGTAGTCATCCGTGGTTGCGGTTAGCTAGTAGTGAAGATCCAGATGAAAATGTTCCGTTTGTGGTGGGAATCCGGGGATAAAAATAATAGGTCCGTTACGCTCTGTTAGAGTCGCGTTGTTCAAACTGGCGAGAGCTTTCTGAGCTAAAGGTTAGCTGATGACCGCTAGCAATGGTTTGCTGACTGATAGCTGGTAGTTAGCTGGCTAGCTTCAGTTGAGGGGTTCCGGATCCGAAGTAAATATAAATACTTTAGAAAAAAAGAAGATCCACGCTACATTGGGTGAGGTGGGATGCAGGGTGGTATGCTGCTGGTTAACCCATCAACTTCTAGTTGAATCTTTGTTTTCATTTCAACAATTTACTATCTGTGATGTGCTATATACCTTGCTTAAGATTGATGTATATGCCTTGCTTAAGATCTGATATGCATGATCCGTTTTTGCTGCAGACCGTCTGCCACCCTGATTGCTGAATCATTAACTCATATTTTTAACCTGACAATTATATCTGGTACTATCACCAAGGTTTGGAAGGCGACCCATGTACTCTCCCTTCACAAAGGTGGTGACCCTTGTGCCCTATTTTGATTATCGGCCTATTTCTAAACTTTCTTGCCTAGCTAAGCTACTAGAATCTTTACTAAATGCTATCTTAGCTGAGAATTCATCTTTGAAATGTATTCTAAATGTACATCAGTCAGGTTTTTGGTCAGGTCATAGCACTATCTCTGCTGCATTCTTAGTTATAAAGCATCTGGTTAACTGTTGACAAAAGGCAACATTGTGCTGCACTCTTCATTGACCTGTCAAAGGCTTTTGATACTGTTGATCACTCAATGCCAATTGAGGCTTTCCTCAGACCAGGCTGCATGTAACTGGTTTAAAAGTGACTTAACAGTTAGAACTCAATATACATCTACGGATGGCGTTAAATCAGGTTTCCTGGATATTATGAAAGGTGTCCTGCAGGGGTCGATTCTGGGTCCTGTACCTTTTACTGTTTACAATAACAATATCGACTTCTCTGTAAAAAATTGTTACCTGCACATGTATGCCGATGATACTGTTGTGTATGCTATGTTCTGTTCGGACTGCTCACATTATGAAAAGTCATGCCACAGCACACTTACAGCCACGTGCATTATTTGCATATTCCAGGATTGTAGGCTACAAAATCAAATCAAATTGTCACATGCGTCGAATACAAGAAGTGTAGACTTTACCGTGAAATGTTTACTTACGACCCCATTCCCAACAATGCCGTTAAGTATGAAAATGAACAAATAGATAAAAAAATAAAATAGTAGACCAGTAACTCTAGTATGTGTCCTCACTTTCGACTGTTACTGTATGTAAATACGGTATTTGTTTTTTAAAATAAATTAGTTAAAATGTCCACCTTATTGCTTTGTCATTATGGGGTAGTGTGTGTAGATTGAGGATTTTTTAAAAATGTAATCCATTTTAGAACAAGGCTGTAAGGTAGTAAAGTGGAAAAAGGGAAGGGGTCTATACTTTCCCAATGCACTATACAAGAAGTACCGATATCTAGTCCGTGTACTGTGGTACGAAGTAGTTGTGGTGGTTGATTTGAGATAATATGTACACTAACGTTCAAAAGTTTAGGGTAATTTAGAAGTGTCTTTGTTTTTTAAAGAGAAGCAAATTTTTCATTAAATAATGCCTGCAAAACACCAGTCTCGACGTCAACAGTGAAGAGGTGTCTCCGGGTTGCTGGCCTTCTAGGCAGAGTTACTCTGTCCAGTGTCTGTGTTCTTTTGCCCATCTTAAACATTTTCTTTTTATAGGCCAGTCTGAGATATGGCTTTTTCTTTGCAACTCTGCCCAGAAGGCCAGCATCCCGGAGTCACCTCTTCACTGTTGACCTTGAGAGTGCTGTTTTGCGGGTACTATTTAATGAAGTTGCCAGTTGAGGACGTGAGGCGTCTGTTTCTCAAACTAGACACTCTAATGTACTTGTCCTCTTGCACAGTTGTGCACCGAGGCCTCCCACTCTTTCTATTCTGGTTAGTGCCAGTTTGCTCTGTTCTTTGAAGGGAATAGTACACGAGATCTTCAGTTTCTTGTCAATTTCTTGCGTGGAATTGCCTTCATTTCTCAGAACAAAAATAGACTGACGAGTTTCAGAAGAAAGTTATTTGTTTCTGTCCATTTTGAACCTGTAATCGAACCCACAATTGCTGATGCTCCAGATACTCAACTAGACTAAAGGCCAGTTTTATGGCTTCTTTAATTAACAGTTTTCAGCTGTGCTAACATAATTGCAAAAGGGTTTTCTAATTATCAATTAGCCTTTTTAAAATGATAAACTTCGATTAGCTAACATGATGTGCCATTGGAACACAGGAGTGATGGTTGCTGATAATGGTACGCCTACGTAGATATTCCATTAAAATCAGCCGTTTCCAAGAGAGGGTGACCGATTCTGATTTTTTTTTCCAACGCCGATACCGATTTTATTGGAGGACCACAAAAGCCGATGCCTATTAATCGTTCAATTTAAAAAAAATAATAGTTATTATTTCTTCTTTTTTTTATAAATATGTGCAATAATGACAAAAGAATGCTGAATGAACAATGAACACTTTTATTTTATCTTAATATAATACATCAATAAATCAATTTAGTCTCAAATAAATAATGAAACCTGTCAATTTGGTTTAAATAATGCAAAAACAAAGTGTTGGAGAAGAAAGTAAAAGTGCAATATGTGCCATGTAAGAAAGCTAACGTTTAAGTTCCTTGCTCAGAACATGAGAAGATATGAAAGCTGGTGGTTCCTTTTAAACGTGAGTCTTAAATTCCAAGGTAAGAAGTTTTAGCTTGTAGTTATTATAGGACTATTTCTCTCTCTACCATTTGAATTTCATTTACCTTTGACCATTGGATGTTCTAACGGGTACTTTAGTATTGCCAGCCTAATCTCGGGAGTTGATGGGCTTGAAGTCATTAACAGCACAATGCTGCTGGCAAACGCAGTAAAGTGCTGTTTGAATGAATGCTTACGAGCCACTTACTGCCTACCACCGCTCAATCAAACTGCTCTATCAAATCATATACATAATTATAATATAAAACACAGAAATACGAGCCTTAGGGCATTAATATGGTCAAATCCGGAAACTATAATTTCGAAAACAAAACGTTTATTCTTTCAGTGAAATACAGAACCGTTTTGTATTTTATCTAACGGGTGGCATCCATAAGTGTAGATATTCCTGTTACATTGCACAACCTTCAATGTTATGTCATAATTACATAAAACTCTGGCAAATTATTTCGCAACAAGCCAGGCGGCCCAAACTGTTTCATATACCCTGACTCTGCGTGCAATGAACGCAAGAGAAATGACACAATTCCCCTAGTTTAATATGGCCTGCTAACCTGGATTTCTTTAAACTAAATATGCAGGTTTTAAAAAAAGTATACTTCTGTGTATTGATTTTAAGAAAGGCGTTGTTTATGGTTAGGTACACATTGGTGCAACGACAGTGCTTTTTTCGCAAATGCGCTTGTTAAATCACCCGTTTGGCGAAGTAGGCTGTGAGTCAATGATAAATTAACAAGCACCGCATCGATTTATATGCAACGCAGGACACGCTAGATAAACTAGCAATATCATCAACCTTGTGTAATTAACAAGTGATTATGTTAAGATTTAATGTTTTTTATAAGATACGTTTAATGCTAGCTAGCACCTTACCTTGGCTCCTTGCTGCACTCACATAACAGGTAGTCAGCCTGCCACGCAGTCTCCTCCCGGAGTGCAATGTGAATCGGACATGATCGGTGTCCAAAAATGCCAATTACTGATTCTTCTGAAAACTTAATCTGCCCTAATTAATCGGCCATTCCGATTAATCGGTCGACCTCTGGTTTCCAGCTACAATAGTAATTTACAACATTAACAATGTCTACACTGTATTTCTGATCAATTTGATGTTATTTTGGACAAAAACAAGGACATTCCCTAAACAGGGTTTACCTAGAATGATTGCCCCTGATATAGGAAGAGGATTTGAAATATGAGAGGATGGGCTACATAATAGCTTTTTCCACTGTGTCACTATCTGCTGTTTTATGCAAATTATTGTGAGTTTCATTGTGCCTTTTGAGATTCCCCTCGTTTCATTATAAATGGTCCCATTATAGACAAAGTTCAAATTTTATTTCAAAATGGGATGCCTAAATGCAGAATAGTGAATGTTTCCTTGAAGAAATGTGTCATTATTATAAATAAACCACTTTGATGGTGCTTTTGTACCTCAGTGGGTTGATGTGGAGTGTGTAGGCACTCATGAATACTTCCACTATATCTACTCCCTAATGTATTCTTGGGTGCCTTTTACTAGGCCTGAAGAGTCTAATACAGGACGGGAACTGGAGAGACCAAATATTTCCGCCCACTGCACATGGAACTCTATCAAACCTGCAGAGTGAGGCTGGAGCCCACTCTGTGCTCATGGCTCATGAATATGCGTCACAGTTCCTGGCGAGGGATTTAGAGCGAGTGGGACAAGGAGCTGTGTCAGCGTTTTGGAGCCGTGTGGGAGAGTGACTGACTCGGAAGTAACTTGTGTTGCATTTGACCAAATGAAAACCAACCATCTGTTAATTAAATGTGTTGATGAATCACAGAAGGCAGACGTTGCACTGACAGGGTGAGACTGTCATCACTCCGCTGATGGATCAACTCTGCCCGAGATTGAGCTGCTTTAAACGTCTGTGATCTGAGCACTATCAGCCTGCTCGTTAAAATGGACTCCTCAAAGGGCATTTAATTAACCAAAGCCTCCCCTATTCATCTATGAGCTTGATGGCCATAGCTCAATTGTCCAAGGAGCTGGTGGTGGTTTTTAATTGCAATGAGGAGAGATTTATTAAAGCCAATAAAATCCTTTGAGGTACAGTGGTCTTATGATAGAAAGCCTGCTACTAATAAATGGACCCAAAGTCATCTATCAATTGAAAAATGGAATCCATGCTTGGAGCTCAGAGCTCCTTCTAAACAATTGACCCTTTGCTAAGCCCCGCCTCCCTTGGTTACTGTTGCAACCTCAGACAACATTTTCCCGGGAAGCCCAATTCCCCATTCAACCACTTGCGAAATCCCCTGATCTCAAACTGTTTCTAATACCCAATTAAATTTAACACCGACTACCCTTTCCTAATTGGGAAACTCTTGGGTATGTTGTGGTGGACTGCATTACAATGTTGAATGGCTCTTAAGTCACTGTCAGCATGCAGTCAAAGCTATAACCACTTTTGGAGCTAACTAGTGTTCTCAAATCATATCCTGAGGGCGACAGCACATGGGAGCTAGCTAACATACATTTAGAAAAAAACCTAGTTATACTAAGTGGTAAGCTAGCTTTAGCAATGCTTGGGGGTCAATGAGACTGAGCTAGCTAACCAGCTGAGCTAGCAAACAATATAACAATAATTTCGTATTAGAAAAATACTCAGGTTCTGCACATCAGGAGTCACCGTAACAAGTACTCCTGGTGCACTGTACAATTTGTTTAGCCATTTTTAACATTGATTTTTATGAACTGTTTTTCCATTGGCTTTCCTGCAATTATAATAAAAATCAGATTTTATATTTTATAAACGATACAAAACACACATACATACGACTACATCATACAAACATCACTACATCACACCTGCCCAGACCCACTAGCCCCCACGATTATCTCCAGCGCTCTTATCACTTTCTGCCGCATGGCCTCAAACTGTACCATTTTGTTTCTCTCTGTCACCCATGCACTTAAAAAAAAAAATATATATATATATATATATATAAGCATTTGACCATTCCATTGCATGAACGACAGAGGATTGGTTAATTTCCAGTTTCATGCGATTTAAAACGTGAGATTGTCCGAGATATCGGACTTGACGACAGTTGCTATCCGTTGGAGTGCTGCGATTGTTTGCCCTAAATTCTGGGGCAGGGCTTAGCGAAGGGTCAATTGTCTATAGACTTTGTGTAATCTTAAACAGCCTTCGGAATCCGACTGACACTGTGAGCGGTAAAGTTTAGCAGCCGATTGTGTCTTTGAGCTCCAGCTGATTCCAGTGTGTTAGGTCAGCTAAGATGAGAAGCTATGAGAGTCTGAGAGATGTCTACTGTGTTCTCTGTAACACTCCAACCCAATAGCTGTGGCCTGGCATCTGGTCATGCTGAAGGCCTGTGCTACTTGGCCTCAGTCTCCTTCCAATCTGTTTGTTGGTTAAAGGAGTCTCCCTCTCCCCTCTGTCTGCTGGCCTGGGAAAAGTGCTGAAGCATTTCCTACCCTGCAGACTGTTTCTCTCTGCCTCTTTGATTGGAGGAAATGAGGCAGCAGAATCTAAGATGAACATTTTGGGGTCTTCCTCGCCCTTCAATCTTATTTTTCAGAAATTAGGACAGAGGGCATTCAAGGCAACAAGTGATTTACTGTCCGCAACAAATAGTTTGACAACCTCGGGCTTTGTAAAGAAAAAGCTGGTCTTGTTTAGCAGACGGTCACAGACAATCTGTGACTTTGTTGGGGCAGCCCACTCTCCTAACTGTATACTGCCAAGCTTCTTTACTGGCAATCGGTCACTATTGCATAATGCTCAGGAAAACTTACAGTGATGAGGAGAATGCACTTCATACACATTTCAGTTATGCTTTTACGCAATTGGATCACATTGAATATGATGAGAACAATATTGCTCTGCAATTAAATTCTACGCTGCATAGGCTATATTTACTCTGTCAACTCTGATCCAATACAGTATACACACAACCATAACATTTACTGTATCTGAACACCAGTGGGAATGTTTGGTTGTGAAGGTGCATTGCGGTGAGGGTTCGTAATTGGCATATTATGTTAATGCATATGGCCTTTAATAAGGAGGGACTGATATCACTAGTACTGACGCTGTGAGAAACATGACCATAATGCTTCCCTTGCATATCTCGGGTGTTAAAGCTGCTGCCTCAACACCCAGACCCCATGTTGGAGATCAAACTCATCATATGAACGTTTTTTTTTGACTCTTTGAATTAGTTTACACATGTCAATATGTTTAATGTTGGTGTTGTAAAGATGTGTAATGATCCATCTCTTCTCTCAAATCTGGACTGGAAGTCTAAATACAAATAACTATCATGATCCAAGATATTCACTACAGGCTGCTTATTAACCCTACTACATAATAGGATGACCTAGAATAGATGTGTATGCTTTACTTGAGCTCACATTTGAAGTTGGTTAGTTAAGTGTCGTCATCCTGTCTATAGAACTAAGACCCTCCCAAGTCCTTTCTTCTCCGTATTAATACACACACAGGATAGTGCCACAGTATAGAAGCCAGTCCTACTTAATTATGCAGTACTCCCTTTAATAAACTACCATTAAAAAGTTTGGGGTCACTTAGAAATGTCCTTGTTTTTGAAAGAAAAGCAATTTATAAATTTTTTGCTCATTTTAAAATAACATCAAATTGATAAGAAATACAGTGTAGACATTGTTAATGTTGTAAATGACTATTGTAGCTGGAAACGGCAGATTTTCCTTATTTTTATGAAATATCTACATAGGCTGACAGAGGCCCATTTAAAAAAGCTAATTGATCATTAGAAAACCCTTTTGCAATTATGTTAGCACAGCTGAAAACTGTTTCTTAAAGAAGCAATAAAACTGGACATAAGAAACAAAACTTTCTTCTGAAACTCGTCAGTCTATTCTTGTTCTGAGAAGAAACTGAAGATCTCGTGTACTACTCCCTGCACAGAACAGTGCAAACGGGCTCTAAGCAGAATAGAAAGGGGAGTGGGAGGCCCCGGTGCACAAGTGGACAAGTTTGTTAGTGTCTAGTTTGAGAAACAGACGCCTCAAGTCCTCAACTGGCAGCTTCATTAAATAGTACCTGCAAAACACCAGTCTCAATGTCAACAGTGTAGAGGCAACTCTGGGATTCTGGCCTTCGTTCAAAAACAAGGACATTTTTTAGTTACCCCAAACTTTTGAACGGTGTATATTCATTCCTCACTAGACCCTTGAAGTACTAGTACCCCAGTTCATTCGATATGAAGTGCATATAGTCCCTTAGTTACATCCCTGAGCCAAAGGATTCTGATGGAAGCAGTGCAGCCTGGGAGGATGAAGACTTTGGACAGCAATTTGTTTTCATAGCAGATTTTATAAGCCTGTGGTTTGTGCTTGCGTTATAAAGCCATCCACTGCTCTGATGTGATTTATTTAGACAAAAAACAGATGATCAAATAACTGTGCTTCTGCGAGGCAGGGCAGGCAGCAGTGTCTGATCCTCAGCTGAACCCTACAGCACCCTGAAGCTCCTCAACCAGGACTAGTCAAACTCCACAACAGTGCTGGTCTGGTCACGGAGCTGTGGTGACAGGGCCAGCTGGGGTGTGACCGAGGGGTCTTGATGAGCCCCATTCCCTCCTCACGGCAGTTCCACTTATGACCGGAAGCACAACCCCCTCTGATAAGGCAAATAAACAGCTGTCCAAAGCCGCAGAGCTCACGCTGCCCTGATTGCATGCTGATGGGTGTAATTAACATGTATTTCAAATCCCTCCTGAAACACATTGCTGCTCACAGATAGCTGCAATTTAAAACAGGCACAGTGGGAGGACTAGCAAGTCAGGCACAGTCTTCAATTGAGAAACATGCTGATAATATTGCATTCTAATCTCCATTTGTAATCATTTTTGTTAATCATGTTTACTTGGAGTTTAAACTCACATCTTGGGTTGTAATCTTGTGTACAGGTCAATTATTTAGACTCTTGATATTGGGTTGTTTCACTTTCAGATTGTAATCAGCATGCGTTTTTCAGAGTTAACTTGATCAGCATGCTCCTTCATACCCCAGGAGGACTGTGACATTTATTGAGCCAGCCAGGCCCTGGCTTAATGTTATTGCCATTATTATTGTTATTATTGCAACTGAAATCAGTTGCTGCTGAGCCAACAGGACCTTTAGTCATTCTCTGAGTAATCCTGCCCAGGATCCTGCCCTGCCTGCCCAGTGGGCACCACACACACACACACATTTGACAAAGTCCTGGTGCCCTCTACTCTGCCGTAGAACCCAGCCAGGCTGTGATCCTCTGAGAGTAAAGGGATATTCAACAAATTCAATGTCATTGTAGTTTAATGTAATGTTCAATAGACACTCTGCACCTAGTCCTTTCAATTAGATTGTAATTTAGCTCTGACCTTGTATCGATGGAAGCCACGGGAGACAGTCACAGTTGTCATTGGAAACAGGGCTTGACAATGGCAATTCAAATTTGTGGCTTAGCATCAAAGCACTGAAGGTGATTTTCATTGTACTGTGCAGGGGCGGACTAGGACCAGAATTTGGCCCTGGCATTTCTAAAACACCAGCCATGTGCCACATGGCAGTCTGTCCCTTTATTCTGTGTTCTATTTTACTGAAGTACTTCAATTATAACATGTTTTTTATGCTTTGATGATAGACTTTTAACTAAAGATAACTAAAGACTTTTAACTAAAATATATATCAAGAAGGCTCTCATATTCTGGGGGAATTCTTCAATCGAAGTTTAGCAATGTTCAAATTGTAGGCCTATTTTTCTCCCAAGGGGTAGTGAAATTAATCTGCCATAATTAATTATTGTGAGATAATGGTTCAATCTATTCTAATTCAACGACCACGTTCTTGTCTTTCTAGTTCAGTGCAATATGTTGGTGCGTGTGGCATGTAAAATGCGTGTGGCATGTTGATATTCAAATTTCTTCTCTTGCTGACTGTTGATATTCAAATGTCACCTCAGTGAAATACTTACAACAATCACCCATACACCTGTCATGTCCTAATGGATACAATATTTCCTTGTAGAATGTATTGAAGGCAATACTGACGTTTCTGTTTCCTTGTTCCGCTCCCAGGCAGGCTCCAGTTTGGTCAATGGGATGTTAGTGGTCTGGAGGCGTGCCAGGACTGAAGGAGCATGGTGAAGCACCAACCCCTGCAGGTCTATGAGAGGCAGCTGTGTTTGTCATGTCTCACAGGGATTTATGGATGCCGCTGGAAACGGTACCAGCGCTCACATGATGACACCACCAAGGTGAGTTCTGCCCAGCAGACCTTATGTTTGTACCTAAATTACCATAATGGACATGGTGTATCTATGGTAGTTATTTCTGGAAGGTCTGTTTTGGCCCAAATGTCTGTTGGTTGAAGGGATCGAGTGTTATTGAATGGTACCGGACATTTTATTTTTCTGCGCAATTCCACTGCAGGATTACAGTGCCACACTGCATCTTATATCTCTCTATTAATTAAAAACACTTGAATTTGGTGTGTGAGTGGGCAGTGCATGTGGGTAGTAATCCTCTCCGATGCCTTCCCTTACCCTACAGTAACCCCTTCTTTTAAGCAGTATTTATAAAGAGCCATGTAGGCCTATCTCTTACCAGATAACCTTGCAGCCCATCCCTAATAGCATGTCCTTGTGCTCTCACTTAAGGTGTCTTTGACCTTGGTACTGTGTTTTAAGCCTGTAAGTGCTGCAGATAGTAGTATTAGATGTTTTTTGTTAAGCATTCACAACCTCCCCTTGGTCACATTCATCAGACTTTATTTGTCTAAGTGGGTTTTCCGTAATGCTATGCAGCCCAGGTCTGTCTGTCAGTGATTTAGTCCCACATGATAAGTAATTTAGAGAGAGCATGAGGGCTGGACCACGATAGTCCATCACTTAGCTAGCATGGGACATGGAGACAGAGCTGAGGGGGCTGAAATGTGTGTGAAATATAATGTACCATACATGTTTTATATGGCTCATAAATGTGATATAAGGCTTAGAAAGATCCATATGGGGAGAGAGGAAGGGAAAAGCACCATTCCCTCAGGGGTATTTGCATACAATTTGACACATCATAATATGGATTGCAGTGTCATCCTACAACTCCCATTCACTTCAAACAAAAATATGTCCAAGTAGCCTTTTTCTATTTGTAGGAACAAGCTCTCATCCGGTGAGCTTTACTTGCAGGCTCTGCCAAATGGTGGATGGATGAGGTATACGTTTGGACCTTTTCATTCCTACCCTATTTGCCCTCAGGAAGGGAATGCTGCAGTTCTTTAAACCTTCCGATAGACGGAACACATTCATATTTGAATGGACCAAGGCCACATGAAAAGAAAATCAGCACAGAGAAACAACAAAATTTATATGGATTTTTGTTGTTGTCATTCTTTGATGGGAATAGGATTCTGTGTCTGTTTCCTGTCTCTGAGACGGATAGCTATGGTACTGCAAAGTTAGTGTGTGTGTGTGCATACAGCCTTGGCCATGTGTGGTGGGTGCTTTGACCCACTGGGGGAGAATTGGACAATCAGCAGCTTGTCTATGCACAGTACCACAGGATTATATTGGACCTTCCATGGTGCTACTGAGTCTTTGCCAGTCTCCTCCTCTGCCAGAATCTGCATCCCCTCCCACCCCCACTATGCCATGTTTCAGTAGCTTATTTTTCTGGGTCCGCCCACAAGCCGGTTATTGAAGTACTGTACATTTGAATGCTGCTAACTAAGCATGAATAAAAACTCTGTGTCTGTGATGGAACTATACCAGTAAAAAAATCTGTTAAATTGGATGTCTGTTTTATGCAGCTCCAACAGCCGAGGCCCTAGGGCTACAGCACCAAAGGGTCTCTGCAGAGATGGACTGACGTCCAGGCCAACATTGAATACAATTATGTCCCACAGGGTAGAACCGATGCACAGTCACACACAGCCCTTTCCATTGTCACCATTTTGTTCTCTTTCAAATGAACACAGCGTATAAGGATGAATTTAAAGGAAACTTAAGGATTTTGGCAATAAGGCCCTTTATCTACTTCCCACAGTCAGATTTTTATGTCTCTGCGTGCGGTTTCAAAGAAGTTGCTAACTAGCGCAATTGCTAACAGGCTAGCAAATACCCATAGACTTCCAGTCATTGTGCTAATGCTAATTAGCATTGGCACGTGAAACTACCTCTAACATCCTTCATACTGGACACAGGGCCATAAAAATGCTATCTACAAGTAGAAGTAGATCAAGGGCCTCATTGCCCCAATCCCAAAATATCTCTTGTAACTATGGCTGCTGTGCTGCCTTGTATTGGAGGCCTATAGTCATCTTAGATTGGGAGATTGCCTGTTTGTGTGCCAGCACTGCCAGGTCAGATGACGTCATACTTTAGATGCATCTTTAATGACCAAAGTGCCCAATCAGTGTTGGTAATCAAAACATGGTATCAGTTACATGATGTGATGTGTTGAACCTGACGGGCAGCATCACTGAACCATGACCATGAGAAACCACAGGTCTTACTGTGACATGCACTCCCTTCATAATGTCCCGATTCAGAGCAGAATAGAAGTGGTTGCTGTCGTCTCTCCTCTCAGAGACGGATAATGAACAGGCCAGTTTGCCTGAGCCTCCCTCTCTTTGTGAACCTGCCTCTGTTTTAGAGCGGTTTGTAAAAAGGCCGCCCACGTCACTGGCACTGCAAGTTGATCTGGCCTCGGTAATAATTGAGTTCTTCCACTTAGCCAGTCTTTACCTGGAGCACAATGGGTCTAGAAGTAGGAATGAGCATCATTCTGTAGCATTGGTCTGTCAAATGACTTACAGGGACATGTGAAATTGAAATTCTGTTTTCAAATCACTCGCCACCATCACTGTTTTACCTCACAGCTAAAGACTGCACTACACTAGAAAACCAGGAGTCTAATATGGCAGAGCACATTCAGCCAACATCACTGTTTTACCTCACAGCTAAAGACTGCACTACACTAGAAAACCAGGTGTTGTAGATTCTAATATGGCAGAGAACATTCAGCCAACATCACTGTTTTACCTCACAGCTAAAGACTGCACTACACTAGAAAACCAGGTGTTGTAGATTCTAATATGGCAGAGAACATTCAGCCAACATCACTGTTTTACCTCACAGCTAAAGACTGCACTACACTAGAAAACCAGGTGTTGTAGATTCTAATATGGCAGAGAACATTCAGCCAACATCACTGTTTTACCTCACAGCTAAAGACTGCACTACACTAGAAAACCAGGTGTTGTAGATTCTAATATGGCAGAGAACATTCAGCCAACATCATGCAGGAAACATTCTCTGAGCAGAATGTCAATTATGAATTTCACTCCCCTGCTAACTCTTGTCTTCCATTTACCTTTTTAGTTCCCTACAGAATGAAAGGTCAAAAGCTTCAACACCTCTGTATGTCAGAGTTGTAGAAGTTAGAGACACAAGTTAACGTTTAGGAGGATGTCTCTATATTCATGTTCATAGAAGACTTTCAGTTAAGCATTTGCATGAATACCCTGTGGTGGAGGTCATGATCAACTGTCTTTGAAAACAAATGTACTGGTGACCTTTGCTAATAGCTCCTTGTCTACCTGTCTCCATAGCTCAATAATCATATCTATGAACCTTTCAGTCAGTCTGCACTTCCAGGAGTGCTGACATTCAGACAAGTCCTCTAATATTGGGTGAGGGGAATAGCCTAATCTTCCTGAATCCTGTCTCTCTCCAAAGGGAAATGTGTTCTGTCTGTCGGTTTTAATCCCTCTCCGGCTGTCTGTCTACTCTACCCAGATTCTCTGGGAGTTCGCTAGTTTCACAGCGGCAGGAGGGGACTGTTTACGCACTATAATTGCTGACTATTTTGAGGGGAATTATACCATGTAGACGTGTTATTAAAGTCTGTACAGCACTTCCAACAACAAACAACAGCCAGGCCTGGCTGCCAAACTAGCTCTGTTTTTTCCTTTATAGACTAGCCTATTAGGTGGTTTTCTGTTGTCATCAACCATATGGCTAATGCCTTGTCATATCCTTTCTGTGTGTAGAGCTAAGCAATGAAAGATTGGTGTCATATCAATTATACATGGATGGTTCTCATTAGTTAAGTACTTGTCACCAGCTCTTGGTACTGTTAGTGTAAAGACATTCTATGGGTTTGTGCTTTAAAAAAAAGTTGGATTCAAACTTCAAGAGAATATTTGAAGCACTGTTTTTCATTTTGTTTACAATAATCATATAGCTTTCGTTGGTTGGTGGAAGTGTAGGTTACCTAGAAGATATTATGTCCAAAAGGCTAACTAGCGAGAACATACTTTCAGCAGTAGTGTGTGTCTCTTACCACATTCAGTGTGATTTTTATCAGAGGCTGTGTTCTCTCCCCTGTGCTAGTGTTCAGTGAGTTCAGCCAGTCCGTGAGGTTACCAAGGTCTCCAATGTTTTCCTGAACTTTTCAACTCTTCAGATATGAGCGTCCAAGGACAACACAACATGCTGTTTCAGATCAAGAGCTGACCAAGACCAGGCAAGAGCAAAATCTCTAGGGCATTATTGTATCATATTATTTGTAGCTATGAGGTCAGCAGCTCCACAGAGCTGAAGAGGTCGTTCTGTTCTGTAGTAAGTGAAGCCACTGCCTGTTGGTGCTCCTGACAGTTCTGCCATTACTGGAGAGAGGATGGAGGAACAGAGGGCTGGAACACTAACCCTGGTCTTCTCAGGGTAATGCTGTTGGTCTGATAGGTGGGCCTGGGCTGGGTGGGGAAACACACTAGTGATTTTCTACAGCAGCAGGAATTGTGAAGGGATTTGGGCTGCGGGCAGCTGTGGGACATTCAGTGACAACCCCCACCAGCTGCTGGTCTAGTCCAGGACACTCAGCCAGGGCAACAAGGAGACCGGGGGAGAGACTGGGGCAGACCACTGCCTGAGGAAAGGGTGGGTGATGGTGGGGAGGACACATTCTCTGTGTTGTGGTCTGTGTCCCTCTCTGCGGCTAACGCACTCTCTAGCCCCATCTCTCTCACTCACTCACTCAGCTAGCTGTAGCTTATGCTTTCGGTACTAGATTCATTCTCTGGTCCTTTGATTGGGTGGGCATGTCAGTTCATTCTGCAAGAGCACTGGAGGATATCCTCCAACCTTTCATAATGACTGTGCAAGTCTATGAAAGGGGGTGAGCCTCCTAGGTTTTCTATTGAAGTCAATGTACCCGTAGGAGGACAGAAGCTAGCTGTCCTCCAGTTACACCATGGTGCTACCCTACAGACTGCTGTTGAGGGTACTGTAGACCTTCATTGGAAAACGGTGTGTTTTAATACATTATTTGGTGACGTGTATATATTTTGTGTAGTTTTATCTAAAAATAATAACTTTTGGTTCTCCCCTTCTTCCTCTGAGAAGCCTCCACTGTTTCACATGGACGCACATGTACGCACACATAAACTCGATCCACAGAAATACTACTTATGCACATCAACAGTCCTCGGACTAAATGGTAACCAATCCTTCAATTCAAATACAAAATCCCAAATTGTGTAGGTTCCATGATGCTTATTGAATGCACTTACGGAACACTTTGAATGACACTTATTTCACCTGGCAATGCTGTGCAAGGAAGATGAGAGGCGTGAGGAGTAACCCACCCATTACTCATCACATACACGATAGCACATGCCAGAAGGTGCACTTGCAAATATCCATGTAAGTCTCCATATAAAAGTGTCAAGAGTGTTCTATCCTAGAGAACCAATTCCTTCTAGCATTCACACACTCCTCAATCTCATAGAATAATGCTCTGGTTAATTTCTGTACATCTAAACTATGCATCTGTCCAGTCCTGTATTAAAACACACTTCACCACTTAACACTACGGTCCAAAGTGTGTTATCATATAATTATCTGGAATGTGCCAAATGAGAGAGATGGAGGGAGACGCCTATGTTGAAGTCATAGGTTAGGTTGTATCAGTCTCAGGATGGGTGTAGAGAGATGTTGAAGTCATAGGCTAGGTTGTATCAATGTTCAACTGGGTGAATGGAATATGTACAGTGCCTTGCGAAAGTATTCGGCCCCCTTGAACTTTGCGACCTTTTGCCACATTTCAGGCTTCAAACATAAAGATATAAAACTGTATTTTTTTGTGAAGAATCAACAACAAGTGGGACACAATCATAAAGTGGAACGACATTTATTGGATATTTCAAACTTTTTTAACAAATCAAAAACTGAAAAATTGGGCGTGCAAAATTATTCAGCCCCTTTACTTTCAGTGCAGCAATCTCTCTCCAGAAGTTCAGTGAGGATCTCTGAATGATCCAATGTTGACCTAAATGACTAATGATGATAAATACAATCCACCTGTGTGTAAACAAGTCTCCGTAGAAATGCACCTGCACTGTGATAGTCTCAGAGGTCCGTTAAAAGCGCAGAGAGCATCATGAAGAACAAGGAACACACCAGGCAGGTCCGAGATACTGTTGTGAAGAAGTTTATAGCCGGATTTGGATACAAAAATATTTCCCAAGCTTTAAACATCCCAAGGAGCACTGTGCAAGCGATAATATTGAAATGGAAGGAGTATCAGACCACTGCAAATCTACCAAGACCTGGCCGTCCCTCTAAACTTTCAGCTCATACAAGGAGAAGACTGATCAGAGATGCAGCCAAGAGGCCCATGATCACTCTGGATGAACTGCAGAGATCTACAGCTGAGGTGGGAGACTCTGTCCATAGGACAACAATCAGTCGTATATTGCACAAATCTGGCCTTTATGGAAGAGTGGCAGGAAGAAAGCCATTTCTTAAAGATATCCATAAAAAGTGTAGTTTAAAGTTTGCCACAAGCCACCTGGGAGACACACCAAACATGTGGAAGAAGGTGCTCTGGTCAGATGAAACCAAAATTGAACTTTTTGGCAACAATGCAAAATGTTATGTTTGGCGTAAAAGCAACACAGCTGAACACACCATCCCCACTGTCAAACATGGTGGTGGCAGCATCATGGTTTGGGCCTGCTTTTCTTCAGCAGGGACAGGGAAGATGGTTAAAATTGATGGGAAGATGGATGGAGCCAAATACAGGACCATTCTGGAAGAAAACCTGATGGAGTCTGCAAAAGACCTGAGACTGGGACGGAGATTTGTCTTCCAACAAGACAATGATCCAAAACATAAAGCAAAATCTACAATGGAATGGTTCAAAAATAAACATATCCAGGTGTTAGAATGGCCAAGTCAAAGTCCAGACCTGAATCCAATCGAGAATCTGTGGAAAGAACTGAAAACTGCTGTTCACAAATGCTCTCCATCCAACCTCACTGAGCTTGAGCTGTTTTGCAAGGAGGAATGGGAAAAAATGTCAGTCTCTCGATGTGCAAAACTGATAGAGACATACCCCAAGCGACTTACAGCTGTAATCGCAGCAAAAGGTGGCGCTACAAAGTATTAACTTAAGGGGGCTGAATAATTTTGCACGCCCAATTTTTCAGTTTTTGATTTGTTAAAAAAGTTTGAAATATCCAATAAATGTCGTTCCACTTCATGATTGTGTCCCACTTGTTGTTGATTCTTCACAAAAAAATACAGTTTTATATCTTTATGTTTGAAGCCTGAAATGTGGCAAAAGGTCGCAAAGTTGAAGGGGGCCGAATACTTTCGCAAGGCACTGTATGTCAGTCATCCAATGTGCTGTAATAGAAATAAGGCCATGCTCATGAAATAATTTTCCTCCCTCATCTTAAACTTTCCCGACCACCACTGATGTGGAAGCTCTAGTCTAGCAGCATTCATTATAATTTCCCTGCCTGTGATATTTTTTTGCCGATTGTGTTGTGGGAGGACTCTCTTGCTTGCTGGCCTGCAGTGAAGGTGGATTGTGCTGTGTGCCATGCTAGGTGTGGGTGTGGTTGATCAATGTTTTCAGTGCAGCCAAATTCTTGGTAGGTCCATCTATAGTCATAATGACACTATAGTAGCCTGGACTCCAAGCAGGCATGGGGCAGCGGCAGCTTCTATGACTTTGGTACTGGGAGGTAATGAGAAGAAGTGACCCCACGAGAGAAAAGTCAATTGAATCATAATACACTACTCTCCTGACTGCTGGCTGTTTAGATGGAGCCGCTGGAGAATAGTGGAGAATACCCTGCTAGCCTTGGTGCTAGCAGGTAGGAAGGGAATTGGATTGCATGCAAGCACCTTTTGTGGAGTAGCCCCAGTTGGGCACAGCAAGATGGCCTTAAACTAGAGGTCCACCGATTCATTGGAATGGCCAATTAATTAGGGCCGATTTCAAGTTTTCATAACAATCCATAATCTGCATTTTTGGACACCGATCATGGCCGATTTACATTGCACTCCACGAGGAGACTGCGTGGCAGGCTGACTACCTGTTATGTGAGTGCAGCAAGGAGCCAAGGTAAGTTGCTAGCTAGCATTAAACGTATCTTATAAAAAACATTCAATCTTAACATAATCACTTGTTAACTACACGTGGTTGATGATATTGCTAGTTTATCTAGTGTGTCCTGCGTTGCATGAAATCAATGCGGTGCCTGTTAATTTATCATTGAATCACAGCCTACTTCTCAAGCACATTCGCAAAAAAAGCACTGTCGATGCACCAATGTGTACCTAACCATAAACATCAACTCCTTTCTTAAAATCAATACACAAGTATATATTTTTAAACCTGCATATTTAGTTAAAAGAAATCCAGGTTAGCAGGCAATATTAAACTAGGGAAATTGTGTCAATACTCTTGCGTTCATTGCACGCAGAGTCAGGGTATATGCAACAGTTTGGTCCGCCTGGCTCGTTGCGAACTAATTTGCCTGAATTTTACATAATTATGACATAACATTGAAGGTTGTGCAATGTAACAGGAATATTTAGACTTATGGATGCCACTCGTTAGATAAAATACGGAACTGTTCCGTATTTCACAAAGAATAAACGTTTTGTTTTCGAAATGATAGTTTCCGGATTTGACCATATTAATGACATAAGACTCGTATTTCTGTGTTATTATGTTATAATTAAGTCTATGATTTGATATTTGATAGAGCAGTCTGACTGAGCGGTGGTAGGCAGCAGCTGGCTTGTAAGCATTTTTGTGCATTTGCCAGCAGCTCTTCGCTGTGCTTCAAGCATTGAGCTGTATATGACTTCAAGCCTATCATCTCCCGAGATTAGTCTGGTGTAACCGATGTGAAATGGCTAGCTAGTTAGCGGGTTGCACACTAATAACGGTTCAATTGGTGACGTCACTCGCTCTGATACCTTGAAGTAGTTGTTCCCCTTGCTCTGCAAGGGCTGTGGCTTTTGTGGAGCGATGGGTAATGATGCTTCGAGGGTGGCTGTTGTCGACGTGTTCCTGGTTCGAGCCCAGGTAGGGGCGAGGAGAGGAACGGAAGCTATACTGTTACACTGGCAATACTATAGTGCCTATAAAAACATCAAATAGTCAAAGGTATATGAAATACAAATGGTATAGCGAGAAATAGTCCTATAATAACTACAACCTAAAACCTCTTACCTTGGAATATTGAAGTGTCATGTTAAAAGGAACCACCAGCTTTCATATGTTCTCATGTTCTGAGCAAGGAACTTAAACATTAGCTTTTTTACATGGCACATATTGCACTTTTACTTCTCCAACACTTTGTTTTTGCATTATTTAAACCAAATTGAACAGGTTTCATTATTTATTTGAGGCTAAATTGATTTTATTGATGTATTAAGTTAAAATAAGTGTTCATTCAGTATTGTTGTAATTGTCATTATTACAAATAAATAAATAAAATAAAACATTGGCCGATTTAATCGGTATAGGCATTTTTTTTGGTCCTCCAATAATCGGCATCAGCTTTTTTTGGTCCTCCAATAATCGGTATCGGCGTTGAAAAATCATAATCGGTCCACCTCTACCTTAGACCTACAAATATTTTGCTTCACCAAAACGAATGGCGTTTTTACCTAAACTGATCAGAAGAAAGCTTCTGTAATGTAGTGTAGAGCTCTTTGGATGGATGATATTTCTGGAATCTCATTTTTTGATTGACAGTGGAGGATCCTCTGTTAGATTTTTTTTGCAGTAATTCTAGTGTTTACGGTTCCACAGAAGATAATTATCCCCTGATCCTTTTTATCCGTCTATTTTTAGCCTCTGTTGGTCAATGAGGCTTAGGCTATGATGTATTCCATCTTAATTCAGCTGCCTGCCTGCCTAGTGCCCTTCAGCCAAGCAGCACAGCAATTTTCATGGCATTTCCCCAAAAATATCTCCCCGGTAGAGGAAAGTCATTTGCTCTCCCCGCTCCTACTAGGAGAGTACGAGGATGAATGATTCGGCTCTGTTGGGCTTAAACCTCTCAATACAATATAACACCTTTATTTCCCCTCAGACCCATTAAATACGTTGACAATTTTTTTTCTGACCCCTCTTGACGTAGATAGATTATGTTGACCATTTAACCTCGCTTGGACACATGTCTTGTGGGAAATAATACAAAAAGGTTGCATCCCTCACTCATTTTTTAAATGTAAATTCATCATACAGTATGATTCAACAGACTACTAGATGTATTACGCTCCGTACACTTTGAGTTGGTTCCTTGTTTTGACACTAGTTAGAAAGCAGTTTTTAATGCTATGGTGTCGGCCCTGCCCTGAAGGCGTATGTTCCACCCTAACTAAAGCAAGCCGTGCAGAATGTGATGTCATCATAGGTCAGGCAGGCTGTATCATGCCAGAGTGCTCTGGTTTGATCCGCTCCTAAACAGCAACGGAGAAGAACAATGACAGGATTAATGTTCAGTCATATACTATACACATTGCACATACTGTACATGACACTGGCTTGGCTGAATATTCATTTAAGGAATAAATGTGGCAGCCAGCCTAAATATGCCCGTAACATGTCAAAAAATTAGCTTTGAGATTTGAATTTCACATTATTGCACATTGTATGCAATATTTGCCACTCACACAACTGGCTTGGCAACTCGATTAGTTCCCAAGCAGCCAGTTTAAAATGATCCCAAACGTTTAGTCTCATTGTTGTCCAAACATTACCTACTAATAGACCATCCAATCCCTTCTCTGCCAGGGGTGTCACCTCTGTAATCCATCTTGATCTCACATGCCCTCAAGGTGTCCCTCTCCCAGGTGTTTCTGGGTAGTCATTAAAAGCCAGAGGGACAGTGCCAGAGCTGCCAGTCAGACCCCAACCTGCCGTGGGGTTAACCCTATGGTTACCTTGACGTCTGGCTTTCTCACATTGCGGTGAATTATTATAATAAATGTTTTATTATTTTACCAGGTAAGTTGACAGAACATATTCTCATTTACAGCAATAGTTACAGGGGAGAGGAGGGGGGGGATGAATTGTAAGCTTTAACCAAATACGAGACTTGGAAGTGTAACCATGTAAAACTAACCCTATGGTAACCATTCTGGGGTCTGTATTACTATGATTTCTGAAAGCGAGTGATTTTCTTAGTACGGTCTTTATTGGTCTTAGTATGGTCTTTATTATAATTTAACAAATGTTTTCACGACTTGAATTCCTTATCTGGAAGAGATTGATGGCTAAAAAGAATCGCCACATCCAAATCGCCCACAGGCTTCCTTCCCTCATACTACTATATTCCCAATCCCTGCCCCAAATCAACAACTTTGGTATGTAATAATCCTCATACCATCTCAAACATGTGCTTTAGTGTCCCCATAGTTGAACTGCTGTTTGGCCTGTCCACAACTCCACATAAGCACATTAGGCTCTCCTCTCCAGTGCCCAGGGAGACGGTCAGAGTGGAGGGCAGAAGGTATACAAAGGGCTCAGGCTGGTATCTGTCACCACCCAGCCATTAGACCTGGCCCTGTCTTACATCCTGTGCCACTGCCAGCCGATGCCCTCCATGGAACAGTCATCTAAGGTGAACGTCCAGACAGCTTTGTTTGTGCTCTCATATCACCTTGATATCTCCTATCACAGCAAGGCTAAATACAGGGTCAACCGGGGCTTATTTTGAATGGTGCTATCTAAGAACATTATTGCAGATAGAAGTGTAATGTATAGAGCTGGAACAGCTTGTTATTTTGCAAAACAGACTGTCATGTCAGTTCTATTGATACATTTCTATCTAAGCGTTCTCGAGTCCTCCGGGCTCTGTGTGTAAGCCTGATTTCATTGTGTGCTAATTTGTGGGCTGGTATGCAAATACAGTGTGAGGAGCAGCCAGTCGTGCTGTCGTTGTAGAGTCCAATTCTCAGTAGGATGAGGGGTTATCACATCAATTAAAGTTTAATTAATTATAAGGAGCAGTTTGGGCAGTTCTGTTCTTTATTTATGTGGTGGTCTTAACTGTTACAATTCTGTCTGAGCGAGGAGCGATATTTTTACTTTTAAATAGATGGGCCAAAAAGGTCTTGACTGTCTGGGGAAGTTTGAAAAGCTAACTTTTTGTGCTTTGTCATCCAAGTCTTGTGCATGTCTGCGTGCGAACATTCTATCTCTTTTATTAGAGCTCTTATTACAGCTTGCGGTGGCTTTGGAAGGCTAAACACAGCTGACCACTAATCGGCTCATGGCCTCATTGGCTATTAAGTTAATGTGAGTAATTACTTGATGAGGACAGTGGTTTGGGAGCTTCGAGTCCCTCTGCTTTTTTACTGAGACAATATGGCCCTATGACAATTTCTGCATGAATGGTTACTGCATACTGCCTCTACCGCAACTGATACCAGACATGTGGTTCTCTCTTTTCAATCAGTTTTAAAGCGGTATGAATATTGTCTCGTCTTTGGTAATGCAGGCTTTGTGAATGCCTACACAAAGTGGGAGTGTGAAATTATTTATGAACAGAATTGACATTACATTCACTATAAACCATGAGCGTTATTGTGTTGACTTGTTCTCCAGACCGTTCCTCGTTTGTGGTTTACCACCTTATTCTGATGCAGCTAGCAAATTGTGTTTTCAAATGTTTGTCATGACTCCAGGTTTAAGCCATCATTCTGTGTGCCAGCCTTGGCTGCATCGTCATCAGTCTCTCTACATCCCGATTATAGTCTATAGGCTCTCACTTTTGCTGGATTAGGGCAGATTGCCCAATGACTACTCTGCCAGACTTTTAGGAGACTGTTGTTGCTTCCATTTCTGTTGTCAGTGTTTATTGTGATGTTGACGTATGGGGGTAATGTTAAGTGGTATGCCATTCTGGTGTGGGCAAAGGACTTTCTAATCAGCCATTTGCTCACTTGCAATCAAAGAAAGTAATACTATGAATGCACCAATAGTATTCCAATGTTTCAACACAACACTGGCCAAAGTGCTTTATGTTAATCTGATGGTATCTGACTAATGATACTGTGGTAAAGGTAATAATGGTTCCTGTGTGTTTGTTTCCCAGTGGGAGTTCCTGTGGTCTCTCATCCTCTTCTTCACCTTCTCTCTGCTCCTGGTCTGGTTCTACTTCTGGTGGGAGGCACACAATGACTACAATGAGTTCAACTGGTGAGTACTGCTGTACAGTGTGTGTGTGTATGTGTGTGTGTGCGCACTCTAGTTATGCAACTCATAGATACTTGTCTCTCAGTATATCACCATCAGTCAGTGTTTCATTCAAATAAATGAGTTCCCCACTAAATGCTCCTCTGACGTTCCCTTTGATTCTCTGGCATTTACCTACAGTAGATTGTTTTACTTTAAAATGCTGCAGTTTCTCTTCATATGTTTTTGCTTTTAACTGAAAATGCTAACTCTGTAGTTTTTTTCCACCAATTATTCACTCATCGTGGTTGGTCTAATCTGGGTGGGGATTGGATTGGCTTTAGGGCGTCTATCACTGCAGATTATAGTGAGCATGATTACATAAAGCAGGAATACCCTTTGACCCCAAATCACCTCTCAGATTATTCCAGTCATGTCTCCCCCACAGTTACCATAAAACCAATTGTGCTTGGAAACAATACAGGTATTAGTTCTGTCATGAGACATTGCACATTCAATTGAAGGATATACTACCACTGAAATGATGAATTAGGTTTATTTAGTTGAGCTCTTGACCAAGTTCTCAAGGCCTTCTACATTTTATGTGCATGATATGCCCCAGTGGTCCCTAAAACACATTTGGTGCAATATGTGCGAGCCATAAGAGAGAAGCTTTGTGTTTCTTCTTGTAAGGTGCAATTTGCTTTGTCCCCCCAAAGTCATTCCCCTCGCTCTCTCATTCCACCACCTCCTTTCTCTTCCTGTCATTAGCGCTCAATGTCACCTCTGCTTCCCCCATCGTCCTTCGCTCCTTGTTTATCTCTCCCTGCCCCTCATCCCACTTTCTCCCTCTCCTTCCATACTCTTTATCTCTGCTCCTCTCTCCTTTTAATTTTATCACTCTCTCTACACACTCTCCAAAGGCGTCGGGCATGTTTCAGTCTAGCCTAACCGAACAAGTGTTTGCGTACTCCCTTAAAATACCTTTACTTGAAAAACAAGAAAAAAGCTGCAATAGTACTGTTTGTCCATTTTGAGACACCATAGCCAGTACACACTTCCTCAAAATAGTCAGAACTAATCTAAAATGAATTTAGTTGTTTTTGCCAAGGAGATCTTAGTTGCACAATTTTACATCTAACTAACATTTTTGCAGTATTTTCCAATAAAAAAATTAAGAATCCCTACTGTTGACCAATCACAGACGAAAGGGCATAAACATCGGCTCTGAACTTAGGCTTGCCTCGAAAAAATGTTGTGTGCCCAAATAGCTGAAAAACCCCTAACCAAAGTCCAAAACGAACAAAAACGTCACAATGTTGTCATAATACAGTGGTGCAAAAAAGTATTTAGTCTGCCACCAATTGTGCAAGTTCTCCCACTTAAAAAGATGAGAGGCCTGTAATTTTCATCATAGGTACACTTCAACTATGACAGACAAAATGAGGGAAAAAAATCCAGAAAATCACATTGTAGGATTTTTTATGAATTTATTTGCAAATTATGGTGGAAAATAAGTATTTGGTCAATAACAAAAGTTTAGCTCAATACTTTGTTATATACCCTTTGTTGGCAATGACAGAGGTCAAACGTTTTCTGTAAGTCTTCACAAGTTTTTCACACACTGTTGCTGGTATTTTGGCCCATTCCTCCATGCAGATCTCCTCTAGAGCAGTGATGTTTTGGGGCTGTTGCTGGGCAACACGGACTTTCAACTCCCTCCAAAGATTTTTTTATGAGGTTGAGATCTGGAGACTGGCTAGGCCACTCCAGGACCTTGAAATGCTTCTTACAAAGCCACTCCTTCGTTGCCCGGGCGGTGTATTTGGGATCATTGTCATGCTGAAAGACCCAGCCACGTTTCATCTTCAATGCCCTTGCTGATGGTAGGCTTTGTTACTTTAGTCCCAGCTCTCTGCAGGTCATTCACTAGGTCCCCCCGTGTGGTTCTGGGATTTTTGCTCACCGTTCTTGTGAAGGTTTTCACTCAAAATCTCACGATACATGGCCCCATTCATTCTTTCCTTTACACGGATCAGTCGTCCTGGTCCCTTTGCAGAAAAACAGCCCAAAAGCATGATGTTTCCAGCCCCATGCTTCACAGTAGGTATGGTGTTCTTTGGATGCAACTCAGCATTCTTTGTCCTCTAAACACGACGAGTTGAGTTTTTACCAAAAAGTTATATTTTGGCTTTATCTGACCATATGACATTCTCCCAATCTTCTTCTGGATCATCCAAATGCTCTCTAGCAAACTTTAGACGGGCCTGGACATGTACTGGCTTAAGCAGGGGGACACGTCTGGCACTGCAGGATTTGAGTCCCTGGCGGCGTAGTGTGTTACTGATGGTAGGCTTTGTTACTTGGGTCCCAGCTCTCTGCAGGTCATTCACTAGGTCCCCCCGTGTGGTTCTGGGATTTTTGCTCACCGTTCTTGTGATCATTTTGACCCCACGGGGTGAGATCTTGCGTGGAGCCCCAGATCGAGGGAGATTATCAGTGGTCTTGTATGTCTTCCATTTCCTAATAATTGCTCCCACAGTTGATTTCTTCAAACCAAGCTGCTTACCTATTGCAGATTCAGTCTTCCCAGCCTGGTGCAGGTCTACAATTTTGTTTCTGGTGTCCTTTGACAGCTGTTTGGTCTTGGCCATAGTGGAGTTTGGAGTGTGACTGTTTGAGGTTGTGGACAGGTGTCTTTTATACTGATAACAAGTTCAAACAGGTGCCATTAATACAGGTAACGAGTGGAGGACAGAGGAGCTTCTTAAAGAATGAGTTACAGGTCTGTGAGAGCCAGAAATCTTGCTTGTTTGTAGGTGACCAAATACTTATTTTCCACCATAATTTGCAAATAAATTCATTAAAAATCCTACAATGTGATTTTCTGGATTTTTTTCCCCCCAGTTTGTCTGTCATAGTTGAAGTGTACCTATGATGAAAATTACAGGCCTCTCTCATCTTTTTAAGTGGGAGAACTTGCACAATTGGTGGCTGACAAAATACTTTTTTGCCCCACTGTATATGCATAAACTCTTCTGAACTGTTTTGGCTGGGAAGCCAATTCCCAATGTCTACCACTCCTATGGCCCAGCATCATCAGTAAGATATCCTGTCTTTTTGTAGTGTGTGACCTGGCTTTAGTGTAGCGCTGCTGTAGTTGTAGGGGCTGTCAGGCTCTGACAACAGAGCACAGATAAGGATTGGGATGTAATTAGCCGTTTTGATGCCCCGTGCTTCCCCCCCGCTGGCTCGGCAGCTGTGTCATCCCAGGCCCTCCGAGACCCCCCTGTCACACCCCTCAGCCTGACAGCCAGCCCAGCCGTGTGTGTGTATGTCCCCGTGTGTGCGCGTCCCTGTATCCCACCTGAGTTTGTGTCCCGTGTGTGTGTCTCCGTGTGTGTCCCCATTTGTGTGTCCGTCTCCCCCCGCTGTGTGTGTGCATGTCTCCCCCCCGCTGTGTGTGTGCATGTCTCCCCGCCCCGCTGTGTGTGTGTGTGCATGTCTCCCCCCCCTGCTGTGTGTGTGTGTGTGCATGTCTCCCCCCCTGCTGTGTGTGTGTGTGTGCATGTCTCCCCCCCTGCTGTGTGTGTGTGTGTGCATGTCTCCCCCCCTGCTGTGTGTGTGTGTGTGTGCATGTCTCCCCCCCCTGCTGTGTGTGTGTGTGTGCATGTCTCCCCCCTGCTGTGTGTGTGTGTGTGCATGTCTCCCCCCCTGCTGTGTGTGTGTGTGTGTGTGCATGTCTCCCCCCCTGCTGTGTGTGTGTGTGTGTGTGCATGTCTCCCCCCCGCTGTGTGTCTCCCTCCATCCCCCCCGTGTGTGTCTCCCTCCATCCCCCCCGTGTGTGTCTCCCTCCCTCCCCCCCGTGTGTGTCTCCCTTCCTCCCCCCCGTGTGTGTCTCCCTTCCTCCCCCCCGTGTGTGTCTCCCTCCCCCCGTGTGTGTCTCCCTCCCCCCCGTGTGTGTCTCACTCCCCCCTCGTGTGTGTGTCTCCCTCCCCCCGTGTGTATGTCTCCCTCCCCCCGTGTGTGTGTTTCCCTCCCCCCCGTGTGTGTGTCTCCCTCCCCCGTGTGTATGTCTCCCTCCCCCGTGTGTATGTCTCCCTCCCCCCCGTGTGTATGTCTCCCTCCCCCCCGTGTGTATGTCTCCCTCCCCCCCGTGTGTGTGTCTCCCTCCCCCCGTGTGTGTCTCCCTCCCCCCGTGTGTGTCTCCCTCCCCCGTGTGTGTGTCTCCCTCCCCCCGTGTGTGCATGTCTCCCCCCTGCTGTGTGTGTGTGTCTCCCTCACCCCTGTGTGTCTCCCTCCCCCCTGTGTGCCTCCCTCCCCCGTGTGTGTGCCTCCCTCCCTCCGTGTGTGTGCCTCCCTCCCCCCGTGTGTGTGCCTCCCTCCCCCCGTGTGTGTGCCTCCCTCCCTCCGTGTGTGTGCCTCCCTCCCTCCGTGTGTGTGCCTCCCTCCCTCCGTGTGTGTGCCTCCCTCCCTCCGTGTGTGTGCCTCCCTCCCTCCGTGTGTGTGCCTCCCTCCCTCCGTGTGTGTGCCTCCCTCCCTCCGTGTGTGTGCCTCCCTCCCCCCGTGTGTGTGCCTCCCTCCCCCCGTGTGTGTGCCTCCCTCCCCCCGTGTGTGTGCCTCCCTCCCCCCGTGTGTGTGTCTCCCTCCCCCCGTGTGTGTCTCCCTCCCCCCGTGTGTGTCTCCCTCCCCCCGTGTGTGTGTCTCCCTCCCCCCGTGTGTGTGTCTCCCTCCCCCCGTGTGTGTGTCTCCCTCCCCCCGTGTGTGTGCCTCCCTCCCCCCGTGTGTGCCTCCCTCCACCCGTGTGTGTGCCTCCCTCCCCCCGTGTGTCTCCCTCCCCCCGTGTGTGTGTTGCCCCCCCCCATGTGGTTGTGTCTCCCTCCCCCCGTGTGTGTGTGTGTATCCCTCCCCCCGTGTGTCTCCCCCCCCGTGTGTGTCTCTCTCCCCCCGTGTGTGTGTGTCTCACCCCCGTGTGTGTCTCTCCCCCCCCGTGTGTGTCTCTCTCCCCCCGTGTGTGTGTGTCTCACCCCCGTGTGTCTCCCCCCCGTGTGTGTCTCTACCCCCACCGTGTGTGTGTCTCCTCCTTCCCCCCCATGTGTGTGTCTCTCTCACCCCCGTGTGTGTGTGTCTCCCCCCGTGTGTCACCCCCCCGTGTGTATGTCTCTACCCCCACCGTGTGTGTGTGTCTCTCCCCCCGTGTGTGTGTGTGTGTGTCTCTCCCCCCGTGTGTGTGTGTGTCTCTCCCCCCCGTGTGTGTCTCTCCCCCCCGTGTGTGTGTGTCTCCTCCTTCCCCCCGTGTGTGTCTCCTCCTTCCCCCCGTGTGTGTCTCCTCCTCCCCCCCCGTGTGTGTCTCCTCCTCCCCCCCGTGTGTGTCTCCTCCTCCCCCCCGTGTGTCTCCTCCTCCCCCCCGTGTGTGTCTCCTCCTCCCCCCCTGTGTGTGTGTCTCCTCCTTCCCCCCTGTGTGTGTGTCTCCTCCTTCCCCCCGTGTGTGTCTCCTCCTTCCCCCCGTGTGTGTCTCCTCCTTCCCCCCCGTGTGTGTCTCCTCCTTCACCCCCGTGTGTGTCTCCTCCTTCACCCCCGTGTGTGTCTCCTCCTTCCCCCCCCCGTGTGTGTCTCCTCCTTCCCCCCCCCGTGTGTGTCTCCTCCTTCCCCCCCGTGTGTGTGTCTCTCCCCCCGTGTGTGTGTGTGTGTGTGTCTCTCCCCCCCGTGTGTGTCTCTCCCCCCCCGTGTGTGTCTCCTCCTTCCCCCCGTGTGTGTCTCCTCCTTCCCCCCGTGTGTGTCTCTTCCTTCCCCCCGTGTGTGTCTCCTCCTCCCCCCGTGTGTGTCTCCTCCTCCCCCCCGTGTGTGTCTCCTCCCCCCCCCCCCGTGTGTGTGTCTCCTCCTTCCCCCCCGTGTGTGTGTGTCTCCTCCTTCCCCCCCGTGTGTGTCTCCTCCTTCCCCCCGTGTGTGTCTCCTCCTTCCCCCCCGTGTGTGTCTCCTCCTTCCCCCCGTGTGTGTCTCCTCCTTCCCCCCCGTGTGTGTGTCTCTCCCCCCCGTGTGTGTGTTTCTCCCCCCGTGTGTGTGTGTGTGTCCCCATCCTTGTGTGTCTCCTCCTTCCCCCCCGTGTGTGTCTCTCCCCCCGTGTGTGTGTTTCTCCCCCCATGTGTGTGTGTCCCCATCCGTGTGTGTGTCTCCTCCGCCCCCCCCCGTGTGTCTCTCCCCCCCGTGTGTGTGTGTCTCCTCCTTCCCCCCGTGTGTCTCCTCCTTCCCCCCCGTGTGTGTCTCCTCCTTCCCCCCCGTGTGTGTCTCCTCCTTCCCCCCTGTGTGTGTGTCTCTCCCCCCGTGTGTGTGTTTCTCCCCCCGTGTGTGTGTGTCCCCATCCGTGTGTGCGTCTCCTCCTTCCCCCTCGTGTGTGTGTCTCTCCCCCTCGTGTGTGTGTCTCTCCCCCCCGTGTGTGTGTTACTCCCCCCCGTGTGTGTGTGTCCCCATCCGTGTGTGTGTCTCCTCCGCCCCCCCCCCCCCGTGTGTGTGTGTCCCCATCCGTGTGTGTGTCTCCTCCGCCCCCCCCCCCCCGTGTGTGTGTCCCCATCCCCGTGCATGTGTGTGTCTCCTCCGCCCCCCCGTGTGTGTCTCCTCCGCCCCCCCGTGTGTGTGTATCCCCGTGCATGTGTGTGTCTCCCCGTCCCCGTGTGTGTGTGTCTCTCCCCCCGTGTGTGTGTGTGTGTCTCCTCCGCCCCCCCGTGTGTGTGTCTCCCCGTCCCTGTGTGTGTGTGTGTGTCTCCCCGTCCCCGTGTGTGTTTGTACTGCATGATGTCTTTGTTCCTCCCCTTCCTTTCCTGTGTGTGGAGACACAGCCTTAAGGAGACGTCCTTTTAGAACAAGGCCTTTAACTCGCAACATGTTAACATAGTTATTACATCATCTCTTTGTGCTCCAATACTCATTACAGAGAAGAAGCGACTGCAGCCATTTGCTCTGAGCAGCTCCCTCTTTTGTGTTTATTTGTCTCTGTTTGCTTTGTTTTATGGGGATAATAAAGGCTTACGATCCTGGACAAGGACACTAGAACGAACACATTATGCCAGCCCTGGGAGTTCAGGCCTTCCGGTTTAAGCATCAGTGTCGGCTGTTAGCTCATTTATAGTTAGCCAGTTAATTTTACAAAGAGACCTTTGGGGCTAGGAGCTCGAGGTTGCCCGTTAGGCACAGATCTAGGATTGGCTTCCCTTCCCCCGAATCTAAACCTTAGCCACTAGAGGAAACTCAAAACTGATCTTAGATCAGTGTCAACAACTTCTCCTGCTAGACCACTTGGCTTGTTTCTACAATCTATCCTCTAGCTCTCATCTCAGAGACCAGAGGAGCACAAGCTGCAGCCTGTCCTGATATCGATGAGACGCTACTATTGTGCAACTGACTTCCATCCATTTTGTTCCGTTTGACAGGTTTTTATATAACCGTTCTGGAGAGTGGATCGACGGGACTGTTCCAATCCTAGCCACTACCGCTGCCGGCTTCACTTATATTGCATTTTTAATGGTGAGTTGTCATCTCATCAAACATTCACTGTGAGATGATATTGATATGGTGTCTAGGCAATGGGAACAGCCAGGTAATGTTAGTGGTATAACCTGGCAGGGCAGAAACATGTTGCCAGGCATGTCTGTGCCAAGTCTACACGTGACAGTTAGGATCGCCCAGGCAGCTGTTGACCTTTTTTTAAAACGGTGGCTGTGGATTTCCACGTGATGTGATTTATTTATGTTTCTATTCCTTTAGATTTTAGCACTTTGCCACATAGCAGTGGGACAACAGCTGAACTTGCACTGGCTGCACAAGGTAATGCTCAAATGTGCGATTTGTGGTGTGTTTGTTTATGTACAGTGCCTTGGGGAAGTACCCTTGACTTTTTCCCAATTTTTTAAAATAATAATCCTCAGCAATCTACACACAATACCCCATAATGACAAAATGAAAACTGATTAAAAAAAATAATTAAAAAAATACTAATAAACTTGGATTAGCTAACACAACGTGCCATTGGAACACAGGAGTGATGGTACCTGATTATGTGCCTCTGTATGCCTATGTAGATATTAAATTAAAAATCAGCCGTTTCCAGCTACAATAGTCATTTACAACATTAACAATGTCTACACTGTATTTCTGATCAATTGGATTATTTTAATGGACACAATGTGTTTTTCTTTCTAAAACAAGAACATTTCCAAGTGACTCAACTTTTGAACGGTAGTGTATGTAAATGTGATTTTTTTGTTTTTCTATATTGTATTAACAAACATTTTTAAACCTGTTTTTGCTTTGTCATTATTGGGTATTGTGTGTAGATTGATGAGGGGAAAAAAACATTAAGGCTGTAACCTAGAAATTTGGAAAAAGTAAAGGGGTCTGAATACTTTCCGAAGGCACTGTACTGTGTATACTGCTGTGTGTGTCTTCAAGTGGCCAACTGAACTCTGCCTGAACCCCACATTTGAGTTCATGTTTTCATGCGGGTTGTGAAAGCAGTGACATCATGCTGTTAGGGTGCTGTTATCTGGCCAAACACACTACAGAGGGTTGGAATGGTTAGCCTGGGGGAGCTGTGTGTGTCTGTCTGTGTGTGCGTGCGATGGTCTGTAACACTCTGTTTGCCCCCATAGATAGGTGTCAGTACTGCCCTGCTGACCACTGCCATCGGATTCATATCTGTCAATCAAACATGGGGGGAGGAGTGGGCAGTCATCCCTATATCACTCCAGGTCAGTTCAACAACAAACCCGTCCCCATTTAGGGCTGTGCATCAAACTGTATTATACAGGACACTTTCCTGATATGTGGTAATATACTTGATAAATCACATGTTAATGACTATATTGAACTACATACAAAGGCAACATTATTTCAATATAGAAATGCATCTAACAGATGTGTTAAGACTGATTCAAGGGGTTCATTTACTTATTTTTGTTGAATTCTTCATGCATACCATTACCACTGAATTATTTAGTTTATGTCGTACCATTTAACAACTGTGAATGACTGTCGCAATGCCACACCTTTAACACTGAATGATGTCAGGCCACAGGTCCCTTCCTACACCTAGGAGCCCTGGTGGCTGTCACCGCTCTGGCCTGGCTGGTGGCTGGGCAGGTCGCCCGCTCCGAGAAAACAAGTAAGACCTGACCCGGATTCTGTTACTGACTATTTTAGTGTTGCATGCTATACTGAAAATTCTATACTGAATTGTTTTTATACTAGAACATGAACATTTTCCCGGTACTAGCATTTGTTACTTTTGGTTCTTCTCTAAAATTTGTCTCGCACCATCTAAGGATTGAGAGGATCGAGTCTGTCTAGTAATTTGTTTGAATCTTCTCAAAGGGGCAGTAATAAGCTAGCCAGCTGACACCGCGCAAGCCACTATTTAAGAAGCAAGCGAGAGGAGAGAGAAAATGCAGACAGCATGGCTTCTGCAAAAGGAAACAGCATACCTCCACGCCTGCAGCTCGTTGACAAAACTGGCTGCAGGGGTGAACTATGGGAATACTTAGCTTGCAGAGCAGATGTGGGCAAACAACTAATAAAAAGGTGTTACAAATCAGTAGAGTGCAAGGGAGGTTTAGTTCCACAACAACATAAAAAAAATAAGCAATTTTACACATGACATTTGCATTGTAACTTTGTCATTATTCTACTAAAGTTTTATTATTTTTCAGTGACAATGAAAAACGAGTCAGGTAAAGAGATCTTTTTTGTCTTAAAGGGGCAGTGTTGTATTTTGAGACAGGCTTGATAAGGTAAGTAGCCAATAGTCAGAGGGAAGCATAATTTGTATGATTGTCTATAATAATAGTGTGGGAATAATAATGCATTTTATTTTGTAAAATGGTTTCTTGCCTCAAACAAACAACATTTTCAGTCACCTCCTTGTCTGAAGGACAAATGGATAAACAGGTTAATGTCTAGCCCTGCATGTTTTTTTCAGAAGTCTCATGGAACGTAGGCCTAATTGAACACCACACACTGGCTGCTACAGTAGGCTGAATGATAGAACAGCTATTTCCATGTAAAAATTGGCAAGGGTCCTCAGATCCTCAAAACGTTATACAGCTGCACCATCGAGAGCATGGTTGCATCACCACCTGGTATGGCAACTGCTCGGCCTCAGACCGCAAGGTGCTACAGAGGGTAGTGCGTACGGCCCAGTACAACACTGGGGCCAAGCTTCCTGTTTTTTTACGTAGCTGCTACCTGATGTTTATCATCTATGCATAGTCACTTTACCCCTACCTATCTTGACTAACCTGTACACCCGCACATTAATTCAATACCTGTACCCCCTGTATATAGCCTTGTTATTTTATTGTTGCTAGTTTATATTTAAATTTTGTTTATTTAGTAAATATTTTTTCTTAACTCTTATTTTTCTTAAATGCATTGTTGGTTAAGAGCTTGTAAGTAAGCATTTCACCGTAAGGTCTACTACACCTGTTGTATTCGGCTCATGACAACAAAAAAAAAAAAAGCCTCCTACTGGCCCTCCATCACCACTTCCAGCAGCATCTGGTCTCCCATCCCATAGCTTCAGAAGCTGTTTGCTCTGGGTGTCCGATATAGTTAGGCATCAGGAACATTTAAGTTATCCTTGTGTTATTTAATATGGTGTTTTATTTTAGCAAGAAATTGAATATATTGTATTTGTTATTTTAGTTCTACCAGTTCTCAACATATTCAATGTTAAAAATAAATAAAGCCCAGTGGTTATTCTGACTTTAGCTAATACGCATAATAATGTTTTTGTTGCCATGGTATCGTTTTGGTATTGAGTATTATGATACTAATAAACCTGGTTATCGTGACAACACTAGACCATGTTACTGACTCCCACCTCACTGATCAAAGCTCAGCTACTACTGTCAGATGACTTAACAGCCTCATAGAGCTGTGGGCGTTAAATGATTAACCCCATGTACACAATAGGGCAAGCCCCTGTCAGAGTGGCAGGGATACTAGGCATTCTTCTGGCCTCACGTGACACCACCAGTCCACAGGTCATTGTTAGGCCCCTGAGGTCTGTTGACACTGCCAGTTAGACATCAAGTACTGGGGTATTTCTGCCTTCCTTTAAATCTGTCAGAGTAGTACAAGGGAGGCAGAGTAGTGTTTGAGGTGCTTTGAGATCCCCTAGATTAAATACTGAATCGTCATTGCTGTTGTTTCTGGAGGCAAATAACTTTCATGAATATTCAGTTGTAGTTTATAGACACTCCATGTCCATTTTTTATACTTTGTATTTGGGTAGAACAGTGGATTTCTGTGAAAGGACAATGCCTCAGCAGTCTGTTTACTCTCACAGTAACTCACATTATTAATGTGTGCTGTAATATGGCTACAATAAAAAAATATATAATTTATTCATCCTTCATTTTTACAGGCTAATCTTATTGAAATACAGTATATGTCTCTTTAACATAGAATATCTGTTTAAGTGTAACAGACATTAGCCTGTGGTCCCCTGTGGCTTACAGGGGTCAATGGTGCCTGGATGTGAGGTTAGGTGTGTAGCTAGCTGGCGGACCTCTGTCTGAATGCCAGAGAGGTTCTGAGGGCAGAGGGTGAAGGCTTTCAGCTTTGTAACAAGAGTTCTTCTGACGCAGTCAATCTGGCCTAAGCACTGACCTTGAAATGAATCCGACCTCCTGTGTGAGGGATGTACTCTAGCTACATTAATCATCACTTACCTGCAGTACAGCACACAGAGATGGATAATGAGAAAGTGTGGCTAAAGTCTGGCTGGCTTTGACACGATATATACAGTACCAGTCAAAGTTTGCACAAACCTACTCATTCAAGGGTTTTTCTTTATTTTACTATTTTCTACATTGTAGAATAATAGTGAAGACATCATAACTATGAAATAACACACATGGAATCATGTAGTAACCAAAAAAGTGTTAAACAAACTGGACAGTTATCTCAATCTCTTCATTCAAAGACTCAATCATGGACACTCTTACTGACAGTTGTGGCTGCTTTGCGTGATGTATTGTTGGCTCTGCCTTGTCTGTGCCCAATAATGTTTGTACCCTGTTTTGTGCTCCTACCATGTTGTTACTGCCATTTGGTCATGTTGTGTTACTATCATGCTGTCATATGTTGCTGCCATGCTATGTTGTCTTAGGTCTTTCTTTATGTAGTGTTGTCTCTCTTGTTGTGATGTCATATATTTTTAATCCCCATCCCCACAGGAGGCCTTTTTGTTCTTAACTGACTTGCCTAGTTAAATAAATACGAATATACACTGCTCAAAAAAGTAAAGGAACACTAAAATAGGATCCTAAAATAAGATCCTAGATCTGAATGAATGAAATATTCTTCTTAAATAATTTTTTCTTTACATAGTTGAATGTGCTGACAACAAAATCACACAAAAATTATCAATGGAAATCAAATTCATCAACCCATGGAGGTCTGGATTTGGAGTCACACTCAAAATTAAAGTGGAAAACCACACTACAGGCTGATTCAACTTTGATGTAATGTCCTTAAAATAAGTCAAAATGAGGCTCAGTAGTGTGTGTGGCCTCCAAGTGCCTGTATGACCTCCCTACAACGCCTGGGCATGCTCCTGATGAGGTGGCGGATGGTCTCCTGAGGGATCTCCTCCCAGACCTGGACTAAAGCATCCGTCAACTCCTGGACAGTCTGTGGTGCAACGTGGTGTTGGTGGATGGAGTGAGACATGATGTCCCAGATGTGCTCAATTGGATTCAGGTCTGGGGAACGGGCAGGCCAGTCCATAGCATCAATGCCGTCCTCTTGCAGGAACTGCTGACACACTCCAGCCACATGAGGTCTAGCATTGTCTTGCATTAGGAGGAGCCCAGGGCCAACCGCACCAGCATATGGTCTCACAAGGGGTTTGAGGATCTCATCTCGGTACCTAATGGCAGTCAGGCTACCTCTGCGCCCCCCCCCCCCAAAGAAATGCCACCCCACACCATGACTGACCCACCGCCAAACCAATCATGTTGGAGGATGTTGCAGGCAGCAGAACGTTCTCCACGGTGTCTCCAGACTCTGTCACGTCTGTCACGTGCTCAGTGTGAACCTGCTTTCATCTGTGAAGGGCCAGTGGCAAATTTGCCAATCTTGGTGTTCTCTGGCAAATGCCAAACGTCCTGCACGGTGTTGGGCTGTAAGCACCACCCCCACCTGTGGACGTCGGGCCTTCATACCACCCTCATGGAGTCCGTTTGAGCAGACACATGCACATTTGTGGCCTGCTGGAGGTCATTTTGCAGGGGTCTGGCAGTGCTCCTCCTGCTCCTCCTTGTACAAAGGCGGTGGTAGCGGTCCTGCTGCTGGGTTGTTGCCCTCCTACAGCCTCCTCCACATCTCCTTATGTACTGGCCTGTCTCCTGGTAGTGCCTCCATGCTCTGGACACTACGCTGACAGACACAGCAAACCTTCTTGCCACAGCTCGCATTGATGTTCCATCCTGGATGAGCTGCACTACCTGAGCCACTTGTGTGGGTTGTAGACTCCGTCTCATGCTACCACTAGAGTGAAATCACCGCCAGCATTCAAAAGTGACCAAAACATCAGCCAGGAAGCATAGGAACTGAGAAGTGGTCTGGTCACCACCTGCAGAACCACTCCTTTATTGGGGGTGTCTTGCTAAATGCCTATAATTTCCACCTGTTGTCTATTCCATTTGCACAACAGCTTGTGAAATGTATTGTCAATCAGTGTTGCTTCCTAAGTGGACAGTTTGATTTCACTGAAGTGTGATTGACTTGGAGTTACATTGTGTTGTTTAAGTGTTCCCTTTATTTGGGCAAGAACAGCTCAAATAAGCAAAGAGAAGCGACAGTCCGTTACTTTAAGACATGAAGGTCAGTCAATTTGGAAAATGTCAAGAACTTTCAAAGTTTCTTCAAGTGCAGTCGCAGAAACCATCAAGCGCTATGATGAAACTGGCTCTCATGAGGACTGCCACAGGAAAGGAGGACCCAGAGTTACCGCTGCTGCAGAGGATGAGTTCATTAGAATTAACAGCCTCAGCAATTGCAGCCCAAATAAATGCTTCACATGGTTCAAGTAACAGACACATCTCAGCATCAACTGTTCAGAGGAGACTGCGTGAATCAGGCCTTCATGGTTGAATTACTGCAAAGAAACCTACTAAAAGACACCAATAAGAAGAAGAGACTTGCTTGGGCCAAGATACAAGAGCAATGGACATTAGACCGGTGGAAATCTGTCCAAATTTGAGATTTTTGGTTCCATCCTCCGTGTCTGTGAGACGTAGAGTAGGTGAACGGATGATCTCCGCATGTGTGGTTCCCACCGTGAAGCATAGAGGAGGTGTGGGGGTGCTTTGCTGGTGACACTGTCAGGGATTTATTTAGAATTCAAGGCACACTTAACCAGTATGGCTACCACAGTATTTTGCAATGATATGCTATCATATCTGATTTGCACTTAGTGGGAATATCATTTGTTTTTCAACAGGACAATGACCCAACACACCTCCAGGCTGTGTAAGGGATATTTGACCAAGAAGGAGAGTGATTGAGTGCTGCATCAGATGACCTGGCCTCCACGCTCACCCGACCTCAACCCAATTGAGATGGTTTGGGATGAGTTGGACCGCAGAGTGAAGGAAAAGCAGTCAAGAAGTGCTCAGCATATGTGGGAACTCCTTCAAGAGCATTTCAGGTGAAGCTGGTTGAGAGAATGCCAATAGTGTTCAAAGCTGTCATCAAGGCGGTGGCTACTTTGAAGAATCTCAATTATAAAATGTGTTGATTTGGTTGATCAATTTTGGTTACTACATGACTGCATGTGCGTAATTTCACACTTTTGATGTCTTCACTATTATTCTAAACTCAGCAAAAAAAGAAACGTCCCTTTTTCAGGACCCTGTTTTTCAAAGATAATTCATAAAAATTCAAAACTTCAAAGATCTTCATTGTAAAGGGTTTAAACACTGTTTTCCATGCTTGTTCACTGAACCATAAACAATTAATGAACCTGCACCTGTGGAACGGTCGTTAAGACCCTAACAGCTTACAGACAGTAAGCAATTAAGGTCACAGTTATGAAAACTTAGGACACTAAAGAGGCCTTTCTGAAAAACACCAAAAGAAAGATGCCCAGGGTCCCTGATAATTTTTTTGAACGTGCCTTAGGCATGCAGCAAGGAGGCATGAGGACTGCAGATGTGGCCAGGGCAATAAATTGCAATGTCCGTACTGTGAGACACCTAAGACAGCATTACAGGGAGACAGCTGATCATCCTCGCAGTGGCAGACCACGTGTACAACACCTGCACAGGATCGGTACATCCGAACATCACACCTGCGGGACAGATACAGGATGGCAACAACAACTCCCCGAGTTACACCAGGAAAGCACAATTCCTCCATCAGTGCTCAGACTGTCCGCAATAGGCTGAGAGAGGCTGGACTGAGGGCTTGTAAGCCTGTTGTAAGGCAGGACATGACCGGCAACAATGTCGCCTATGGGCACAAACCGCTGTCGCTGGACCAGACAGGACTGGCAAAAAGTGCTCTTCACTGACGAGTCGTGGTTTTGTCTCACCAGGGGTGATGATCGGATTCACGTTTATCATCGAAGGAATGAGCGTTACAACAAGGCCTGTACTCTGGAGCGGGATCGATTTGGAGGTGGAGGGTCTGTCATGGTCTGGGGCGGTGTGTCACAGCATCATCGGACTGCGCTTGTTGTCATTGCAGGCAATCTCAACGCTGTGCGTTACAGGGAAGACATCCTCCTCCCTCATGTGGTACCCATCCTGCAGGCTCAACCTGACATGACATGAACCTCCAGCATGACAATGCCACCAGCCATACTGCTTGTTCTGTGCGTGATTTCCTGCAAGACAGGACTGTCAGTGTTCTGTCATAGCCAGCATAGAGCCCGGACCTCAATCCCATTGAGCACGTCTGAGACCTGTTGGGCTAGGGCCGTTCCCCCTAGAAATGTCCGGAAACGTGCAGGTTCCTTGGTGGAAGAGTGGTGTAACATCTCACAGCAAGAACTAGCAAATCTGGTGCAGTCCATGAGGAGGAGATGCACTGCAGTACTTAATGCAGCTGGTGGCCACACCAGATACTGACTGACTTTTGATTTTGACCACCCCTTTGTTCAGGGACACATTATTCCATTTCTGCTAGTCACATGTCTGTGGAACTTGTTCGGTTTGTCTCAGTTGTTGAATCTTGTTATTTTCATAAAAATATTTACACATGTTAAGTTTGCTGAAAATAAACGCAGTTGCCAGTGAGGATGTTTTTTTGCTGATTTTACAATGTAGAAAATAGTAAAGATAAATAAAAACCTTTGAATGAGTAGGTGTGTCCAAACTTTTGGCTGGTACTGTATCTCAACCCAAACTGGCCACGTAAAATGTTTAGAAACATTCTGTGAATGGTCTTCTTGCACATAAAGAAGCTATATTCAGGTGTGCTATTTATTTATGTCCTTGAGCATCTCCGTACAATAGACAACCGTGACGAGCAAAAAAGTATTCCATGACATTTAGCCTTTCGGCCATAGCTATTCTATATACTTGGGTATTCTATTCATTCTATGTTTTATTCGTCACCCTCCCCATGGTTTCTATTCATTCTACATCTGTTGCATTCTACCCCCTCCCCAGGGTTTCTATTAATTCTATATCTATGTTGTGTTCTACCCCCTCCCCAGTGTTTCAGGTGGTGGTTCTCCTGCTCTACCTAAGTGTTCTACTGGGTCTCTACATGGCCCCCCTTTCCATCACCTCCCCCTGCATCATGGACCACGCCAACCTCACACCACGCCCTGACGTCATTGGCCACCAGGGCGCACCCATGGTGAGTCAGCTGAACCAGCTGCCCAATCCGAGGGCATGTAATGGGAGGCACCTCATACGTTTTGCTTCTAGATTATACAATAACATACCCACAGAGATGTAACCTTCATGGAGGGCACAAGAGAAATCATGCTGGCCAACAGTTTATTTTTCCACCCACTCACTTCCTTCAAACTATCTAGGGCTATTCTAGTGTATTAATGACCCTCTGGACCTGAGCTGAAAATAGCCCAGGAATAGATGGCAAACAGACTTCTGGGCTTTCTGTAAGCATTATCTGGAAGATATAGGCTACTGAATGTGCGAGCACTTAACCTATCAGCTCAACCTATAGAATAAATATTTCATATGATTCCATGTCTAGCATTTCTTCACTTGTTTTCTTATTTCATATCATGTTATACTGCATTTCTCTCCAGGCAGAGATATATATATATATATATATATATATATATATATATATATATATATATATATATATATATATATATATATATATATATATATATACATATACATATACATATATAAAACACACACACACACACACACACACACACACACACACACACACACACACACACACACACAGTGCATTCGGAATGCATCAGATCACTTCACTTTTTCCACATTTTATTACGTTACAGCCTTATTCTAAAATGGATTAAAAAATAAATGTTTCCTCATCAATCTACACAAAACACCCCATAATGACAAAGTGAAGACAGGTTTTTAGACATTTTTGTAAATGTATTAAAAATACAAAACAAACACCTTGTTTACATAAGTAGTCAGACCCTTGGCTATGAGACTTGAAATTGTGCTCCGGTGCATCCTGTTTCCATTTATCATCCTTGATGTTTCTACAACTTGATTGGAGTCCACCTTTGGTAAATTCAATTGATTGGACATGATTTGGAAAGGCGCACACCTGTCTATATTTGGTCCCACAGTTGACAGTGCATGTCATAGCAAAAACCAAACCATGAGATCGAAGGAATTGTCCGTAGAGCTCTGAGACAGGATTGTGTCAAGGCACAGATCTAGAAGGGTACCAAAAAACATCTGCATCCTTGAAGGTCCCCAAGAACACAGTGGCCTCCATTATTCTTAAATGGAAGAAGTTTAGAACCGCCAAGACTCTTCCTAGAGCTGGCCGCCCAGCCAAACTAAGCAATCAGGGGAGGGCCTTTTTCAGGGAGATGACCAAGAAACTGATGGTCACTCTGACAGAGCTCTAGAGTTATTTTGTGGAGATGGGAGATCTTTCCAAAAGGACAACCATCTCTGCAGCACTCCGCCAATCAGGCCTTTATGTAGAGTGACCAGACGGAAGCCACTCCTCAGTAAAGGCACATGCCAGCCCACTTGGATTTTGCCAAAAGTCACCTAAAGGACTCTCAGACCATGAGAAACAAGATTCTCTGATGAAACCAAGATTAAACTATTTGGCCTGAATGCCAAGCATCACTTCTGGAAGAAACCTGGCACCATCCCTACGGTGGTGGCAGCATCATGCTGTGGGGATGTTTTTCAGCTGCAGGGGCTGGGAGACTAGTCCGGATTGAGGGAAAGATGAACGGAGCAAAGTACAGAGAGATCCTTGATGAAACCCGCTCCAGAGTGCTCAGGACCTCAGACTGGGGTGACAGTTCACCTTCCAATAGGACAATGACCCTAAGCACACAGCCAAGACAACGCAGGAGTGGCTTCCATACAAGTCTCTGAATGTCCTTGAGTGGCCCAGTCAGAGGTCGGACTTGAACCCGATCAAACATGTCTGAAGAGACCTGAACATGCTTGTGCAGCGACGCTCCCCATCCAACCTGACAGAGCTTGAGAGGATCTGCAGAGAAGAATGGGAGAAATTCTCCAAATACAGGTGTGCCAAGCTTGTAGCAACATACCCAAGAAGACTCTAGGCTGTAATTGCTGCCAAATGTGCTTCAACAAAGTACTGAGTAAATGGTCTGAATACTTATATAAATGTGATATTTCTGTTTTTTTGTTACAAATTTCTAAACAGTTTTCCTTTGTGTGTGTGTGTGTGTGTGTGTGTGTGTGTAGTAGATTGAGGAAAACACAACTTAATCCCTTTTAAAATATGGCTGCAACGTAACAAATTTATTTCCAAATGCACTGTATGCGAATAAACAGTGCTAGTATGAGCTCACGCCTGCTTTGTGTTTGACTTGTCAGCCAGACACTGTATGACTGTATATAATTCCCTGTTGCCAAAGCCTCAACTCATAATGCAGTGTTTCCCAAACTTTGTTTTTTGCCCACGACCCCATGTTGATATAAACATAATGTGAGACCCAAACCATGTAAAAAAAGTTAATTAATCAACGGCCAATGTTTACTTTTTGATTTGGGCTATAGCTGTCTTACAAATCAGTCTATTTTTGACAGGATTTCAATCCGAAGACAATATATAGTTTGAAGTGGTGAGGATAGGTAACAACACATCTGCCACACTGATCCTCAATACTGGAGCCCCTCATGGGTGCATGCTCAGTCCCCTCCTGTTCACCCACGACTGTGTGGCCAGGTATGACTCCAACACCATCACTTAAGTTGGCAGACGAGACAAGTGGTAGTCCTGATTATTGACAACGATGAGACCGCCTATAGGGAGGAGGTCAGAGACCTGGCCGGGTGGTGCCAGAATAACAACCTATCCCTCAATGTAACCAAGACTAAGGAGATGATTGTGAACTACAGGAAAAGGAGGACCGAACACTCCCACAATTCTCATCGACGGGGCTGTAGTGGAGCAGGTAGAGGGCTTCAAGTCCCTTGGTGTCCACATCACCAACACACTTGAATGGTCCAAACATATCAAGACAGTCCTAAAGAGGGCACGACAAAGCCTATTCCCCCTCAGGAAACTAAAAAGATTTGGCATGGGTCCTCAGATCCTCAAAAGGTTCTACAGCTGCAACATCGAGAGCATCCTGGTTGCATCCTGGTTGCATCCTGGTTGCATCACTGCCTGGTACGGCAACTGCTCGGCCTCCGACCGCAAGGCACTACAGATGGTAGTGCGTACGGCCCAGTACATCACTGGGGCTAAGCTGCCTGCCATCCAGACCTCTACTCCAGACGGTGTCAGAAGAAGGCCCTAAAAATTGTCAAAGACCCCACCCGCCCCAGTCATAGACTGTTCTCATCTCCTCCTTGTGGACTGCACCAGACTGCAATGACGAGAAGCACAGTCCGATGATGCTGTGACTCACCGCCCCAGACCATGACGGACCCTCCACCTCCAAATCGATCCCACTCCAAAGTACAGGCCTCGGTGTAACGCTCATTCCTTTTGAAGATAAACATGAATCCGACCATACCCCTGGTGAGAAAAAAACGTGACTTGTCAGTGAAGAGCACTTTTTGCCAGTCCTGTCTGATCCAGCGACAGTGGGTTTGTGCCCATAGGCGACGTTGTTGCCGGTGATATCTGGTGAGGACCTGCCTTACAACAAGCCCTCCGTCCAGTCTGATGAGCTGGTACCCTGGGCATCTTTCTTTTTGGTGTTTTTGGTGCACGTGACAAATATATTTTGATTTGAAATGCAACAGAAAGCTATTGGGAAGTTCAGAACATCATCACCTTGTGTGATCTTCTGTGTAGAAAATAACATCATGAGCTAGGTTTCCATCCAAACAGATTTTTGTGCGATTATAAAAAAAAATCTGCATAAAGGAAATGTGCACATTTTCTTTGAAAAAGGTCATTTTTTACTTCTGTTTTGATGTACCGAATAAAAATGGTATGTTCAATGTGTTTCCATCGCATTTTCAACTCCACTGTTTGTGACAAAACTAACTGTTGTGTTATAGTATATGTGCTACTCTGGTCTTGGCACATGTGCTCTAGCCAACCGCTTGCAGATGCAGTGCACAAATCAATATTTGCGCATGAAGGTGTTTCCACATAATACATTTTACGGACACAAAAAGATCCCACCATGTTGAACGGACAAAAGTACCTGTTAACGTTCATAATATTGTACCGAAACATCCTGTTTCCATCACAGCTGTTGTGATTTCTTTTTTTATACAGTGCTTTACTTGCATAAAAACTGTGGATGGAAACGTGGTTACAGATGTTATTTTTACCCCCAATCTAATTTAGTGCGTGATCTTGTCCTCTCGGTTCTAACAGCTTGTGGGCATACAGTGAGGGAAAAAGTATTTGATCCCCTGCTGAATTTGTACGTTTGCCCACTGACAAAGAAATTATTTGAACAGTGAGAGACAGAATAACAACAAAAAAATCCAGAAAAACGCATGTCAAAAATGTCATGAATTGATTTGCATTTTAATGAGGGAAATAAGTATTTGACCCCCTCTCAATCAGAAAGATTTCTGGCTCACAGGTATCTTTTATACAGGTAACGAGCTTAGATTAGGAGCACACTCTTAAAGGGAGTGCTCCTAATCTCAGTTTGTTATCTGTATAAAAGACACCTGTCCACAGAAGAAATCAATCAGATTCCAAACTCTCCACCATGGCCAAGACCAAAGAGCTCTCCAAGGATGTCAGGGACAAGATTGTAGACCTACACAAGGCTGGAATGGGCTACAAGACCATCGCCAAGCAGCTTGGTGAGAAGGTGACAACAGTTGGTGCGATTATTCGCAAATGGAAGAAACACAAAAGAACTGTCAGTCTCCCTCGGCCTGGGGCTCCATGCAAGATCTCACCTCATGGATTCGCAATGATCATGAGAACGGTGAGGAATCAGCCCAGAACTACACGGGAGGATCTTGTCAATGATCTCAAGGCAGCTGGGACCATAGTCACCAAGAAAACAATTGGTAACACACTACGCCGTGAAGGACTGAAATCCTGCAGCGCCCTCAAGGTTGATTCTGAGGACAACTGAGTGAAAGTGTTGTGGTCAAATGAGACCAAAATGGAGCTCTTTGGCATCAACCCAACTCACTGTGTTTGGAGGAGGAATGCTGCCTATGACCCAAGAACACCATCCCCACCGTCAAACATGGAGGTGAAAACATTATGCTTTGAGGGTGTTTTTCTGCTAAGGGGACAGGACAACTTCACTGCATCAAAGGGACGATGGACGGGGCTGTGTACCGTCAAATCTTGGGTGAGAACCTCCTTCCCTCAGCCAGGGCATTGAAAATGGGTTGTGGATGGGTGTTCCAGCATGACAATGACCCAAAACACATGGCCAAGGCAACAAAGGAGTGGCTTAAGAAGAAGAACATTAAGGTCCTGGAGTGGCCTAGATAGTCTCCAGACCTTAATCCCATAGAAAATCTGTGGAGGGAGCTGACGGTTCGAGTTGCCAAACGTCAGCCTCGAAACCTTAATGACTTGGAGAAGATCTACAAAGAGGAGTGGGACAAAATCCCTCCTGAGATGTGTGCAAACCTGGTGGCCAACTACAAGAAACGTCTGACCTCTGTGATTGCCAACAAGGGTTTTGCCACCAAGTACTAAGTCACGTTTTGCAGAGGGGCCAAATACTTATTTTCCTCATTAAAATGCAAATCAATTTATAACATTTTTGACGTGTTTTTTTGTTTTTGTTTTGTTATTCTGTCTCTCACTGTTCAAATAAACCTACCATTAAAATTACAGACATAATTTCTTTGTCAGTGGGCAAACGTACAAAATCAGCAGGGGATCAAATGTAGTAGAGGGTAACAGTACTGTAGTAGAGGGTAACAGTACTGTAGTAGAGGGTAACAGTACTGTAGTAGAGGGTAACAGTACTGTAGTAGAGGGTAACGGTACTGTAGTAGAGGGTAACCTGTTCCTGAGAGTCATGTCTTTCAGTGATGGGTTCATAATATTTGGAGCTTAAACCATTCAAAAGATAGAGCCACATTTGTAGGAAGAGAACAGAAACCGCTCTGTTTATTACAACCTCATTTAGCAGCTACCGGAGGTTACTGATGTAACCCCGGGTTTGATGAACCAAGCGCAAATTGTCTCTCGCCACCCCATTTTCAAATCAGGCGACCCCTAGTTTGGAAAAACCTGTCCTAACGACTCGCATACACAAAAACATGACCCATCCATCCAGCGAGCTGCAGACAGATGCTCCCCAGCCAGCCGGTTGGGGCATGTTGCAGTAGTTGATCACCCCAGAAGTTAAATGCTGTGGAGGAATTAAGTCTTAAAAACTTGAACTCCCCCAGGACACGCCACATGACCCACTCTGTTTCCCAGCAGCACTTTACATTGCTTTTCCCAGGTGTCCAGTCCCCTCGCAGTATTAGACAGTTTGACCGACCAGTATCACTGAGCATTATTAGTTTGACCAATGTGGCCTAGTGTCTTGTATTGCACCAGTAAGTATGTGTTCAATAGTCTGTTTATCAATAATAATTATGAGCTCATAACTCATTACTTTAAACTGGAATACATTCTCCATTTCCTCACACCCATTTTAAAATGTCAACTTAATTTTCATCATCTCCAGCACCACCTCAGCAACATGTGGGAAAATGGCATGTTTCAAAGGAGTGTTAAACTTCTGAAACCTATATGAACCTGTGAACTCTGATTGCAGTAAGGTATATGACATGTCTCTGACCTCCATGAAACATCAATATACGTCAGTGTGCTGATGATGTTCCTCTCTGTCTGTCGGTAGCTGGCTCCAGAGAACACCATCCTGTCCTTCCAGAGGGCTCTGCAGATGAACGTCAGTGGGCTGGAGGCTGACGTGGCCATCAGGTACACACACACCGAAAGAGACTCACAGTGCAGCCAAACTAGATCAATGGGGAGCTGCAGGGAGAGACGGTGAGAAGTTGAGTCTGTTGTAAGCTAGTTGATTGAGGAGTACAGCCAAGTACAGGTCAGCCAGTGTCATAATGCTGGTCTGGGCTTCCTGTCTAGGATTCAGCCGCTTATTACCATTCAGTGAGCAGCATCTGTTTTAGTAACAGTAACAGCCTTCGTTTTAGTAACAGTAGCGGCATCCGTTTTAGTAACAGTAGCGGCATCTGTTTTAGTAACAGTAGTGGCATCTGTTTTAGTAACAGTAGCGGCATCTGTTTTAGTAACAGTAGCGGCATCTGTTTTAGTAACAGTAGCGGCATCTGTTTTAGTAACAGTAGCGGCATCTGTTTTAGTAACAGTAGCGGCATCTGTTTTAGTAACAGTAGCGGCATCTGTTTTAGTAACAGTAGCGGCATCTGTTTTAGTAACAGTAGCGGCATCTGTTTTAGTAACAGTAGCGGCATCTGTTTTAGTAACAGTAGCGGCATCTGTTTTAGTAACAGTAGCGGCATCTGTTTTAGTAACAGTAGCGGCATCTGTTTTAGTAACAGTAGCGGCATCTGTTTTAGTAACAGTAGCGGCATCTGTTTTAGTAACAGTAGCGGCATCTGTTTTAGTAACAGTAGCGGCATCCGTTTTAGTAACAGTAGCGGCATCCGTTTTAGTAACAGTAGCGGCATCCGTTTTAGTAACAGTAGCGGCATCCGTTTTAGTAACAGTAGCGGCATCCGTTTTAGTAACAGTAGCGGCATCCGTTTTAGTAACAGTAGCGGCATCTGTTTTAGTAACAGCATCTGTTTTAGTAACAGTAGCGGCATCTGTTTTAGTAACAGCATCCGTTTTAGTAACAGCATCCGTTTTAGTAACAGTAGCGGCATCCGTTTTAGTAACAGTAGCGGCATCCGTTTTAGTAACAGTAGCGGCATCCGTTTTAGTAACAGTAGCGGCATCCGTTTTAGTAACAGTAGCGGCATCCGTTTTAGTAACAGTAGCGGCATCCGTTTTAGTAACAGTAGCGGCATCTGTTTTAGTAACAGTAGCGGCATCCGTTTTAGTAACAGCATTCGTTTTAGTAACAGTAGCGGCATCCATTTTAGTAACAGTAGCGGCATCTGTTTTAGTAACAGCATCTGTTTTAGTAACAGTAGTGGCATCTGTTTTAGTAACGGCATCTGTTTTAGTAACAGCATCTGTTTTAGTAACAGTAGCGGCATCCGTTTTAGTAACAGTAGCGGCATCCGTTTTAGTAACAGTAGCGGCATCCGTTTTAGTAACAGTAGCGGCATCCGTTTTAGTAACAGTAGCGGCATCCGTTTTAGTAACAGTAGCGGCATCCGTTTTAGTAACAGTAGCGGCATCCGTTTTAGTAACATTAGCGGCATCCGTTTTAGTAACAGTAGCGGCATCCGTTTTAGTAACAGTAGCGGCATCCGTTTTAGTAACAGTAGCGGCATTCGTTTTAGTAACAGTAGCGGCATCCGTTTTAGTAACAGTAGCGGCATCCGTTTTAGTAACAGTAGCGGCATCCGTTTTAGTAACAGTAGCGGCATCCGTTTTAGTAACAGTAGCGGCATCCGTTTTAGTAACAGTAGCGGCATCTGTTTTAGTAACAGTAGCGGCATCCGTTTTAGTAACAGCATTCGTTTTAGTAACAGTAGCGGCATCCGTTTTAGTAACAGTAGCGGCATCTGTTTTAGTAACAGCATCTGTTTTAGTAACAGTATCTGTTTTAGTAACAGTAGTGGCATCTGTTTTAGTAACGGCATCTGTTTTAGTAACAGCATCTGTTTTAGTAACAGTAGCGGCATCTGTTTAGTAACAGCATCTGTTTTAGTAACAGCATCCGTTTTAGTAACAGTAGCGGCATCTGTTTTAGTAACAGTAGCGGCATCCGTTTTAGTAACAGTAGCGGCATCCGTTTTAGTAACAGCATTCGTTTTAGTAACAGTAGCGGCATCCGTTTTAGTAACAGTAGCGGCATCCGTTTTAGTAACAGTAGCGGCATCTGTTTTAGTAACAGTAGCGGCATCTGTTTTAGTAACAGTAGCGGCATCTGTTTTAGTAACAGTAGCGGCATCTGTTTTAGTAACAGTAGCGGCATCCGTTTTAGTAACAGTAGCGGCATCCGTTTTAGTAACAGTAGCGGCATCCGTTTTAGTAACAGTAGCGGCATCCGTTTTAGTAACAGTAGCGGCATCTGTTTTAGTAACAGTAGCGGCATCTGTTTTAGTAACAGTAGCGGCATCTGTTTTAGTAACAGTAACGGCATCTGTTTTAGTAACAGCATCTCTTTTAGTAACAGCATCTGTTTTAGTAACAGCATCTGTTTTAGTAATAGCATCTGTTTTAGTAACAGTAGCAGCATCCGTTTTAGTAACAGTAGCAGCATCCGTTTTAGTAACAGCATCTGTTTTAGTAACAGCATCTGTTTTAGCAATAGCATCTGTTTTAGTAACAGTAGCAGCATCCGTTTTAGTAACAGTAGCGGCATCTGTTTTAGTAACAGTAGCGGAATCCGTTTTAGTAACAGTAGCGGCATCCGTTTTAGTAACAGTAGCGGCATCCTTTTTAGTAACAGTAGCAGCATCCGTTTTAGTAACAGTAGCGGCATCCGTTTTAGTAACAGTAGCGGCATCCGTTTCAGTAACAGTAGCGGCATCCGTTTCAGTAACAGTAGCGGCATCCGTTTTAGTAACAGTAGCGGCATCCGTTTTAGTAACAGTAGCGGCATCCGTTTTAGTAACAGCATCTGTTTTAGTAACAGCATCTGTTTTAGTAACAGCATCTGTTTTAGTAATAGCATCTGTTTTAGTAATAGCATCTGTTTTAGGAACAGTAGCGGCATCCGTTTTAGTAACAGTAGCGGCATCTGTTTTAGTATCTGTTTTAGTAACAGTAGCGGCATCTGTTTTAGTAACAGCATCTGTTTTAGTAACAGTAGCGGCATCTGTTTTAGTAACAGAAGCGGCATCTGTTTTAGTAACAGTAGCGGCATCTGTTTTAGTAGCGGCATCTGTTTTAGTAGCGGCATCTGTTTTAGTAACAGCATCTGTTTTAGTAACAGCATCTGTTTTAGTAACAGCATCTGTTTTAGTAACGGCATCTGTTTTAGTAACGGCATCCGTTTTAGTAACAGTAGCGGCATCTGTTTTAGTAACAGCATCTGTTTTAGTAACAGTAGCGGCATCTGTTTTAGTAACAGCATCCGTTTTAGTAACAATAGCGGCATCCGTTTTAGTAACAGCATCCGTTTTAGTAACAATAGCGGCATCCGTTTTAGTAACAGTAGCGGCATCCGTTTTAGTAACAGTAGCGGCATCCGTTTTAGTAACAGTAGCGGCATCTGTTTTAGTAACAGTAGCGGCATCCGTTTTAGTAACAGTAGCGGCATCCGTTTTAGTAACAGCATTCGTTTTAGTAACAGTAGTGGCATCTGTTTTAGTAACGGCATCTGTTTTAGTAACAGCATCTGTTTTAGTAACAGTAGCGGCATCCGTTTTAGTAACAGTAGCGGCATCCGTTTTAGTAACAGTAGCGGCATCCGTTTTAGTAACAGTAGCGGCATCCGTTTTAGTAACAGTAGCGGCATCCGTTTTAGTAATAGTAGCGGCATCCGTTTTAGTAACAGTAGCGGCATCCGTTTTAGTAACATTAGCGGCATCCGTTTTAGTAACAGTAGCGGCATCCGTTTTAGTAACAGTAGCGGCATCCGTTTTAGTAACAGTAGCGGCATTCGTTTTAGTAACAGTAGCGGCATCCGTTTTAGTAACAGTAGCGGCATCCGTTTTAGTAACAGTAGCGGCATCCGTTTTAGTAACAGTAGCGGCATCCGTTTTAGTAACAGTAGCGGCATCCGTTTTAGTAACAGTAGCGGCATCTGTTTTAGTAACAGTAGCGGCATCCGTTTTAGTAACAGCATTCGTTTTAGTAACAGTAGCGGCATCCGTTTTAGTAACAGTAGCGGCATCTGTTTTAGTAACAGCATCTGTTTTAGTAACAGTATCTGTTTTAGTAACAGTAGTGGCATCTGTTTTAGTAACGGCATCTGTTTTAGTAACAGCATCTGTTTTAGTAACAGTAGCGGCATCTGTTTAGTAACAGCATCTGTTTTAGTAACAGCATCCGTTTTAGTAACAGTAGCGGCATCTGTTTTAGTAACAGTAGCGGCATCCGTTTTAGTAACAGTAGCGGCATCCGTTTTAGTAACAGCATTCGTTTTAGTAACAGTAGCGGCATCCGTTTTAGTAACAGTAGCGGCATCCGTTTTAGTAACAGTAGCGGCATCTGTTTTAGTAACAGTAGCGGCATCTGTTTTAGTAACAGTAGCGGCATCTGTTTTAGTAACAGTAGCGGCATCTGTTTTAGTAACAGTAGCGGCATCCGTTTTAGTAACAGTAGCGGCATCCGTTTTAGTAACAGTAGCGGCATCCGTTTTAGTAACAGTAGCGGCATCTGTTTTAGTAACAGTAGCGGCATCTGTTTTAGTAACAGTAGCGGCATCTGTTTTAGTAACAGTAACGGCATCTGTTTTAGTAACAGCATCTCTTTTAGTAACAGCATCTGTTTTAGTAACAGCATCTGTTTTAGTAATAGCATCTGTTTTAGTAACAGTAGCAGCATCCGTTTTAGTAACAGTAGCAGCATCCGTTTTAGTAACAGCATCTGTTTTAGTAACAGCATCTGTTTTAGCAATAGCATCTGTTTTAGTAACAGTAGCAGCATCCGTTTTAGTAACAGTAGCGGCATCTGTTTTAGTAACAGTAGCGGAATCCGTTTTAGTAACAGTAGCGGCATCCGTTTTAGTAACAGTAGCGGCATCCTTTTTAGTAACAGTAGCAGCATCCGTTTTAGTAACAGTAGCGGCATCCGTTTTAGTAACAGTAGCGGCATCCGTTTCAGTAACAGTAGCGGCATCCGTTTCAGTAACAGTAGCGGCATCCGTTTTAGTAACAGTAGCGGCATCCGTTTTAGTAACAGTAGCGGCATCCGTTTTAGTAACAGCATCTGTTTTAGTAACAGCATCTGTTTTAGTAACAGCATCTGTTTTAGTAATAGCATCTGTTTTAGTAATAGCATCTGTTTTAGGAACAGTAGCGGCATCCGTTTTAGTAACAGTAGCGGCATCTGTTTTAGTATCTGTTTTAGTAACAGTAGCGGCATCTGTTTTAGTAACAGCATCTGTTTTAGTAACAGTAGCGGCATCTGTTTTAGTAACAGAAGCGGCATCTGTTTTAGTAACAGTAGCGGCATCTGTTTTAGTAGCGGCATCTGTTTTAGTAGCGGCATCTGTTTTAGTAACAGCATCTGTTTTAGTAACAGCATCTGTTTTAGTAACAGCATCTGTTTTAGTAACGGCATCTGTTTTAGTAACGGCATCCGTTTTAGTAACAGTAGCGGCATCTGTTTTAGTAACAGCATCTGTTTTAGTAACAGTAGCGGCATCTGTTTTAGTAACAGCATCCGTTTTAGTAACAATAGCGGCATCCGTTTTAGTAACAGCATCCGTTTTAGTAACAATAGCGGCATCCGTTTTAGTAACAGTAGCGGCATCCGTTTTAGTAACAGTAGCGGCATCCGTTTTAGTAACAGTAGCGGCATCTGTTTTAGTAACAGTAGCGGCATCCGTTTTAGTAACAGTAGCGGCATCCGTTTTAGTAACAGCATTCGTTTTAGTAACAGTAGCGGCATCCGTTTTAGTAACAGTAGCGGCATCCGTTTTAGTAACAGTAGCGGCATCTGTTTTAGTAACAGCATCTGTTTTAGTAACAGTAGCGGCATCTGTTTTAGTAGCGGAATCTGTTTTAGTAACAGCATCTGTTTTAGTAATAGCATCTGTTTTAGTAATAGCATCTGTTTTAGGAACAGTAGCGGCATCCGTTTTAGTAACAGTAGCGGCATCTGTTTTAGTAACAGCATCTGTTTTAGTAACAGTAGCGGCATCTGTTTTAGTAACAGCATCTGTTTTAGTAACAGTAGCGGCATCTGTTTTAGTAACAGAAGCGGCATCTGTTTTAGTAACAGTAGCGGCATCTGTTTTAGTAGCGGCATCTGTTTTAGTAACAGCATCTGTTTTAGTAACAGCATCTGTTTTAGTAACAGCATCTGTTTTAGTAACGGCATCTGTTTTAGTAACGGCATCCGTTTTAGTAACAGTAGCGGCATCTGTTTTAGTAACAGCATCTGTTTTAGTAACAGTAGCGGCATCTGTTTTAGTAACAGCATCCGTTTTAGTAACAATAGCGGCATCCGTTTTAGTAACAGCATCCGTTTTAGTAACAATAGCGGCATCCGTTTTAGTAACAGTAGCGGCATCCGTTTTAGTAACAGTAGCGGCATCCGTTTTAGTAACAGTAGCGGCATCTGTTTTAGTAACAGTAGCGGCATCCGTTTTAGTAACAGTAGCGGCATCCGTTTTAGTAACAGCATTCGTTTTAGTAACAGTAGCGGCATCCGTTTTAGTAACAGTAGCGGCATCCGTTTTAGTAACAGTAGCGGCATCTGTTTTAGTAACAGCATCTGTTTTAGTAACAGTAGCGGCATCTGTTTTAGTAGCGGCATCTGTTTTAGTAACAGCATCTGTTTTAGTAACAGCATCTGTTTTAGTAACAGCATCTGTTTTAGTAACAGCATCTGTTTTAGTAACAGTAGCGGCATCTGTTTTAGTAACAGCATCTGTTTTACAGCATCTGTTTTACAGCATCTGTTTTAGTAACAGCATCTGTTTTAGTAATAGCATCTGTTTTAGGAACAGTAGCGGCATCCGTTTTAGTAACAGTAGCGGCATCTGTTTTAGTAACAGCATCTGTTTTAGTAACAGTAGCGGCATCCGTTTTAGTAACAGTAGCGGCATCCGTTTTAATAACAGTAGCGGCATCCGTTTTAATAACAGTAGCGGCATCCGTTTTAGTAACAGTAGCGGCATCCGTTTTAGTAACAGTAGCGGCATCCGTTTTAGTAACAGTAGCGGCATCTGTTTTAGTAACAGTAGCGGCATCTGTTTTAGTAACAGTAGCGGCATCCGTTTTAGTAACAGTAGCGGCATCCGTTTTAGTAACAGTAGCGGCATCTGTTTTAGTAACAGTAGCGGCATCTGTTTTAGTAACAGTAGCGGCATCTGTTTTAGTAACAGTAGCGGCATCTGTTTTAGTAACTGTAGCGGCATCTGTTTTAGTAACAGTAGCGGCATCTGGTTTTAGTAACAGTAGCGGCATCGGTTTTAGTAACAGTAGCGGCATCTGTTTTAGTAACAGCATCTGTTTTAGTAACAGCATCTGTTTTAGTAACAGCATCTGTTTTAGTAACAGCATCTGTTTTAGTAACAGCATCTGTTTTAGTAACAGCATCTGTTTTAGTAACAGCATCTGTTTTAGTAACAGCATCTGTTTTAGTAACAGCATCTGTTTTAGTAACAGCATCTGTTTTAGTAACAGCATCTGTTTTAGTAACAGCATCCGTTTTAGTAACAGCATCCGTTTTAGTAACAGTAGCGGCATCTGTTTTAGTAACAGTAGCGGCATCTGTTTTAGTAACAGTAGCGGCATCCGTTTTAGTAACAGTAGCGGCATCTGTTTTAGTAACAGTAGCGGCATCCGTTTTAGTAACAGTAGCGGCATCTGTTTTAGTAACAGTAGCGGCATCCGTTTTAGTAACAGCATTAGTTTTAGTAACAGTAGCGGCATCCGTTTTAGTAACAGTAGCGGCATCTGTTTTAGTAACAGTAGCGGCATCTGTTTTAGTAACAGCATCCGTTTTAGTAACAGCATCCGTTTTAGTAACAGTAGCGGCATCCGTTTTAGTAACAGTAGCGGCACCCGTTTTAGTAACAGTAGCGGCATCCGTTTTAGTAACAGTAGCGGCATCTGTTTTAGTAACAGTAGCGGCATCTGTTTCAGTAACAGTAGCGGCATCTGTTTTAGTAACAGTAGCGGCATCCGTTTTAGTAACAGTAGCGGCATCCGTTTTAGTAACAGTAGCGGCATCCGTTTTAGTAACAGTAGCGGCATCCGTTTTAGTAACAGTAGCGGCATCCGTTTTAGTAACAGTAGCGGCATCTGTTTTAGTAACAGTAGCGGCATCCGTTTTAGTAACAGCATTTGTTTTAGTAACAGTAGCGGCATCCGTTTTAGTAACAGTAGCGGCATCTGTTTTAGTAACAGTAGCGGCATCCGTTTTAGTAACAGTAGCGGCATCCGTTTTAGTAACAGTAGCGGCATCCGTTTTAGTAACAGTAGCGGCATCCGTTTTAGTAACAGTAGCGGCATCCGTTTTAGTAACAGTAGCGGCATCCGTTTTAGTAACAGTAGCGGCATCTGTTTTAGTAACAGTAGCGGCATCCGTTTTAGTAACAGTAGCGGCATCCGTTTTAGTAACAGTAGCGGCATCCGTTTTAGTAACAGCATTAGTTTTAGTAACAGTAGCGGCATCCGTTTTAGTAACAGTAGCGGCATCCGTTTTAGTAACAGTAGCGGCATCTGTTTTAGTAACAGTAGCGGCATCCGTTTTAGTAACAGTAGCGGCATCCGTTTTAGTAACAGTAGCGGCATCTGTTTTAGTAACAGTAGCGGCATCCGTTTTAGTAACAGTAGCGGCATCCGTTTTAGTAACAGTAGCGGCATCCGTTTTAGTAACAGTAGCGGCATCCTTTTTAGTAACAGTAGCGGCATCCGTTTTAGTAACAGTAGCGGCATCCGTTTTAGTAACAGTAGCGGCATCCGTTTCAGTAACAGTAGCGGCATCCGTTTTAGTAACAGTAGCGGCATCCGTTTTAGTAACAGTAGCGGCATCTGTTTTAGTAACAGCATCTCTTTTAGTAATAGCATCTGTTTTAGTAATAGCATCTGTTTTAGTAATAGCATCTGTTTTAGGAACAGTAGCGGCATCCGTTTTAGTAACAGTAGCGGCATCTGTTTTAGTAACAGCATCTGTTTTAGTAACAGTAGCGGCATCTGTTTTAGTAACAGCATCTGTTTTAGTAACAGTAGCGGCATCTGTTTTAGTAACAGAAGCGGCATCTGTTTTAGTAACAGTAGCGGCATCTGTTTTAGTAGCGGCATCTGTTTTAGTAACAGCATCTGTTTTAGTAACAGCTTCTGTTTTAGTAACGGCATCTGTTTTAGTAACGGCATCCGTTTTAGTAACAGTAGCGGCATCTGTTTTAGTAACAGCATCTGTTTTAGTAACAGTAGCGGCATCTGTTTTAGTAACAGCATCCGTTTTAGTAACAATAGCGGCATCCGTTTTAGTAACAGTAGCGGCATCCGTTTTAGTAACAGTAGCGGCATCCGTTTTAGTAACAGTAGCGGCATCTGTTTTAGTAACAGTAGCGGCATCCGTTTTAGTAACAGTAGCGGCATCCGTTTTAGTAACAGCATTCGTTTTAGTAACAGTAGCGGCATCCGTTTTAGTAACAGTAGCGGCATCCGTTTTAGTAACAGTAGCGGCATCTGTTTTAGTAACAGCATCTGTTTTAGTAACAGTAGCGGCATCTGTTTTAGTAGCGGCATCTGTTTTAGTAACAGCATCTGTTTTAGTAACAGCATCTGTTTTAGTAACAGTAGCGGCATCTGTTTTAGTAACAGTAGCGGCATCTGTTTTAGTAACAGCATCTGTTTTACAGCATCTGTTTTAGTAACAGCATCTGTTTTAGTAATATCATCTGTTTTAGGAACAGTAGCGGCATCCGTTTTAGTAACAGTAGCGGCATCTGTTTTAGTAACAGCATCTGTTTTAGTAACAGCATCTGTTTTAGTAACAGCATCTATTTTAGTAACAGTAGCGGCATCTGTTTTAGTAACAGTAGCGGCATCTGTTTTAGTAACAGCATCTGTTTTAGTAACAGCATCTGTTTTAGTAACAGTAGCGGCATCCGTTTTAGTAACGGTAGCGGCATCCGTTTTAGTAACGGCATTCGTTTTAGTAACAGTAGCGGCATCTGTTTTAGTAACAGCATCTGTTTTAGTAACAGTAGCGGCATCCGTTTTAGTAACAGTAGCGGCATCCGTTTTAGTAGCGGCATCCGTTTTAGTAACAGCATTCGTTTTAGTAACAGTAGCGGCATCTGTTTTAGTAACAGTAGCGGCATCTGTTTTAATAACAGTAGCTGCATCCGTTTTAGTAACAGTAGCGGCATCCGTTTTAGTAACAGTAGCGGCATCCGTTTTAATAACAGTAGCGGCATCCGTTTTAGTAACAGTAGCGGCATCCGTTTTAGTAACAGTAGCGGCATCCGTTTTAGTAACAGTAGCGGCATCTGTTTTAGTAACAGTAGCGGCATCTGTTTTAGTAACAGTAGCGGCATCCGTTTTAGTAACAGTAGCGGCATCCGTTTTAGTAACAGTAGCGGCATCCGTTTTAGTAACAGTAGCGGCATCTGTTTTAGTAACAGTAGCGGCATCTGTTTTAGTAACAGTAGCGGCATCTGTTTTAGTAACAGTAGCGGCATCTGTTTTAGTAACAGTAGCGGCATCTGTTTTAGTAACTGTAGCGGCATCTGTTTTAGTAACAGTAGCGGCATCTGGTTTTAGTAACAGTAGCGGCATCGGTTTTAGTAACAGTAGCAGCATCTGTTTTAGTAACAGCATCTGTTTTAGTAACAGCATCTGTTTTAGTAACAGCATCTGTTTTAGTAACAGCATCTGTTTTAGTAACAGCATCTGTTTTAGTAACAGCATCTGTTTTAGTAACAGCATCTGTTTTAGTAACAGCATCTGTTTTAGTAACAGCATCCGTTTTAGTAACAGCATCCGTTTTAGTAACAGCATCCGTTTTAGTAACAGCATCTGTTTTAGTAACAGTAGCGGCATCCGTTTTAGTAACAGTAGCGGCATCTGTTTTAGTAACAGTAGCGGCATCCGTTTTAGTAACAGTAGCGGCATCTGTTTTAGTAACAGTAGCGGCATCCGTTTTAGTAACAGCATTAGTTTTAGTAACAGTAGCGGCATCCGTTTTAGTAACAGTAGCGGCATCTGTTTTAGTAACAGTAGCGGCATCTGTTTTAGTAACAGCATCCGTTTTAGTAACAGCATCCGTTTTAGTAACAGCATCCGTTTTAGTAACAGCATCCGTTTTAGTAACAGTAGCGGCATCCGTTTTAGTAACAGTAGCGGCATCCGTTTTAGTAACAGTAGCGGCATCTGTTTTAGTAACAGTAGCGGCATCTGTTTCAGTAACAGTAGCGGCATCTGTTTTAGTAACAGTAGCGGCATCCGTTTTAGTAACAGTAGCGGCATCCGTTTTAGTAACAGTAGCGGCATCCGTTTTAGTAACAGTAGCGGCATCCGTTTTAGTAACAGTAGCGGCATCCGTTTTAGTAACGGTAGCGGCATCTGTTTTAGTAACAGTAGCGGCATCCGTTTTAGTAACAGTAGCGGCATCCGTTTTAGTAACAGTAGCGGCATCTGTTTTAGTAACAGTAGCGGCATCCGTTTTAGTAACAGTAGCGGCATCCGTTTTAGTAACAGTAGCGGCATCCGTTTTAGTAGCGGCATCCGTTTTAGTAACGGCATTCGTTTTAGTAACAGTAGCGGCATCTGTTTTAGTAACAGTAGCGGCATCTGTTTTAATAACAGTAGCTGCATCCGTTTTAGTAACAGTAGCGGCATCCGTTTTAGTAACAGTAGCGGCATCCGTTTTAATAACAGTAGCGGCATCCGTTTTAGTAACAGTAGCGGCATCCGTTTTAGTAACAGTAGCGGCATCCGTTTTAGTAACAGTAGCGGCATCCGTTTTAGTAACAGTAGCGGCATCTGTTTTAGTAACAGTAGCGGCATCTGTTTTAGTAACAGTAGCGGCATCCGTTTTAGTAACAGTAGCGGCATCCGTTTTAGTAACAGTAGCGGCATCTGTTTTAGTAACAGTAGCGGCATCTGTTTTAGTAACAGTAGCGGCATCTGTTTTAGTAACAGTAGCGGCATCTGTTTTAGTAACTGTAGCGGCATCTGTTTTAGTAACAGTAGCGGCATCTGGTTTTAGTAACAGTAGCGGCATCGGTTTTAGTAACAGTAGCGGCATCGGTTTTAGTAACAGCATCTGTTTTAGTAACAGCATCTGTTTTAGTAACAGCATCTGTTTTAGTAACAGCATCTGTTTTAGTAACAGCATCTGTTTTAGTAACAGCATCCGTTTTAGTAACAGCATCCGTTTTAGTAACAGCATCCGTTTTAGTAACAGCATCCGTTTTAGTAACAGCATCTGTTTTAGTAACAGTAGCGGCATCCGTTTTAGTAACAGTAGCGGCATCTGTTTTAGTAACAGTAGCGGCATCCGTTTTAGTAACAGTAGCGGCATCTGTTTTAGTAACAGTAGCAGCATCCGTTTTAGTAACAGTAGCGGCATCCGTTTTAGTAACAGTAGCGGCATCTGTTTTAGTAACAGTAGCGGCATCCGTTTTAGTAACAGCATTAGTTTTAGTAACAGTAGCGGCATCCGTTTTAGTAACAGTAGCGGCATCTGTTTTAGTAACAGTAGCGGCATCTGTTTTAGTAACAGCATCCGTTTTAGTAACAGCATCCGTTTTAGTAACAGCATCCGTTTTAGTAACAGTAGCGGCATCCGTTTTAGTAACAGTAGCGGCATCCGTTTTAGTAACAGTAGCGGCATCCGTTTTAGTAACAGTAGCGGCATCTGTTTTAGTAACAGTAGCGGCATCTGTTTCAGTAACAGTAGCGGCATCTGTTTTAGTAACAGTAGCGGCATCCGTTTTAGTAACAGTAGCGGCATCCGTTTTAGTAACAGTAGCGGCATCCGTTTTAGTAACAGTAGCGGCATCCGTTTTAGTAACAGTAGCGGCATCTGTTTTAGTAACAGTAGCGGCATCCGTTTTAGTAACAGCATTTTTTTTAGTAACAGTAGCGGCATCCGTTTTAGTAACAGTAGCGGCATCTGTTTTAGTAACAGTAGCGGCATCCGTTTTAGTAACAGTAGCGGCATCCGTTTTAGTAACAGTAGCGGCATCCGTTTTAGTAACAGTAGCGGCATCCGTTTTAGTAACAGTAGCGGCATCCGTTTTAGTAACAGTAGCGGCATCTGTTTTAGTAACAGTAGCGGCATCTGTTTTAGTAACAGTAGCGGCATCTGTTTTAGTAACAGTAGCGGCATCCGTTTTAGTAACAGTAGCGGCATCCGTTTTAGTAACAGTAGCGGCATCCGTTTTAGTAACAGTAGCGGCATCCGTTTTAATAACAGTAGCGGCATCCGTTTTAGTAACAGTAGCGGCATCCGTTTTAGTAACAGTAGCGGCATCCGTTTTAGTAACAGTAGCGGCATCTGTTTTAGTAACAGTAGCGGCATCTGTTTTAGTAACAGTAGCGGCATCCGTTTTAGTAACAGTAGCGGCATCCGTTTTAGTAACAGTAGCGGCATCCGTTTTAGTAACAGTAGCGGCATCCTTTTTAGTAACAGTAGCGGCATCCGTTTTAGTAACAGTAGCGGCATCCGTTTTAGTAACAGTAGCGGCATCCGTTTCAGTAACAGTAGCGGCATCCGTTTTAGTAACAGTAGCGGCATCCGTTTTAGTAACAGTAGCGGCATCCGTTTTAGTAACAGCATCTGTTTTAGTAACAGCATCTCTTTTAGTAATAGCATCTGTTTTAGTAATAGCATCTGTTTTAGTAATAGCATCTGTTTTAGGAACAGTAGCGGCATCCGTTTTAGTAACAGTAGCGGCATCTGTTTTAGTAACAGCATCTGTTTTAGTAACAGTAGCGGCATCTGTTTTAGTAACAGCATCTGTTTTAGTAACAGTAGCGGCATCTGTTTTAGTAACAGAAGCGGCATCTGTTTTAGTAACAGTAGCGGCATCTGTTTTAGTAGCGGCATCTGTTTTAGTAACAGCATCTGTTTTAGTAACAGCTTCTGTTTTAGTAACGGCATCTGTTTTAGTAACGGCATCCGTTTTAGTAACAGTAGCGGCATCTGTTTTAGTAACAGCATCTGTTTTAGTAACAGTAGCGGCATCTGTTTTAGTAACAGCATCCGTTTTAGTAACAATAGCGGCATCCGTTTTAGTAACAGCATCCGTTTTAGTAACAATAGCGGCATCCGTTTTAGTAACAGTAGCGGCATCCGTTTTAGTAACAGTAGCGGCATCCGTTTTAGTAACAGTAGCGGCATCTGTTTTAGTAACAGTAGCGGCATCCGTTTTAGTAACAGTAGCGGCATCCGTTTTAGTAACAGCATTCGTTTTAGTAACAGTAGCGGCATCCGTTTTAGTAACAGTAGCGGCATCCGTTTTAGTAACAGTAGCGGCATCTGTTTTAGTAACAGCATCTGTTTTAGTAACAGTAGCGGCATCTGTTTTAGTAGCGGCATCTGTTTTAGTAACAGCATCTGTTTTAGTAACAGCATCTGTTTTAGTAACAGCATCTGTTTTAGTAACAGTAGCGGCATCTGTTTTAGTAACAGTAGCGGCATCTGTTTTAGTAACAGCATCTGTTTTACAGCATCTGTTTTAGTAACAGCATCTGTTTTAGTAATAGCATCTGTTTTAGGAACAGTAGCGGCATCCGTTTTAGTAACAGTAGCGGCATCTGTTTTAGTAACAGCATCTGTTTTAGTAACAGCATCTGTTTTAGTAACAGCATCTATTTTAGTAACAGTAGCGGCATCTGTTTTAGTAACAGTAGCGGCATCTGTTTTAGTAACAGCATCTGTTTTAGTAACAGCATCTGTTTTAGTAACAGTAGCGGCATCCGTTTTAGTAACGGTAGCGGCATCCGTTTTAGTAACGGCATTCGTTTTAGTAACAGTAGCGGCATCTGTTTTAGTAACAGCATCTGTTTTAGTAACAGTAGCGGCATCCGTTTTAGTAACAGTAGCGGCATCCGTTTTAGTAGCGGCATCCGTTTTAGTAACAGCATTCGTTTTAGTAACAGTAGCGGCATCTGTTTTAGTAACAGTAGCGGCATCTGTTTTAATAACAGTAGCTGCATCCGTTTTAGTAACAGTAGCGGCATCCGTTTTAGTAACAGTAGCGGCATCCGTTTTAATAACAGTAGCGGCATCCGTTTTAGTAACAGTAGCGGCATCCGTTTTAGTAACAGTAGCGGCATCCGTTTTAGTAACAGTAGCGGCATCCGTTTTAGTAACAGTAGCGGCATCTGTTTTAGTAACAGTAGCGGCATCTGTTTTAGTAACAGTAGCGGCATCCGTTTTAGTAACAGTAGCGGCATCCGTTTTAGTAACAGTAGCGGCATCCGTTTTAGTAACAGTAGCGGCATCTGTTTTAGTAACAGTAGCGGCATCCGTTTTAGTAACAGTAGCGGCATCCGTTTTAGTAACAGTAGCGGCATCTGTTTTAGTAACAGTAGCGGCATCCGTTTTAGTAACAGCATTAGTTTTAGTAACAGTAGCGGCATCCGTTTTAGTAACAGTAGCGGCATCTGTTTTAGTAACAGTAGCGGCATCTGTTTTAGTAACAGCATCCGTTTTAGTAACAGCATCCGTTTTAGTAACAGCATCCGTTTTAGTAACAGCATCCGTTTTAGTAACAGTAGCGGCATCCGTTTTAGTAACAGTAGCGGCATCCGTTTTAGTAACAGTAGCGGCATCTGTTTTAGTAACAGTAGCGGCATCTGTTTCAGTAACAGTAGCGGCATCCGTTTTAGTAGCGGCATCCGTTTTAGTAACGGCATTCGTTTTAGTAACAGTAGCGGCATCTGTTTTAGTAACAGTAGCGGCATCTGTTTTAATAACAGTAGCTGCATCCGTTTTAGTAACAGTAGCGGCATCCGTTTTAGTAACAGTAGCGGCATCCGTTTTAATAACAGTAGCGGCATCCGTTTTAGTAACAGTAGCGGCATCCGTTTTAGTAACAGTAGCGGCATCCGTTTTAGTAACAGTAGCGGCATCCGTTTTAGTAACAGTAGCGGCATCTGTTTTAGTAACAGTAGCGGCATCTGTTTTAGTAACAGTAGCGGCATCCGTTTTAGTAACAGTAGCGGCATCCGTTTTAGTAACAGTAGCGGCATCTGTTTTAGTAACAGTAGCGGCATCTGTTTTAGTAACAGTAGCGGCATCTGTTTTAGTAACAGTAGCGGCATCTGTTTTAGTAACTGTAGCGGCATCTGTTTTAGTAACAGTAGCGGCATCTGGTTTTAGTAACAGTAGCGGCATCGGTTTTAGTAACAGTAGCGGCATCTGTTTTAGTAACAGCATCTGTTTTAGTAACAGCATCTGTTTTAGTAACAGCATCTGTTTTAGTAACAGCATCTGTTTTAGTAACAGCATCTGTTTTAGTAACAGCATCTGTTTTAGTAACAGCATCCGTTTTAGTAACAGCATCCGTTTTAGTAACAGCATCCGTTTTAGTAACAGCATCCGTTTTAGTAACAGCATCTGTTTTAGTAACAGTAGCGGCATCCGTTTTAGTAACAGTAGCGGCATCTGTTTTAGTAACAGTAGCGGCATCCGTTTTAGTAACAGTAGCGGCATCTGTTTTAGTAACAGTAGCAGCATCCGTTTTAGTAACAGTAGCGGCATCCGTTTTAGTAACAGTAGCGGCATCTGTTTTAGTAACAGTAGCGGCATCCGTTTTAGTAACAGCATTAGTTTTAGTAACAGTAGCGGCATCTGTTTTAGTAACAGTAGCGGCATCTGTTTTAGTAACAGCATCCGTTTTAGTAACAGCATCCGTTTTAGTAACAGCATCCGTTTTAGTAACAGTAGCGGCATCCGTTTTAGTAACAGTAGCGGCATCCGTTTTAGTAACAGTAGCGGCATCCGTTTTAGTAACAGTAGCGGCATCTGTTTTAGTAACAGTAGCGGCATCTGTTTCAGTAACAGTAGCGGCATCTGTTTTAGTAACAGTAGCGGCATCCGTTTTAGTAACAGTAGCGGCATCCGTTTTAGTAACAGTAGCGGCATCCGTTTTAGTAACAGTAGCGGCATCCGTTTTAGTAACAGTAGCGGCATCTGTTTTAGTAACAGTAGCGGCATCCGTTTTAGTAACAGCATTTTTTTTAGTAACAGTAGCGGCATCCGTTTTAGTAACAGTAGCGGCATCTGTTTTAGTAACAGTAGCGGCATCCGTTTTAGTAACAGTAGCGGCATCCGTTTTAGTAACAGTAGCGGCATCCGTTTTAGTAACAGTAGCGGCATCCGTTTTAGTAACAGTAGCGGCATCCGTTTTAGTAACAGTAGCGGCATCTGTTTTAGTAACAGTAGCGGCATCTGTTTTAGTAACAGTAGCGGCATCTGTTTTAGTAACAGTAGCGGCATCCGTTTTAGTAACAGTAGCGGCATCCGTTTTAGTAACAGTAGCGGCATCCGTTTTAGTAACAGTAGCGGCATCCGTTTTAGTAACAGCATTAGTTTTAGTAACAGTAGCGGCATCCGTTTTAGTAACAGTAGCGGCATCCGTTTTAGTAACAGTAGCGGCATCTGTTTTAGTAACAGTAGCGGCATCCGTTTTAGTAACAGTAGCGGCATCCGTTTTAGTAACAGTAGCGGCATCTGTTTTAGTAACAGTAGCGGCATCTGTTTTAGTAACAGTAGCGGCATCCGTTTTAGTAACAGTAGCGGCATCCGTTTTAGTAACAGTAGCGGCATCCGTTTTAGTAACAGTAGCGGCATCCGTTTTAGTAACAGTAGCGGCATCTGTTTTAGTAACAGTAGCGGCATCCGTTTTAGTAACAGTAGCGGCATCCGTTTTAGTAACAGTAGCGGCATCTGTTTTAGTAACAGTAGCGGCATCCGTTTTAGTAACAGCATTAGTTTTAGTAACAGTAGCGGCATCCGTTTTAGTAACAGTAGCGGCATCTGTTTTAGTAACAGTAGCGGCATCTGTTTTAGTAACAGCATCTGTTTTAGTAACAGCATCTGTTTTAGTAACAGCATCTGTTTTAGTAACAGTAGCGGCATCTGTTTTAGTAACAGCATCTGTTTTAGTAACAGTAACAGCATCTGTTTTAGTAACAGTAGCGGCATCTGTTTTAGTAACAGTAACAGCATCTGTTTTAGTAACAGCATCTGTTTTAGTAACAGCATCTGTTTTAGTAACAGTAACAGCATCTGTTTTAGTAACAGTAGCGGCATCTGTTTTAGTAACAGTAGCGGCATCCGTTTTAGTAACAGTAGCGGCATCCGTTTTAGTAACAGTAGCGGCATCTGTTTTAGTAACAGTAGCGGCATCTGTTTTAGTAACAGTAGCGGCATCTGTTTTAGTAACAGTAGCGGCATCTGTTTTAGTAACAGTAGCGGCATCTGTTTTAGTAACATTAGCGGCATCCGTTTTAGTAACAGTAGCGGCATCCGTTTTAGTAACAGTAGCGGCATCCGTTTTAGTAACAGTAGCGGCATCTGTTTTAGTAACAGTAGCGGCATCTGTTTTAGTAACAGTAGCGGCATCTGTTTTAGTAACAGCATCTGTTTTAGTAACAGTAACGGCATCTGTTTTAGTAACAGTAGCGGCATCTGTTTTAGTAACAGTAGCGGCATCCGTTTTAGTAACAGTAGCGGCATCCGTTTTAGTAACAGTAGCGGCATCTGTTTTAGTAACAGTAGCGGCATCTGTTTTAGTAACAGTAGCGGCATCTGTTTTAGTAACAGTAGCGGCATCTGTTTTAGTAACAGTAGCGGCATCTGTTTTAGTAACAGCATCTGTTTTAGTAACAGCATCTGTTTTAGTAACAGCATCTGTTTTAGTAACAGTAGCGGCATCTGTTTTAGTAACGGCATCTGTTTTAGTAACGGCATCTGTTTTAGTAACGGCATCTGTTTTAGTAACGGCATCTGTTTTAGTAACGGCATCTGTTTTAGTAACAGCATCTGTTTTAGTAACAGCATCTGTTTTAGTAACAGCATCTGTTTTAGTAACAGCATCCGTTTTAGTAACAGCATCCGTTTTAGTAACAGTAGCGGCATCTGTTTTAGTAACAGTAGCGGCATCTGTTTTAGTAACAGTAGCGGCATCCGTTTTAGTAACAGTAGCGGCATCTGTTTTAGTAACAGTAGCGGCATCCGTTTTAGTAACAGTAGCGGCATCTGTTTTAGTAACAGTAGCAGCATCCGTTTTAGTAACAGTAGCGGCATCCGTTTTAGTAACAGTAGCGGCATCTGTTTTAGTAACAGTAGCGGCATCCGTTTTAGTAACAGCATTAGTTTTAGTAACAGTAGCGGCATCCGTTTTAGTAACAGTAGCGGCATCTGTTTTAGTAACAGTAGCGGCATCTGTTTTAGTAACAGCATCCGTTTTAGTAACAGCATCCGTTTTAGTAACAGCATCCGTTTTAGTAACAGTAGCGGCATCCGTTTTAGTAACAGTAGCGGCATCCGTTTTAGTAACAGTAGCGGCATCCGTTTTAGTAACAGTAGCGGCATCTGTTTTAGTAACAGTAGCGGCATCTGTTTCAGTAACAGTAGCGGCATCTGTTTTAGTAACAGTAGCGGCATCCGTTTTAGTAACAGTAGCGGCATCCGTTTTAGTAACAGTAGCGGCATCCGTTTTAGTAACAGTAGCGGCATCCGTTTTAGTAACAGTAGCGGCATCCGTTTTAGTAACAGTAGCGGCATCTGTTTTAGTAACAGTAGCGGCATCCGTTTTAGTAACAGCATTTGTTTTAGTAACAGTAGCGGCATCCGTTTTAGTAACAGTAGCGGCATCTGTTTTAGTAACAGTAGCGGCATCCGTTTTAGTAACAGTAGCGGCATCCGTTTTAGTAACAGTAGCGGCATCCGTTTTAGTAACAGTAGCGGCATCCGTTTTAGTAACAGTAGCGGCATCCGTTTTAGTAACAGTAGCGGCATCTGTTTTAGTAACAGTAGCGGCATCTGTTTTAGTAACAGTAGCGGCATCCGTTTTAGTAACAGTAGCGGCATCCGTTTTAGTAACAGTAGCGGCATCCGTTTTAGTAACAGTAGCGGCATCCGTTTTAGTAACAGCATTAGTTTTAGTAACAGTAGCGGCATCCGTTTTAGTAACAGTAGCGGCATCCGTTTTAGTAACAGTAGCGGCATCTGTTTTAGTAACAGTAGCGGCATCCGTTTTAGTAACAGTAGCGGCATCCGTTTTAGTAACAGTAGCGGCATCTGTTTTAGTAACAGTAGCGGCATCCGTTTTAGTAACAGTAGCGGCATCCGTTTTAGTAACAGTAGCGGCATCTGTTTTAGTAACAGTAGCGGCATCCGTTTTAGTAACAGCATCTGTTTTAGTAACAGCATCTGTTTTAGTAACAGCATCTGTTTTAGTAACAGCATCTGTTTTAGTAACAGCATCTGTTTTAGTAACAGCATCTGTTTTAGTAACAGTAGCGGCATCTGTTTTAGTAACAGCATCTGTTTTAGTAACAGTAACAGCATCTGTTTTAGTAACAGTAGCGGCATCTGTTTTAGTAACAGTAACAGCATCTGTTTTAGTAACAGCATCTGTTTTAGTAACAGCATCTGTTTTAGTAACAGTAACGGCATCTGTTTTAGTAACAGTAGCGGCATCTGTTTTAGTAACAGTAGCGGCATCCGTTTTAGTAACAGTAGCGGCATCTGTTTTAGTAACAGTAGCGGCATCTGTTTTAGTAACAGTAGCGGCATCTGTTTTAGTAACAGTAGCGGCATCTGTTTTAGTAACAGTAGCGGCATCTGTTTTAGTAACAGTAGCGGCATCTGTTTTAGTAACAGTAGCGGCATCTGTTTTAGTAACAGTAGCGGCATCTGTTTTAGTAACAGCATCTGTTTTAGTAACAGTAGCGGCATCTGTTTTAGTAACAGCCTTCGTTTTAGTAACAGTAGCGGCATCTGTTTTAGTAACAGCCTTCGTTTTAGTAACAGGAGCGGCATCCGTTTTAGTAACAGTGGCGGCATCCGTTTTATTAGCAGCGGTGGTAGTTTTGGCAGCGGCAGTTTTAGTGGCAGCGATTTTGGTAGCGATGGCGGCTTCTGGTAGCGGCTTTTGGTAGCGGCAGCTTTGGTGGCGGCGGCTTTTGGTAGCGGCGGCGGCCGTTTTTAGTCGGAGGAGCGGCGGCCGTTTTTAGTCGGAGGGGCGTTTGTGTCAGTGAAAGCTCATTTAGCTTGTGTATACATTCCTCCACTCCCTAATTAAGATGAATGGGAGGTGGAGACGTGCGTGCTGATGACAGTTAGGCTTGGCTCTGGGCTGCATTGAGCTCATGCTGGAGCTGACTAATGAAACCTGAACAGGGCCAGGCTCTATACATCCTCCTGACCAGAGATGCGTGTACACAGACACACACCCGAAGGGACATGGGTCATTCAGGCACTAATTGAACGTTTCAGTCACACTTTATGGTCACTGAAAACGATAATGAATGATAGACACAGGCTAAATTATGTTTTTAGTCCGATTTAGTTGCTTGCTTGGAATGTAATCTTACGAAAGCGTTGTGATTCTAGTTGTGAATTTGACTAACAATTTCAAGTGTAGATGTGTTTTTGTTTTCCATGTCTTACAACCTGAGGTTAACTGAAAAGGTGGGGAAATTATTTGGCATTCAAAGTGAAGGAGAAGCTAGCAACATGAAAGTAGCTTTCATGTAATGTGAGTTTTGCCTCAAACAGCTCTAGTCTTTTCCCTTCATGATTTGAAGGTTTTTGGCGCTTCCCTAGAGAGCATTCAGTATTTGTAATGTAAGAACTTCCACTTCCACTTCCACAAAATATCAGTGGATATAAACTTCTGAGAAATAAGATGATCATATGATGTTGAACAACACTGTATGGCACTGAATATACTATTGTATTGGTAGACCTGACTGTTTAAATCTTTCCTGTCCTAGCCTTGACGGGGTGCCGTTTCTGATGCGAGACCGCACCTTGAGGAGGACTACAGACGTGGAGAAGGTGTTTCCTGCCAGACAGCTGGACGATGCCTCCTCCTTTAACTGGACAGACTTACACAGCCTCAATGCCGGCCAGTGGTTCCTCAAGGTACCACAATGTTACTCACACTCCCGCTAAGGAGGAATTGTACTGTCACACCCCCGCTAGGTAGGAATGCTACATTCACACCCCCGCTAGGTAGGAAAGCTACATTCACTCCCCGCTAGGTAGGAATGCTTCATTCACACCCCCGCTAGGTAGGAAAGCTACATTCACACCCCCGCTAGGTAGGAAAGCTACATTCACACCCCCGCTAGGTAGGAAAGCTACATTCACACCCCCGCTAGGTAAGAATGCTTCATTCACACCCCCGCTAGGTAGGAATGCTTCATTCACACCCCCGCTAGGTAGGAAAGCTACATTCACACCCCCGCTAGGTAGGAACGCTACATTCACACCCCCGCTAGGTAGGAATGCTTCATTCACACCCCCGCTAGGTAGGAAAGCTACATTCACACCCCGCTAGGTAGGAATGCTTCATTCACACCCCCGCTAGGTAGGAAAGCTACATTCACACCCCGCTAGGTAGGAATGCTTCATTCACACCCCCGCTAGGTAGGAATCCTACATTCACACCCCCGCTAGGTAGGAATGCTACATTCACACCCCCGCTAGGTAGGAATGCTTCATTCACACCCCCGCTAGGTAGGAAAGCTACATTCACACCCCCGTTAGGTAGGAAAGCTACATTCACACCCCCGCTAGGTAGGAATGCCTAATTCACACCCCCACTAGGTAGGAAAGCTACATTCACACCCCTGCTAGGTAGGAATGCTTCATTCACACCCCCGCTAGGTAGGAATGCTTCATTCACACCCCCGCTAGGTAGGAATGCTTCATTCACACCCCCGCTAGGTAGGAATGCTTCATTCACACCCCCGCTAGGTAGGAATGCTTTTGTCACACCCCCGCTAGAGAGGAATGTCACTGTCTCACACCCAGCTAGGGAGGAATTGTACTGTCTGTCACATCCCAGCTACGGAGGAATGGTACTGTTTGTCATACCTCCGCTAGGAGGACTGGTATACTGTTATGTCATCTTTCTCTCTCTGAAGGTTTCTAACCAAATGTAACCAACCATCACACAGCCCTTTCTTTCACAAGGCCTATTTCTCCTCGATGCTTTGGGTCCATTTCATTGCCACTCGGCTGATTAGGGAATCTCATTAATGAAGTGGAGAAATTGCCATTATTTATCAATCAAGATTTCTTCCCTGGATTGTGTTAAAATAAAATTGACCCAAACCCTGATCTCATCATAAAATGATGTATTATTACGATTGCCATGTAAACCTAGAAATACACTAAATTGATTAGCTTGACTGTGAGTACCAGTGTGTGTTGTCCTCTAGGAAGACCCATTCTGGACGGTCCAGTCTATGGCTCAGAGGGAGGTGATGCTGGTGGGGAACCAGAGTGTGTGTAGTCTGGAGCAGCTGCTGAGGCTTGCCACCCTCCATAACCACACAGTGGTGTTCGACCTGCGCCGACCCCCGCACGGACACCCCTGCTACCACAGCTGGATAAACGATACCCTGGGGGTCATACTCCTGTCTGGGATTCCACAGCACCTGGTGAGACAGGCATCACACATTGTGTGATGGGGGGGGGGGGGGGGGTTGTAGTAGTATACACGACTGAGATAGTGGTCCTTTGGTAGAGCAATGGCTTTTGTAATGCCAGGGTAGTGGGTTTGATTCCCAGGACCAGCCATACTTAAAAAGGATTCACACATGACTGTAAGTCGCTTTGGATAAAAGCGTCAGCTAAATGGCATATATTATTATTATTATTATTATTATTATTATTATTATTATTATTATTATTCGATAGTGGACAGAACCTTGTTAGGGCCCGGCCCCGGTCCCCTATGGAAATCAAGAGGAGGAAAACACAACTCATAGTAGAGAGATGGAACTGTCAGCTTGAGGCTGACCTGAAGATTGCCTGTGACATCAATCAATGTCACAATCATTACTCTGTCATCTCTGATGTCACTAATTGCACATCTACATCCATGTCCCATAACTAATCTGAGCTCTGTCTGTCTTTGTCTGTGTCGGCCGGTCTTTCTTTCTTTCTTTCTTTCTTCTCTCTTTCTTTCTTTATTTCTCTCTTCTCTTTCTTTCTTTTTCTCTTCTCTTTCTTTCTCTCTTTCTTTCTCTTTCTTTCTCTCTTTCTTTCTCTCTTTCTTTCTTTCTCTTTCTTTCTTTCTCTCTTTCTTTCTCTTTCTTTCTTTCTCTTTCTTTCTTTCTTTCTTTCTTTCTCTCTTTCTTTCTCTCTTTCTTTCTTTCTCTTTCTTTCTTTCTCTCTTTCTTTCTCTTTCTTTCTTTCTCTCTTTCTCTTTCTTTCTTTCTTTCTTTCTTTCTTTCTTTCTCTTTCTTTCTCTCTTTCTTTCTCTTTCTTCTTTCTTTCTCTCTTTCTTTCTCTTTCTTCTTTCTTTCTCTTTCTTTCTTTCTTTCTCTTTCTCTCTTTCTTTCTCTCTTTCTTTTTCTCTTTCTTTTTCTTTCTTTCTCTCTTTCTTTCTCTTTATTTCTTTCTTTCTTTCTCTTTCTCTTCTTTCTCTTCTCTTCTTTCTCTCTTTCTTTCTTTCTTTCTTTCTTTCTTTCTCTTCTTTCTCTTCTTTCTCTCTTTCTTTCTTTCTCTTTCTTTCTTTCTTTCTTTCTTTCTTTCTCTTCTCTCTCTCTTCGCTTTCTCTCTTCCTCTCTTTCTTCTCTCTCTCTCTCTTTCTTCTCTCTCTCAAATTCAAGCTGCTTTATTGGCATGAAAAACATTGTCAACAAATAATAATATAAAATGGTAGTAAATAATAATACAAAAAAAATAACAATAAAATGGTAACGGTCAATAGTAGAAATATAATAAATCTAAATATGGAAAATGAAACTATACCTTAACTAAATAACGGTCATCTTCGCCATTACATCAGTACTACAACTATCATCATCATTACTACTACCACCACCATCATTAAACTGCTATCATTACCATTACTAGTAATAATAAGTAAGTAAGTCGTTTTCCTCTGGGTCTAATAAGTTAAAATTTGGAATAAATGTAGTCATTTCTGTGAATAATGAATCTCTTTGTGAGGAATATTTATCACAGTAAAGGAGAAAGTGCATCTCTGTCTTTACCTCCCCTGTCGTACAGTGACCACATACACGCTCCTCTTTGGGTAGCCATGTCTTTTTATGTCTGCCGGTTTCTATTGCCAATCAGTGGACACTCAGCCTCCCGCTCTCTCCATTTCTCTGTCGCTCGCTCTCTCTGTCGCTCGCTCTCTCTGTCGCTCGCTCTCTCTGTCGCTCGCTCTCTCTGTCTCTCGCTCTCTCTGTCTCTCGCTCTCTCTGTCTCTCGCACTCTCTGTCTCTCGCGCTCTCTGTCTCTCGCGCTCTCTCTCTCTCGCTCTGTCTCTCTCGCTCTCTGTCTCTCTCGCTCTCTGTCTCTCTCGCTCTCTGTCTCTCTCGCTCTCTCTGTCTCTCGCTCTCTCTGTCTCTCGCTCTCTCTGTCTCTCGCTCTCTCTGTCTCTCGCTCTCTCTGTCTCTCGCTCTCTCTGTCTCTCGCTCTCTCTGTCTCTCGCTCTCTCTGTCTCTCGCTCTCTCTGTCTCTCGCTCTCTCTGTCTCTCGCTCTCTCTGTCTCTCGCGCTCTCTGTCTCGCGCTCTCTGTCTCGCGCTCTCTGTCTCGCGCTCTCTGTCTCTCGCTCTCTGTCTCTCGCTCTCTGTCTCTCGCTCTCTGTCTCTCGCTCTCTGTCTCTCGCTCTCTGTCTCTCGCTCTCTGTCTCTCGCTCTCTGTCTCTCGCTCTCTGTCTCTCGCTCTCTGTCTCTCGCTCTCTGTCTCTCGCTCTCTGTCGCTCGCTCTCTGTCGCTCGCTCTGTCGCTCGCTCGTTCTCTCTGTCGCTCGCTCGCTCTCTCTGTCGCTCGCTCGCTCTCTCTGTCTCTCGCTCGCTCTCTCTGTCGCTCGCTCGCTCTCTCTGTCGCTCGCTCGCTCTCTCTGTCGCTCGCTCGCTCTGTCTGTCTGTCGCTCGCTCGCTCTCTCTGTCGCTCGCTCGCTCTCTCTGTCTGTCGCTCGCTCGCTCTCTCTGTCTGTCGCTCGCTCGCTCTCTCTGTCTGTCGCTCGCTCGCTCTCTCTGTCGCTCGCTCGCTCTCTCTGTCTGTCGCTCGCTCGCTCTCTCTGTCTTTCTCTCTTGCTCTTTCTTCGCCTTTCTCTTTTTCTCTGTGCCCCGCGCTCTCTTTCCCTCTCTCGCACGCTCTTTCTCTCTCTCGCTCTTTCTCGCTCTCTCTCTAGCGCTCTTTCTCTCTAGCGCGCTCTTTCTCTCTCTCACGCGCTCTTTCTCTCTCTCTCTCTCTCATGCGCTGTTTCTCTCTCTCTCCTGAGCTCTTTATCTCTCTCTCTCTCTCTCGCGCTCTTTCTCTCGCTCTCTCTCATGCGCTCTTTCTCTCTCTCTCCTGAGCTCTTTATCTCTCTCTCTCTCTCTCTCTTTCTCTCTCTCTCTTTCTCTCTCGCAATGCTCTTTCTCTCTCTCGCGCGCTCTTTCTCTCTCTCTCTCGCATGCTCTCTCTCTCTCTCGCATGCTCTTTCTCTCTCTCTCTCGCATGCTCTTTCTCTCTCTCTCGCATGCTCTTTCTCTCTCTCTCGCATGCTCTTTCTCTCTCTCTCTCGCATGCTCTTTCTCTCTCTCTCGCATGCTCTTTCTCTCTCTCGCGCATGCTCTTTCTCTCTCTCTCTCTCTCTCTCGCATGCTCTCTCTCTCTCTCTCGCATGCTCTTTCTCTCTCGCTCTCTCGCATGCTCTTTCTCTCTCGCTCTCTCTCTCTCGCGCTCTCTCTCTCGCGCTCTCTCTCTCGCGCTCTTTCTCTCGCGCTCTCTTTCTCTCGCGCTCTCTTTCTCTCGCGCTCTCTTTCTCTCGCGCTCTCTTTCTCTCGCGCTCTCTCTCTCGAGCTCTCTCTCTCTCGAGCTCTCTCTCGAGCTCTCGCTCTCGCTCCCTCTCGGTCGCTCTCTCTGTGTTGGTCGCTCTCTGTTTCGCTCTCGTGCTCTTTCTCTCTCTCTGTGTCGGTCTCTCGCTCTCTGTGTTGGTCGCTCTCGCTCTCTCTTTCGCTCTCCCCCTTTTCTCTTTCTGTCGCACTCTCTTTGTCGTGCTCTTTCTCTCGCCCTCTTTCTCTCGCCCTCTTTCTCTTTCTCTCGCGCTCTGTGTCGGTCTCTTTCGCTCTCTGTGTCGGTCTCTTTCGCTCTCTGTGTCGGTCTCTTTCGCTCTCTGTGTCGGTCTCTTTCGCTCTCTGTGTCGGTCTCTTTCGCTCTCTGTGTCGGTCTCTTTCGCTCTCTGTGTCGGTCTCTTTCGCTCTCTGTGTCGGTCTCTTTCGCTCTCTGTGTCGGTCTCTTTCGCTCTCTGTGTCGGTCTCTCTCTGTGTCGGTCTCTCTCTGTGTCGGTCTCTCTCTGTGTCGGTCTCTCTCGGTGTCGCTCTCTCGCTCTCTCTGTGTCGGTCTCTCTCGCTCTCTCTGTGTCGGGCTCTCTGTGTCGGTCTCTCTCGCTCTCTCTGTGTCGGTCGCTCTCGCTCTCTCTGTGTCGGTCGCTCTCGCTCTCTCTGTGTCGGTCGCTCTCGCTCTCTCTGTGTCGGTCGCTCTCGCTCTCTTTCTCTCTTTGTCACACTCTCTCTGTCATGCTCTCACTCGCTATGTGTGTGTCTCTGTCTGTATGTGTGTGTGTTGGCAGGTGATGTGGACCCCAGACTGGGACAGGGGGCAGGTAAGACAGGTGGTTCCAGGGCTGCAACAGACGTCAGTAGAGAAGCTGCCTCCTCAGGTCCTTCACCAGCAGGGAATCAGCAGACTACTGTTACGTTACAGCCAGGCCAGCCCAGATGATATCCGGTGGGTTAACACACACACACACACACACACACACACACACACACGCACTGTGTGTGCTTCTTCTGTATATGTGTGTATGAATGTGTCTGTCTGCACCCCCCAGAGAGTTCTCCAGGAGCAATGTGAGTGTTACTCTGTACACGGTCAACGAGCCCTGGCTGTTCTCTGTGCTCTGGTGCAGCGGGGTCTCCTCTGTCTCCTCTGAAGCCCCCAACATCCTCAGAAAGGTGCCTTACCCCATCTGGCTCATGGTAAGTCCCTCACAGCACCCTCTAGCACCCCCACCCTTACTCCTACACCATTACTCCTACAGCACCCACACACCATTACTCCTATAGCCCCCACACCATTACCCACACACCATTACTCCTACAGCACCCCCACACCATTACTCCTACAGCACCCACACCATTACCCACACACCATTACTCCTACAGCAAACCACATTGCCCCAGGCCCTCTTGGCACTCCTCTCTGGGTTGGCAGACTGACTCCCAGCAGGGAACACTATGTGTGGTGAAGACTACAGAATAGAGCCCGTCCATGGAGTTCAGGAAAGCACTGTATATTTTACCCACCCTGTCTGTCTGTCTGTTAGCTAGTCAATATGGCCACTACCCACACCCACCCAGTCTGTCTCTGTCTGTTAGCTAGTCAATATGGCCACTACCTACACCCACCCTGTCTGTTAGCTAGTCAATATGGCCACTACCTACACCCACCCTGTCTCTCTCTCTCTCTGTTAGCTTGTCAATATGGCCACTACCTACACCCACCCTGTCTGTTAGCTAGTCAATATGGCCACTACCTACACCCACCCTGTCTCTCTCTGTCTGTTAGCTAGTCAATATGGCCACTACCTACACCCACCCTGTCTTTCTCTGTCTGTTAGCTAGTCAATATGGCCACTACCTACACCCACCCTGTCTGTTAGCTAGTCAATATGGCCACTACCTACACCCACCCTGTCTCTTTGTCTGTTAGCTAGTCAATATGGCCACTACCTACACCCACCCTGTCTGTTAGCTAGTCAATATGGCCACTACCTACACCCACCCTGTCTGTTAGCTAGTCAATATGGCCACTACCTACACCCACCCTGTCTGTTAGCTAGTCAATATGGCCACTACCTACACCCACCCTGTCTGTTAGCTAGTCAATATGGGCACTACCTACACCCACCACCCTGTCTGTTAGCTAGTCAATATGGCCACTACCTACACCCACCCTGTCTGTTAGCTAGTCAATATGGCCACTACCTACACCCACCCTGTCTGTTAGCTAGTCAATATGGCCACTACCTACACCCACCCTGTCTGTTAGCTAGTCAATATGGGCACTACCTACACCCACCACCCTGTCTGTTAGCTAGTCAATATGGCCACTACCTACACCCACCCTGTCTGTTAGCTAGTCAATATGGCCACTACCTACACCCACCCTGTCTGTTAGCTAGTCAATATGGGCACTACCTACACCCACCACCCTGTCTGTTAGCTAGTCAATAGGGCCACTACCTACACCCACCACCCTGTCTGTTAGCTAGTCAATATGGCCACTACCTACACCCACCCTGTCTGTTAGCTAGTCAATATGGCCACTACCTACACCCACCCTGTCTGTTAGCTAGTCAATATGGCCACTACCTACACCCACCACCCTGTCTGTTAGCTAGTCAATATGGCCACTACCTACACCCACCCTGTCTGTTAGCTAGTCAATATGGCCACTACCTACACCCACCACCCTGTCTGTTAGCTAGTCAATATGGCCACTACCTACACCCACCCTGTCTGTTAGCTAGTCAATATGGCCACTACCTACACCCACCCTGTCTGTTAGCTAGTCAATATGGCCACTACCTACACCCACCCTGTCTCTCTGTCTGTTAGCTAGTCAATATGGCCACTACCTACACCCACCCTGTCTGTTAGCTAGTCAATATGGCCACTACCTACACCCACCCTGTCTGTTAGCTTGTCAATATGGCCACTACCTACACCCACCCTGTCTGTCTCTGTCTGTTAGCTAGTCAATATGGCCACTACCTACACCCACCCTGTCTGTTAGCTTGTCAATATGGCCACTACCTACACCCACCCTGTCTGTTAGCTAGTCAATATGGCCACTACCTACATCCACCCTGTCTGTTAGCTTGTCAATATGGCCACTACCTACACCCACCCTGTCTCTCTGTCTGTTAGCTAGTCAATATGGCCACTACCTACACCCACCCTGTCTGTTAGCTAGTCAATATGGCCACTACCTACACCCACCCTGTCTGTTATCAAATCAAATCAAATTTTATTTGTCACATACACATGGTTAGCAGATGTTAATGCGAGTGTAGCGAAATGCTTGTGCTTCTAGTTCCGACAATGCAGTAATAACAAGTAATCTAACTAACAATTCCAAAACTACTGTCTTGTACACAGTGTAAGGGGATAAAGAATATGTACATAAGGATATATGAATGAGTGATGGTACAGAGCAGCATAGGCAAGATACAGTAGATGGTATCGGGTACAGTATGTACAAATGAGATGAGTATGTAAACAAAGTGGCATAGTATAGTATAAAGTGGCTAGTGATACATGTATTACATAAGGATACCGTCGATGATATAGAGTACAGTATATACGTATGCATATGAGATGAATAATGTAGGGTAAGTAACATTTATATATAGCTAGTCAATATGGCCACTACCTACACCCACCACCCTGTCTGTTAGCTAGTCAATATGGCCACTACCTACATCCACCCTGTCTGTTAGCTTGTCAATATGGCCACTACCTACACCCACCCTGTCTGTTAGCTTGTCAATATGGCCACTACCTACACCCACCCTGTCTGTTAGCTAGTCAATATGGCCACTACCTACATCCACCCTGTCTGTTAGCTTGTCAATATGGCCACTACCTACACCCACCCTGTCTCTCTGTCTGTTAGCTAGTCAATATGGCCACTACCTACACCCACCCTGTCTGTTAGCTAGTCAATATGGCCACTACCTACACCCACCCTGTCTGTTAGCTAGTCAATATGGCCACTACCTACACCCACCACCCTGTCTGTTAGCTAGTCAATATGGCCACTACCTACACCCACCCTGTCTGTTAGCTAGTCAATATGGCCACTACCTACACCCACCACCCTGTCTGTTAGCTAGTCAATATGGCCACTACCTACACCCACCCTGTCTGTTAGCTAGTCAATATGGCCACTACCTACACCCACCACCCTGTCTGTTAGCTAGTCAATATGGCCACTACCTACACCCACCCTGTCTGTCTCTCTGTCTGTTAGCTAGTCAATATGGCCACTACCTACACCCACCCTGTCTGTTAGCTAGTCAATATGGCCACTACCTACACCCACCCTGTCTGTTAGCTAGTCAATATGGCCACTACCTACACCCACCCTGTCTGTCTCTCTGTCTGTTAGCTAGTCAATATGGCCACTACCTACACCCACCCTGTCTGTTAGCTAGTCAATATGGCCACTACCTACACCCACCCTGTTTGGTAGTATGGGATCTCGGTGTATGTGGAACTTCTTTAAATTGTCATTTTACTCCTAGTTACATTATTCTGACTAGAGTATTCTCTTTTGTTAACCTTTGAATAACTAATCCATTATGCAGTGAACATTAATTTCTGTACCACAATATTACATGAATTTCATTATTACATCATTTTAGGGAAGTATGACTTAAGTTTGTTGAGTTGTTTTAGGAGATGGTGCCACCTGGTGGTCTAATGCTACCATGTTGTGTTTCAGAGTCCAGATGAATACTGTCTGATCTGGGTCGCTGCTGAGCTCATCTCCTTCACTGTAGTTATAGGAATTTTTGTATTCCAAAAGTAAGTCCTCCTCTTCTGCTGATTTTTATGATTATTTTCACAGGATGTCCTTTTTAAATGTAGTACTAGGTAGTAATTAACCTCAGTGTTTTTACTGGAGATGTATTAGTCAACTGATTTAAAGGAGGAAGAAAGCAGATGTTTTACTGTGCCTACATAGCACTGGGCATGGGAATATTGTCAACACTCACTCACACACAGACGATTGATTGCCTGTTATTACTGCTGTAGTGCCTCTGGCACCCTTTACACAGTTAACACATCTCTTCCTCCCTCTGTGTCTGCTTCACACCCTCTCCTTCCACCTAGTGGTGTGTGTTCTACCTATCAGGGGCTTAATGTTCAATAATATAATGATATCCGCCATTTAGCAGACGCTTTTATCCAAAGTGACTTAGTCATGCATGCAACCATTTATTATGTATGGAGTGGTCCTGGGATTCCAACCCACTATCCTGGCATTGCAAGAGCCATAAACTACCAATTGAGCTACAGAGGACCAGCAGGCTCCTGTATATTGTACAAGCACACATTAACAGAACTCTGCATACACAGATTACCGTTTATATTACATTAATTAGGGTTTCCTAAAGGGAAGATTAACCATGATTCTTTTTAAGGTCATTGTTGATCTTCGACAGTGAATCCAAATCAAATCAAATTTATTTCTATAGCCCTTCGTACATCAGCTGATATCTCAAAGTGCTGTACAGAAACCCAGCCTAAAACCCCAAACAGCAAGCAATGCAGTGGCTAGGAAAAACTCCCTAGAAAGGCCAAAACTTAGGAAGAAACCTAGAGAGGAACCAGGCTATGTGGGGTGGCCAGTCCTCTTCTGGCTGTGCCGGGTGGAGATTATAACAGAACATGGCCAAGATGTTCAAATGTTCATAAATGACCAGCATGGTCCAATAATAATAAGGCAGAACAGTTGAAACTGGAGCAGCAGCACGGCCAGGTGGACTGGGGACAGCAAGGACTCATCATGCCAGGCAGTCCTGAGGCATGGTCCTAGGGCTCATGTCCTCCGAGAGAGAGAAAGAGATAATTAAATTCACACAGGACACCGAATAGGACAGGAGAAGTACTCCAGATATAACAAACTGACCCTAGCCCCCCGACACAAAAACTACTGCAGCATAAATACTGGAGGCTGAGACAGGCTACTACAGTGTTTTATTCACCCTCCTCTCCCAAATAACTTCAGTGAAAGGCAAGAGTCCTTTAGCAGAGGAATACCATCCAGCCAATGGGAATACAATTGTGTAGTGGGTATTCACAGGCCATTTTCCAGCAAGTGTGTTAAAACACAGGGATGGATGAAAGTGTAATTATTTGATAAAGCTCATTTACAATGTCAACACGATGGCTTGGAGAATCAGCTGGAGAAGTATCTCTCGTCAACTTAACAATGTTTCCCCTTGCAGTTCTTTGTACTTTTAAGTAACATGAAACCAGAAAGTATGCTTCCTTGAAAACTCTGAAAGACTGTAGGAAGCTGTTGCTATGGGAGTTTCTCTATGAATTTCACTTTCCTTCCTGAGCCATGTTGTGGGATGGAGGACAGCAGAGCAAGATCTCCATCCTCTAGTCTTATGGTGTGGGGTTTGCTGGCCGCTGCAGCCTTCTAAACTGACCTCAATCTCTCCACCTTCTTTTGTCCTTGTTCCCTCCTCTTCCTCCTTTTTCTTCTTCCTCTCCTCTGGCTGATGTGCATGCTCCTCTTCTCTGCTGCATTCTGGCATCTCTCAGCTATCACATTATCAGGTAACTGGGTCAACTCTGACCCACTCTGCGTTTCCTTTTTCTCCCTCTTCCACTCTCTCCATTTCCCTTTATAGACAATTTTGCTGTATCATTTCATCCTTTCTGTATACCTCATCCTTTAAATCTTCTGTTTCTGTCTTTCTCTCACCTGTATTGTTGTATTTCACTGCTGCCACTTCTCATTCTCCCCACTGGAGGAGAGAATAAATACAAGCGAGCCTACCAGTATTGGCCTTTTAGTGGCAGACCGCAGTACTTTGTCCCTCACAGCACAAATGCTTGTGTTCACTTTTATCCATGTTGAGTTTTACTGTTTACATTATCGACCGAATGACAGTCTGCAAATTAATTATAGAATTGTATTAAACAAGGAAGAGCTCTTTTCATTTATGGTGTTGATTTGGACAAAAGCTCTGCTTTGCTGTTTTTTTAAGTGCATTGATGCATTAGCCAAGACACAATAATGCTAATGTAATAATTTAATTTATGTGCCTCTATTTGTTAATTACCATAACAAAATTATGTTGTGGAAGTAAATCTTCTTGCCTCCGATATTACTCCAGTTAGTGTTGTGATGCTCAAAGCTAGTCACAACCAATGATGTATATAAACCCTGGATGGCTGATGCTATGTATTGGCCATTAAGAGGCAATGAAGCCACCGGTCGGCCATATTTGCACGCCTTAGTAGGCACAGTCCTTCAATTAAATGTGATCAAGGACAAAATTACATGTATTTAGGTATAAAAAAATATATTTTTATGTTTAGCTCACATCATATAATGTATGAGTATGCATTAATGTGTCTGTAATAGAATAAATGTGGCCAAAATGAATGTAGACTTTAATAAAGCAATTTCTATAGCTTCCCTACCATTGTAAAACATATTTAGGGAGTGCCAAGATGGAGGCACGGTGGCTTCAACACAGTGCCCACTTTCAGTTATCTAGTGTATATATAAATCATTGGTCACAACTAGTCAGTAAAGGATCACAACTAGTCATTAACTGAAGTACGTTCTTTCAGAGAAGTGGAGAAGTCTTTCCCTCAGACTCTGGTCTATTTGTACATGTCCTTATAGATTCAGTACAGCAACCAACTTCAATATCCGTCTGTTTGCTTGGTGTTATTTTGAGGTCAGCCAAATAGAAGTAGAAGAATTTGAGGCAAAATGGTGTCCAGGGCCCACACGTTGACCTAGAGTAGCAATCTCCACGCAAAATGGCCGACACATTTTGACATGCCTTTAGCTCCATATAGGACAGGTCCTTGAGACCAGAGGCAGAAGTACTGTGGTATGACCAGAGGCTCTATATCAGGGCTCTCATATAGAGCAGGTGAACCCTGCTCTATATGATGTCCTGCCCTCTGTGACCTTTCCTCTCCAGGTGGAGGTTGAGTGGCATGCACAGCTACAACCCTGAACAGATCATGCTGAGTGCCGCGGTCCGAAGGTCCAGCAGAGACCTCAACATCATGAAGGAGAAACTCATCTTCTCCGGTAAGGAAGGACCCCACAGAGAGGAGAGCTGCACTGCCTGTGTTTATTGTATTGTGTGTTTGTTTCTCTGGCTGTGTCCCAGTACTCTGAAATGGCTTCCCCTCCTTTTCTCATCTCCTTATTTATTTACCACTGATCTGATGACATTGGATAGATGAAGTGGATGCCTGATTGTTTTGGCCAGCCATATTGCTTTCACCTATTAATCAGTGGTCACAGAAAAGGAGACAAGGAAAGGCAGCCATTTTAGGAGTGTCTGGGAATGTCAGTGTGTTACCCTATCCCAGCATGCATCTCTGAGTGTTTGTAATGTAATTATCCTTCCCAAGGTCAACCGCAGTAGCAGTCTCAACCTGTGTGTGTGTGACCTGCACTCCTCTCCACCTCCACTCCTCTTCATCCTGCCATCTCTCCATCCTCCTCTGCCTGCTGTGACCATTCGTTCGACCATTCCTCCTCCATTCCATCCCTCCCTTCCCCTCTCTCTCTGCCTGCCCCGCCTTTCCCCCTCTCCTCCCCAATCACCCACCAGAGACCTGTGTCATTTAAAAGGGTGCCTAGACAGCCCACTGAGACCCACCAGCCTCTCCTGGTGGGTGGTGAAAGGTACGTCTGATGAGGGTCTTCAATGACCATCAGTCAGTCCAAACCACTCTAGAATAACCACTAGTATGTATAGTCACTTAGAAGAGATAAGTGGTGACATACAGAGCAAACCTAAGGGATTTCTCTGGTGTGGTTTGGATATGATGCTGCAGTGATATTGTTTTGGATGATCTGTGTATTGATGTGGTCTGTGTTGTACACTCCATCAGTGAAATACCCTGTGAACACTGACTGTGATGTGCCTTCTCTCTTCTGCCTCCCAGAGGTGAGCAATGGTGTGGGCAGTGCTGAGGACCTGTACATGGAGAATGGCTTCGACTACTACAACAACGAAGGCATCTCCCATTGACTCTTACTCACCGAATGTGAATCTACTCACCTAATGTGACACCCGACTCTACTAGCATGTGGAAACTGAGTAAATTAAGACTTCCAAGTGACTGTCTTGTGATTGGGCTTATCTATTGTTATGATTACTCTTGTTTTACTCAGTGTATCCAGATAATTATTGGTTTGTTCCTCCTACTTACTGACTGACTGATTGACAGGCTGCTGTATTGCTGAAGAATCCAAGGCAAGCACCACCCATTCCTTTGTACATTCTGTAAATGGGTTTGTTTTTCCTTGTTATATACAATGTGGGACTAAATGCACTTTTTATTGATGAACTGATTGATTCGTCAGATCTGATCTATGGCCTCTTCTCCTCACCTCTGTGGGCAAACTTGTTGGCTCGAGTTCCACATCAGGATTTCAACATTCAGTGGAGAGTCATGCATTTTATTTATATTTTTTACCAATTTGTTGGCCAGAAAAAAGGGCAATTTAAAAATATATTGGTCCATTTATATATATATATTTACTTAAACCTCCCGTGTGCTGGGATTGAATGGGTTCATGGGCCGGATCTGGCCCTCGGCCGTAGTTTTTCCCACCCCTGCTCTAGATGCTTGGAGCCCTGGTCCAATGCTTATTTGTTTGTTTCTACACTGTTATTTGGATTTCTTGCAGTCACTTTATAGCACAGCCAATTCTTATTATTTACAGGAATTACTATTTGTGCAGCATGCTCCTTTTTCTTGCCTTTGGGCGCTATTCTAATTTCTAGGAACAAAAAGAACATGAACAAGCTGTTTACAGAAGTCCTGCCTTCTCCCACTGAAATAGTTACATGATGTAAGATAATGATTTGAACAGCATTTCCAAGCATATGATATACAATACTAAGTGACTTGTGGAGCTGTGCTGTCTCAGGCAGAACTAATGTTTACTCAGTGTTTTCGGGTTCATTGTGAATGTGTTTTGATTTTTAAAGGATGTGTACAGTGCATGTATTATGTAGAGATTTCACCCCTACCCTCAGTGTGCAGTCCTACATAGTGTACATATTACAGATGTTTTAGGTGCTATGGCTGGCTGAGCATTATATTGGAAATTTCATTCTGATTATGTATAATAATAGCTATAGTGTTGAAGAGTTTCTGAAAGTAATTGAAATACTTTGCTGGCCCAACTTCTCAATGGCATTTGAACTCGTGGTGTTTGAAAAGCAAAGTGCATCAAATCAATTGGTTTCTATAGGGGGACATGAAAGGGTGTCTGTGATGAGATGAAGTGAGGTGTGTTATATTAACTGTGAACATAAAGCTGGAGGCTGTTGAAGGGGTGACGCTGAGTATCATTATAGTTCACACAGGGTCAAGGAATGGATAGACTTGTGTTCATTTACTCCTTTGGTATTTATGTGCCTCAGAAGTCAATAATTAAAATGCTTCTGATACCGAAGTGATGTACTTTGTGGTATTTTTGTAGCTAGAACGTAACTAACAAACCATTTAGGTTGGCGTTACTGTTGACTGTGTAGATTTAGCTCATATCAACCATATTCCTACTGAATGTGAACGCTTGATGTACAGTGTCTTCAGAAAGTATTCACACCCCCTGACTTATTTCACATTTTGTTGTGTTTCAGCCTGAATTTAAAATGGATTCAATTTAGATCGTCACTGGCCTACACACAAAATACCCATGTCAGTAGAATGTTTTTTACAAATGTAATTAAAAATGAAAAGCTGAAATGCCTTCAACCCTAAATACATTTAGGAGTAAAAAGTGCTTAAATCACATGGACTCAATCCAGGTGGGCAAAGCTCTTAAACTCACCCAGAAAGATGCAAATACTTTCATCGCTGATAAAGGTGATTCTAACAAGTACATTTGATTTATGTATTTCATTTTCAATAAATTTGCAAACATTTCTAAAAACATGTTTTCACTTTCATGGGGTATTGTGTGTAAAAATCTATTTAATCCAGGCTGTAACACAATGTGGAATAAGATGAGGGGTATGAATATTTTCTGAAGGCACTGTATGTTATATTACTGGCCCATGCCAGTAACTAACACCATTGTAGATCTCTGTTATACTGACATTATTTCCCCTCAATTATGGAGTGAGGCGACAGGTAGCCTAGTGGTTCGAGCGTTGGGCCAGTAACCAGAAGGTTGCAAGATCAAATCCCCGAGCTGACAAGGTAAAAATCTGTCGTTCTGCCGCTGAACAAGGCAGTTAACCCACCGATAGGCTGTCATTGTAAATAAGAATTTGTTCTCAACTGACCTGCCTAGTTAAAAAAATATAATAATTAAATGGTGATGTTACCACATTGCTGAAGAAGCTAGTGATGATGGTAACTGGATGTTACAAGATTTTAGCACTCAGTGTTCTGGGAACATGATCACAAATGTCCTTTTTACCTTCCACCTGTATTAGAAAGTCAGTCTGTCATGGGATGCATCTGTTGATATTTTCCCTTACTTCAATGGCAATGTCTGTCTGAATGGATTTGTTCGTAATAAAGCTCATAAAGAAAATACAATTTCACGACAAATTCAATAATGGTATTTAGGGAAATTCTGAATGTTTTGTTGAAAAGCAGCATGTAGCACAAGCAGATATCTAATGGGACCATATGAGAGGGGTGCTTTGAAGAATATAAGCAAAACGTGCAGTACAAAAATCTTAAATTACGTACTCAGAAATTCCTATAGCACATCACTACAGAGAACTGCAATCAGTACATTATCTGAGGCATGTTCAAGGAATGCATACAGTATTTACAGTTGTCCGCTGCATCAGCCCTGACTAGACTGGTATTTTGGAATGTACATTCCCTACATGAGATAATTAGAATTGACTAATAGTAGTAAATTATCAACCAACATGTTTGTTCTCCAATGCCATGGGCTCTAACAGCCATTACTCTACAACCAGCGGTCTTGTGGCACACGGTAGCACGCACCATAAGCCTTGGGTCTTTTTATGGCACTTACAATAAGTACTTCTATATACAGGTAGCTTAGTGGTTAAGAGTGTTGGGCCTGTAACCAAAGGGCTCTGGTTTGAATCCCCGAGCCGACAAGGTGAAAATTGTCAACATGCTCTTGAGCAAGGTGCTTCATCCTAATTGCGCCTGTAAATCACTCTTATCCAGAGTGTCTGCTGAAGTACTAAATGTCAGACCGTGTACTCTGTGATTCTTATAATTCAATTGCACCAGAATGATGCTGGCTAACAAGTTCTATCATTTTCAAAGTGCAATATTTAGCCCAAGTTGGTATGCCCCTTATTTTGACAATTCATCAGTTATCCAATACAATACCGACATCTCGCTAAGCTGAACATAGTAGCTTTACATTCAAGCAGTAGCCTAACAATATGTGCAAACATATTTGGTCTAAAACTCTAATAGAATACTGCCCTAGTCAATATGACTGGTGGTAGTTCATATCAGGTGACTTAAAAGCACAGTACAGCTCCACACAACCACAGCAGCTCTCTGAAAAGGCACAAGTGTGTTGTCATCCGCTGAAAAACAAATACTCCTAATGTGCTGTACCCCCCCACCCCCACCCCCACGCAGTACAAACACGCTCGCACACATGCACAGACATACGCTATAAATAAATAAATTGCTGAAGGTGTATTGGCTGGTCACAGTTCGGTAAAAATAAAGGTTGTTCCCTGAATTCAATACCATTTCAATCTACCACAGTTGGTCCAATAAATTGGGCCAGCAGTAAACAAGTGATGGTGTAATTTGAGTTTCTCTGTGAAAATATATTCCAGTATCTATTATTAGAGCTGAAGAAGATCATATTTTAACCTCATAGGACTATTGCACACGTGGTGAAGATGGAGAAGGACAATTAACAGTTCAAATGCAGACCATCCTTTAATATGGCAAGTCTCTGTCTGGTGGCATCCTTATGTCCATTACCACCTCTCTAGACTAGATCAATTGAAGTTGGTCTTGCGGAGGTGTCTGTTGGGGATCTCTATAGCGCTGACCTGTAGGGGCCAGGAGCCCCCCATGATGCCAGCCTGGATGGCCACCCCGGTCACCACTGCCAAGTCTGGGTCCACTGAGGTGTTGGGCTCCTTCCCAAAGTATTCACTGATCAGCTTCCTGATCCTAGGGATGCGGGTGGAGCCTCCCACCAGAACTATCTCATCCACCTCCTCCTTCCCAAGGTGGCCCTCGGCCAGCACTGTCTCTACAGGTGCCAGAACCTTCTGAAAGAGGTCGTCGTTCAACTCTTCAAACAGCTCACGGGTGATGACTGCTTGGAAGATGACTGGGATTGGGTCCTTGGCGGGCCCCTGTGGTGGTTTCTTGGGGTCCCCTTGGGGCTCCAGGTGCAGGGGTACCCTGAGGTGGGCACTGAGCTGCAGGGTGAGGTTGAGTTTGGCAATCTCCACGGCCTGGCGGAGGCGGTGGATGTCCTCTTTGAGGGTGGGGGGAACGCCGTACTGCTGGCGAACCCTCTCCATGGTGTACTGGAGCAGCCTCTGGCTGAAGTCCTGCCCCCCCAGCTTGTTGTTACCTAGGAAACAAGGGTCATTCTGAGTCCAATAATACTATTAATATGTTAGTAGTATTGGGATAAATTCCATTTAAATTCATTATCATGTATGGTTTGAATTAATTGTGCCAATATTAAATGGTCCTCCAACTATACTGAACAAAAATATACATTTAACATAGTGTTGTTGGTCCCTTGTTTCATGAGCTGAAATAAAAGATCCCAGAAATGTTACATATGCACAAAAAGCTTATTTCATTCCAATTTTGTTTACATCATTGTTAGTGAGCATTTCTCCTTTGCCAAGATAATACATCCACCTTACAGGTGTGGAATATCAAGAAGGTGAATAAAGAGCATGATCATTACACAGGGGCATCTTGTGCTGGAGACAGACAAAAAAGGCCACTCTAAAATGTGCAGTTTTGGCACACAACACAATGCCACAGATCTCTCATGTTTTGAGTGAGCGTGCAATTGGCTTGCTGACTGCAGGAATGTCCACCAGAGCTGCTGCCAGATAATTTAATGTTAATTTCTCTACCATAAGCCGCCTCTAACGTCATTTTAGAGAATTTGGCAATACGTCCAACCGGCCTCACAACTGCAGACCACGTGTAACCACAACAGCCAGCTTCCTTACCTGCGGGATCATCTGAGACCAGCCACCCAGACAGCTGATGAAACAGGAATATTTCTGTCTGTAATAATGTTATTTTGTGGGGAAAAACTAATTCTGATTGGCTGCGCCCCTTGCCAGTCATGTGAAATCCATAGAGTAGGGCCTAAAGAATTGATTACAATTCATTGATTTCCTGATATGAACTATAATCGTTGAAATTGTGTTTATATTTTTGTTCAGTATATAATATGGCAAATGTTCCACTTGTACTGCCCACCCTTATCCAGAGTGACTTACAGGAGCAATTATGGTTAAGTGCCTTGCTCAAGGGCTCATAGAAAGATTTTTCACCTAGTCGGCTAGGTGTTGTGATTACTCGTGGTCTGCCACCCTACCTACCAGAAGAGAAATGAAAGTGACACCAACTAAACCATGCGTAACTACAACATGACAAGGAGTTGATTATAGTGTCCTACCTGCCATGGCTCTGGTGAGGAACATGCCCCCTTGTTTATTGAGCAGAGAGACGTCCAGCGTTCCTCCTCCCAGGTCTACCACCAGTACGTTGAACACGTCCACCTTGTGTAACCCATACGCCATCGCTGCAGCCGTGGGCTCGTTGATCACACGCAAGATGTCCAGTCCTGTGTGGTGTAAACAGAACAATCATATGTTAGTTACAGTTCTTACAGTATGGTAGTGTAGATTTGGTCATATCTTTGAATTGGCTGTCCAATATTCTACTCATGCTCTCTCTGTCTATAGAATAAGTAGCACAGTTATGGGCATAGAGCAAACACCTAATTACATCAGGGATTGACATTAAAGTCTAAGGTACATGCCCACCAGAATTGTTTAATTAGCTGTAATCAGTAAAAAAAAATAAAAAAAATAAGAAATAGAACGAGCTCAGCTCACCTAAAACTGTCTTTCACTTACACAATGTGGAGGAACCAGAAAGATCCGTTTTAAGATGGGAATTGTTTTCACTTATACAACAACAAAAAAACACCTCAGCAGGCTCAACTTGGATGACTGCTCAGTTTTCTTGCCCCAAGCAATAGGGCAACCCTTCATGTCAATCCCTGTATGATTAACTGTTTCTTAATGAGAACACAATAAAAACCTAAACAGTGTAAGTAATTCCTGTAGCAGTGTTAACACATCAAATCAGATATTGTATGACTGTTGATACAGTTTTGCCAGACAGAGACTGACCGGCCAGGTTGGCAGCCCTGATGGTGTAGTTCCTCTGTCTATCATCAAACTCAGCAGGGACAGAGATAACAGCCCTCTTGATGGGGACACCCAGGTGATGCTCCGCCATCTTCCTCATCTTCAGCAGCAGCCGAGAACCAATGAACTCGGGAGTAACTGTGAACGTCTGGTTGGTGGTGACCAAGAACTCTGCACTGCCATTGTTATTTATCACCTGAAAGACAGGTATGTTATTAGAAATGAAAGACAGCTGTCATTGATATAGCATATTTATACACCTGCAATCACACAGCTTATGCAGCCAAATGCTAATGCTGTATTCAATCATTTTCACTGTGGTGTATTGACTGTCAAAGTAACTAAAGGAGTATGTACTGTACAGTTGAAGTCAGAAGTTTACATACACTTAGGTTGGAGTCATTAAAACTCGTTTTTCAACCACTCCACATTTCTTGTTAACAAACTATAGTTTTGGAAAGTCGGTTAGGACATCTACTTTGTGCATTACACAAGTAATTTTTCCAGCAATTGTTTAAATACACTAAGTTGACAGTGCCTTTAAACAGCTTGGAAAATTCCCGAAAATGATGTCATGGCTTTAGAAGCTTCTGATAGGATAATTGACATCATTTGAGTCAATTGGAGGTGTACCTGTGGATGTATTTCAAGGCCTACCTTCAAACTTAGTGCCTCTTTGCTTGACATCATGGGACAATCAAAAGAAATCAGCCAAGACCTCAGAAAAAGAATTGTAGACCTCCACAAGTCTGGTTCATCCTTGGGAGCAATTTCCAAATACCTGAAGGTACAACATTCATCTGTACAAACAATAGTACGCAAGTATAAACACCGTGAGACCACGCAGCCATCATACCGCTCAGGAAGAGAGATGAACGTACTTTGGTGCGAAAAGTGCAAATCAATCCCAGAACAGCAAAGTACCTTGTGAAGATGCTGGAGGAAACAGGTACAAAAGTCTCTATATCCACAGTAAAACGAGTCCTATATTGACACAACCTGAAAGGCCGCTCAGCAAAAAAGAAGCCACTGCTCCAAAACCACCATTAAAAAAAGCCAGACTACGGTTTGCAACTGCACATGGGGACAAAGATCGTACTTTTTGTAGAAATGTCCTCTGGTCTGATCAAACAAAAATAGAACTGTTTGGCCATAATGACCATCGTTATGTTTGGAGGAAAAAGGGGGAGGCTTGCAAGCTGAAGAACACAATCCCAACCGTGAAGCACGGGGGTGGCAGCATCATGCTGTGGGGGTGCTTTGCTGCAGGAGGGACTGGTGCACTTCACAAAATAGATGGCCACATGAGGAGGAAAATTATGTGGATATATTGAAGCACATCTCAAGACATCAGTCAGGAAGTTAAAGCTTGGTCGCAAATGGGTCTTCCAAATGGACAATGACCACAAGCATACTTTCAAAGTTGTGGCAAAATGGCTTAAGGACAACAAAGTCAAGGTGGAGTGGCCATCACAAAGCCCTGACCTCAATCCTATAGAAAATTTGTGCACAGAACTGAAAAAGCGTGTGCGAGCAAGGAGACCTACAAACCTGACTCAGTTACACCAGCTCTGTCAGAAGAAATGGGCCAAAATTCACCCAACTTATTGTGGGAAGTTTGTGGAAGGCTACCCGAAACGTTTGACCCAAGTTAAACAATTTAAAGGCAAAGCTACCAAATACTAATTGAGTGTATGTAAACTTCTGACCCACTGGTAATGTGATGAAAGAAATAAAAGCTGAAATAAATGACTACTATTATTCTAACATTTCACATTCTTAAAATTAAGTGGTGATCCTAACTGAACCTAAAACAGGGAATTTTTACTAGGATTAAATGTCAGAAATTGTGAAAACTGAGATTAAATGTATTTGGCTAAAGTGTATGTAAACTTTCGACTTCGACGGTATGTACTGTACCTTGAATGGATAGCGAGCACTTTCCTGCTGAAGGAGATCTTGTTCGAATATCTTTCCAATAAACCGCTTGGCATCATAGATGGTGTTTTGAGGATTGTTGGCGGCCAGATCCTGACCCTCGTAACCGGCGAGAACTTCGGTAGGGGTGAACGACACCGCACTAGGGATGCTCTTCCGCCCCTCCTCATCCCCTATCACCTCCACATCCCCGGTACCCGGGTGGAATACTCCCACTGAGCAGAAAGTGGTCCCAAGATCTAGGCCGATTACTTTTGGTTTCGGTGGAGGCAGATAATGTTGGCCCAGATAGCCAGCTAGAAAAAGAGCCAGAATGACCGATCCTGCGACATGGAAGATATAGAAAAAGACGTGGGTTTAGGTATGTATGTTGTTTACGTAGCTAGCTCGTAATTAACCTACTTATTTACATATTCACTCAGCGTTGACAGTTTGACACATTTTCAGCTAATTGACTACTAATAATGATTTAGGTAGCAACTAACATGCTTGTCAGCCCACTTGCTAGCTAGCTAAACAGCTGGTTGCACAACAACAAGCACACGTTACGGTTAAATCTTACTTACCGATCATAGACATTTCCCCAGCCATTGTCAAGTACTGATCCCCCCCGAATTGAGACGTAGTAAAACGTAATCTAGGCTAATATGTTGTCACCGCTTGACGGTCGTCACTAGTTACCACATCCACTAAGTCATAAACCCCGCCTATTTGTAACATGTATCTTCTTAAAATGTGATTTTAAACCTAACCCTTAGCCACACCGCTAACCGTATGACTAACCATATCCTTAAATTAAGACCAAAAATACATTTTATGTTATCATGAATTTTTACGATGTATAATTTTGTGACTGTGGTAACTAGTAGAAACTTCTCGACGGATTCTCCATTCAGAGTCATGTGGACAATCCACAGAACTACACGTCACCATTAAAATGTGGTAAGCATTTTCTGGGTAACGTAGTCCAATCCATTCGTTATCGCTTATACATACACCAGATGAGAAAGCAAAGTAACAAACTTTCCCATGAACACTAGTCATATATGACGTATTGAAATATGTGTTCACTGTGGCAACATTTTGATGCTTGCAACATTTAGCAATATTGTACAACGCCTTGCTCTCTTCACATTTAGTTTGAAATTATATTATAAATGATACATTCAGTACAAATTAACGGATTAGTTAGACTAATGACAGATGACTCTTGATGCATAAATACTTTATTAATGTGTGACATATTGCAATTACAGTATATTGAGTTCTACAAGTCTGTACATTTTGTTAAACCAGGAATGTTAAAAAATATATGTACAAACTCCTGCCCACTCACTCACACACACACACACGTTTGTCTTACTATCCTTGTTGAGACCAAACAATTAATTCCCATTAAAAATCATATTTTTTCCTAACCCCTAACCTTAAACCTTAACCCCAAACATCTAACCCCAATCCCCTAAACCTAAAATAGCCTCCTTCTGGTCCCCACAATGATAGTAAAACCAAACACACGTCATAGTTTCCAGCACAATACACAAAAAAACAAGATATCATTTGTCATAAATATTTTGTCAGGTGTGTCAAACTCATTCCATGGAGGGCCTAGTGACTGGAAGGTTTTGTTCTTTCCCTTTCAATTAAGCCCTAGACAACCAGGTGAGGTGAGTTCCTTCCTAATTAGTAACCTTAATTCATCAATCAAGTGCAAGGGAGGAGTGAGAACCCGCAGCTCTCCGTGGAATGAGTTTGATCCCTGTGCTTTATGTGAATTAATAGGTTAAAGAAAAAGGTTCATAAATGGATGCTTATAAGGAGGAACAAATTCATCGGTTTTAAGAAAAATTGCCTACATTTAACATTTAATTAATGAGATCGCACCTTGTTAAACCAAATACAGACGAGACAAACTTGGTGAGCCATCGTAATTTACAAGTCAAAACATAATAGCTAATAAACTTTTTATACTGGTATGTTAATTAGGATAGTGCAGCCTATCAGCGTGTGACTGGTTGGCTCTCTGTGTCTTCTTTGCTGTTTTCAGAGCACTCTGATGGAATAAAGCAGCCTGAGTCTCTGGGACAGTCACTCTTCTCCTCCTTCAGGCTGTGTGATGAAGAGGGCTCCTCACTCTCCCTCACGTCATTGCCTGTGAACCCAAGAACAAAACAGTCTGGTTGGTTGGATCCTCAGATCCTGCGGGTTGCAAGGTTGGCTGCCCCGATCCAAGTCAATTAAAATTAATTAGGGTTGAAATTCTCACACCACCTAAATGGAATTAAGCTTGATTTAATGACTACATTCCTTCCTGGCTGATAACCTCTGCCATGGTAATCCAACAGCCAGTCACGATATCTGGTTCAACCAGGGTGGCAGTGCCATTGTTTGGTCAGGAACTAGCCCACAGTCACGATATCTGGTTCAGCCAGGGTGGCAGTGCCATTGTTTGGTCAGGAACTAGCCCACAGTCACGATATCTGGTTCAGCCAGGGTGGCAGTGCCATTGTTTGGTCAGGAACTAGCCCACAGTCACGATGTCTGGTTCAGCCAGGGTGGCAGTGCCATTGTTTGGTCAGGAACTAGCCCACAGTCACGATATCTGGTTCAGCCAGGGTGGCAGTGCCATTGTTTGGTCAGGAACTAGCCCACAGTCACGATATCTGACTTAGCCAGGGCGGCAGTGCCATTGTTTGGTCAGGAACTAGCCCACAGTCACGATATCTGGTTCAGCCAGGGTGGCAGTGCCATTGTTTGGTCAGGAACTAGCCCACAGTCACGATATCTGGTTTAGCCAGGGTGGCAGTGCCATTGTTTGGTCAGGAACTAGCCCACAGTCACGATATCTGGTTCAGCCAGGGTGGCAGTGCCATTGTTTGGTCAGGAACTAGCCCACAGTCACGATATCTGGTTCAGCCAGGGTGGCAGTGCCATTGTTTGGTCAGGAACTAGCCCACAGTCACGATATCTGACTTAGCCAGGGCGGCAGTGCCATCTGTTCTGTCCAAAATTAGCCCAAACACACATTTATGACCTTAATTGAAATGGTATTATGTGAGGACACAAACATTAATAAGCCTTATGCTAATTGAACGCATCCTGTTTTGTAAGCAGCTGACAGAAACTGGCTAGTATTGTTCATTTCTTAATCTGGATTGGAGACCTATCTTTCTGTTTCATTTGTGTTTCAGAGCCTTACAGTGTTTTTATAGAGGATTAGAATAGAGGAAGACATTGTGCTCTCTCTGACAGGTGTCAACTCTGCCGGATGGGCACATCTTAAATGATAGCTGTTATAAGCATCTGCTCATCATAACACACAAAGATCAGGATGTTCCTTTCTGAGCGTAGTGCTGCGTTGCACAAAATGTCTGTGGTACAATTGGCCATTTCCTTTGCCCCAGTAGAAATCCAGTAGGGTTAGGCTACAGTAGAAATTGGTTTTGCTACTCACTCTCTGTATATCTGCAGTCTGCAGCAGCCAGCAGCCTGCCTCTGTGTTCTGGATTCATCACGTTCAGCTCTATAAGGTGTTTCTCCTGCAGGTGCCTCAGGTCCTCTACTGTCTGGTAGCCATTCAGAAGCAGTGCAGATGCATACTCCTGGAAGAAACAAGACATAGTTCCATTGTCAATGTCATCTCATCTACCTTTCATAATCGTATACTAATTTGTTCACCTTTGAGTGCTTTAGGTGGTGTTTATGCATATTATTATTATTATTTTTGTATTTTTTTTTTGGGGGGGGGGGGGGGTAATTGAGACAACACCATTATTAATACTGTGTGTCTGGTAGTGTTGAGGGACACTTGACTTTGTTTTGTCAGTGTAGATTTCATTGGTTACTGGAAAGAGGAAATAAAAAAATGTGGCTGTATTTGGCAGTCATTTTAACAGGCCATCATGGATAGATCCAGCTTTGGTCAAATTAACATTCAAAGACAAGATTCTTAAAATTTTAGCTAACCCTAACCCTTTTCCTAACCTTAACCTAATTCTCCTAACCGGCTAGGTTCATTTTCCAAACATTCTATGAAAAGTCAAATCTGAAGTTAATTTGACAAAAGCTAGATCCCTTCTAGCCATGACCTCTAAGCCCTCACCTCTAGATGAAGACGCTCCAGTAGTTCCAGTAGTGTCTTTGGTCGTGGTCTCTTGCTCATCCTCTGAGGTCTGATTTTTGGCACCTCCTCCTCTCTCTCTTTCTCCATGAGCATGTCAACGTAGATGAACTTGAAGTTGCCCACTTTGTAGTTCAGCATCCCTGTCCATATGCCCATGGGAGGTTTACTGATGATACTGATAATGTCTCCAACCTGGAAAGAGACATCAAGAGATTTCATGAATCATGAAACAGCTTTTAACAACATCGTTCATGACATTTCACATTACCCCAATCTAAAGGCATTATCTTCTGTCTACCTTGAGTTTGAGGGAGTCAGTGTCATATGGGCTGGGAACAAAGTCTGTGTGGACCCGTGCTCTACCACAGAAGTGTCCGTTGTAGGAGCCGTCCTCTTCTAGTCTCAGACTGTCTTTGGTACTGGAGCCATTTGAGAGGCAGGCCACACTACCTGAGCCTACAGGAGACAAGACAGACAAGACAGTATGATTACACTGCACAGATTTACCCCTGGACTATGAGCATGCGTGTAAAAAAAAGAAAAGTAACCTTTATTTAACTAGGCAAGTCAGTTAACACCAAATTCTTATGTCCAATGACGGCCTACCGGGGAACAGTGGGTTAACTGCTTTTTTCATGGGCAGAACGACAGATTTTTACCTTGTCAGCTCGGGGATTTGATCCAGCAACCTTTCAGTTACTTTCCCAACGCTCTAACCACTAGGCTACCTGCCACCCCTATGCTTGTGTATCCTTGTGTTGGAGGGAAGGTTACAAGCCTATGATAATATTGTAATATAATAGTAATGATATGGTAATACAATGGTAAAATAAAACGCATGAAAACACATCACATTTGCTTATTCTTCATTTAGAAACGTGTATCTTCATTTACAGACTTGTATGAGGGGAGACATGACTTTGTGTTGACATCCCTGTGGAGAGGACTTACTGGAGGAACTCTGTCCGCTGTACAGGCTCTCCAGAGAGTTGTTGGTCTTTTCAGAGCCTTTCTCTAGAGGACTGCACTCTGTTTCCTCTTCTAGGTCTCTGTCAGTGTCTTCACCCTACATGTGGAAATACAAATGGACAAGCCACTATGTGAGTTAGCCAAACTGATGATGATTCCTTACTATATACTGTACATAACTGTGCCATTTAAATAAGGAAGTGCCATTGAGTTAACAATTCAACATAGACACTTGCAAATACTGACCAGGTTGATGGATACTATTTTGTCACTTAGACCTAATTTCAACACAAATTGAGTCTTGCTTGGCCAGACTTACTAGGGGGCACTATTTTTATTTTGGGAAAAATAACGTTCCCAAAGTAAACCGCCTATTTCTCAGGACCAGATGCTAGAATATGCATATAATTCACAGCTTAGGATAGAAAACACTCTAAAGTTTTCAAAACTGTCAAAATATTGTCTGTGAGTATAACAGAACTGATATTGCAGGCGAAAGCTTAAGAAAAATCCAATCAGGAAGTGCCTCATGTTTTGAAAGCGCTGCATTCCAATGCGTCCCTATTGGCCACTGAAAGGGATATCAACCAGATTCATTTTTCTACGTATTCCCTAAGGTGTCTACAGCATTTTGACATAGTTTCACGCCTTTATGTTGAAGAATGAGCGTAAACGACTACATTGCGTAACTGGCCAGCTGAGGGCTCTTAGAGTGATTCTTGAGTAAAAGACAGAGGTAGTCATTTTTCCTCTCGCTCCTACTGAAAAGCCTATTGTCCCAGTTGATATATTATCAAATAGATATTTGAAAAACACCTTGAGGATTGATTATAAAAATGTTTGCCATATTTCTGTCAATATTATGGATATAATTAGTCATTTTTTTCGCCGATGTCGTGACCACTATTTCCGGTGGATTTCTGAACATAACGTGACAAACAAACGGAGGTATTTTGGGTATAAAAATAATCTTTATGGAACAAAAGGAACATTTTCTGTCTAACTGGGAGTCTCGTCAGTGAAAACATCCAAAGATGATCAGAGGTAAACGGTTAAATTGATTGCTTTTCTGATTTTCGTGACCAAGCTTCCTGCTGCTAGCTGGACATAATGCTATGCTAGGCTATTGATAAACTTACACAAACGCTTGTCTTGCTTTGGCTGTAAAGCATAATTTCAAAATCTGAGATGACAGGGTGATTAACAAAAGGCTAAGCTGTGTTTCACTATATTTCACTTGTGATTTCATGAATATGAATATTTTCTAGTAATATTTTTTGACCGTTGCGCTATTTTAATTAGTGTAGTTGATGACAATTCTCCCGAATCCGGGATGGGTAGTTTAAGATCCTTTAGATGCTTTGATACACTACGCAGAATACTAGGTTCTGTATAGGAGGAAGAGGCAGTCTGTAGTGTGACTCACAGCTTCCTCAGAGAAGATTTTGGAGTGCTTCTTGCCCATCTTCCTGCGCATGGTCAGAGAGATGGCCTTCATCTTCTTCCCCAGGCTGCCTTGTTTGGTCTGATCAGAACTCTCACATCCAGACTCCTCTGCCACTGTTGTTCCATTTTCCTCTAGTCTGGCTGGTGATGGTTGTCTGATGCCCTCAAATCGCCCAAAACTAGTGGAGCGCTGCATGGAGAGATTACAGATGACAGATTGAATGTGTGTTTCCTACAGTGGCAGCAGGAGGTCAGGACCCAATCTGGGACATTGTGCAATGCATGTTGCACCCCCACCCCACCCAATCACCATGTGTTTATGACTTCCTTTTATATGTTTCATATTATGCTAATGAAGGGCCACTTCTGTGGTAATGAATTATGTTCTCCTCCTCCCTTGATTTACAGGAATACTGTGCTATTGTCTTGAGCAATGTGTCTTGCGCCTCGAAGTCTGGCACATGAGGCTACTTGAACTCAATCTGATTTGCACTATGAATTTATCGCTATCATTATGAGCTTGTGAGGTACAGTTCATAGATTTTTCAACATTTTCATGAACCTAAAAGTATTTCTAATCTGTCCAAATTCCAGTATTTCCACATCAGAGCACCAAAATAATTATATAAAGGAATAATCCCAGGAAATCCCTATTAAAATATCAGAACCACACACTCTACAGCAATCTAGGGAACCTTTTGAGTAATCTTACGGACCCTTCCCCTTTTTACAACTTTGACCATATAGAGTTGAAGTCAGAAGTTTACATACACCTTAGCCAAATACATTTAAACTCAGTTTTTCATAATTCCTGACATTTAATCCCAGTAAAAATTCCCTGTTTTAGGTCAGTTAGGATCACCACTTTATTTTAAGAATGTGAAATGTCAGAATAATAGTAGAGAGAATGTTTTATTTCAGCTTTGATTTATTTCATCACATTCCCAGTGGGTCAGAAGTTTACATACACTCAATTAGTATTTGGTAGCATTGCCTTTAAATTGTTTAACTTGGGTCAAACGTTTCGGGTAGCCAACCACAAGCTTCCCACAATAAGTTGGGTGAATATTGGCCCTTTCCTCCTGACAGACCTGGTGTAACTGAGTCAGGTTTGTAGGCCTCCTTGCTCGCACACGCTTTTTCAGTTCTGCCCACAAATGTTCTATAGGATTGAGGTCAGGGCTTTGTGATGGCCACTCCAATATCTTGACTTTGTTGTCATTAAGCCATTTTGCCACAACTTTGGAAGTATGCTTGGGGTCATTGTCCATTTGGAAGACCATTTGTGGCCAAGCTTTAACTTCCTGACTGATGTCTTGAGATGTTGCTTCAATATATCCACATCATTTTCCTCCCTCATGATGCCATCTATTTTGTGAAGTGCACCAGTCCCTCCTGCAGCAAAGCACCCCCACAACATGATGCTGCCACCGCCGTGCTTCACGGTTAGGATGGTGTTCTTCTGCTTGCAAGCTCCCCCCTTTTTCCTCCAAACATAACGATGGTCATTATGGCCAAGCAGTTCTATTTTTGTTTTAGTGCTAACTATTGTAGATAGTTTGCACTAAACAGTTAGTTATCAATTCCACACAGTTAGTTATCAATTCAATGTATTTGGACGCGCTACATAGAAGTAATTTGTTTTCACCTACCTTTGGTTTACTGAGCTTTGGTTTGTCTGAAACATTTGAGGCTGCCCTCTGTAGCATTTTGTGTTGATGTTGGTTTTAGAGTTCAGTCTAATGAAATCTTAAAGAAGCATATCTGTACTCTGACCAACTCTGATGGTAGCTAAGTGTTAACTGCACGAAACTAACCCAGACCGAATGCTTGACTTCCTCAAAAAGACAGGATGTGACATGCGAGGCAATCAACATTCTGTCTATTACCACGGAATCGGTTTCAGAAGGGGAAAAAACACATTCTGCTAGATAAAAATGTTGTGGTCTCCCTCTGAAAACATTTTCACTTATGTTAACACTGTGATGATGGTGATATAATTTTGGAACCTAGTTAACATTTGGAGTTGGGCTACATTTGTTGCATAACTCACACCTGGGGTAGGCTATATATTTTGTTGTGTTACAGCCTGAATTCAAAATGGAATAAAAAAGAAAATAATCTCTCCCATCTACATGAAATACCCCATAATGACAAAGTCAGCATTTTGGGAGGGATATCTTTGCTAATTTATTGGAAATGAAATACATAGATATCAAATGTTTTTAAGTTTTCACACCCCTGAGTCAAAACATGTTAGAATCACATTTGACAGTGATTACAGCTGTGATTCTGTCTAGGTAAATCTCTAAGAGCTTTGCAGACATGGATTGTACAATATTTGGAAATTAGTATTTTTTTAAATCCTTCAAGCTCTGTCAAGTTGGTTGTTGATCAATGCTAGACAGCCTTGACATTGATTTCTAAGCCGATATAAGTCAAACCTCTAACTAGGCCACTCAGGAACATTCATGTCATCTTGGTAAGCAACTTGTGTATATTTGGCATTGTGTATTAGGTTATTGTCCTGCTGAAAGGTGCATTTGTCTCCCAGTGTCTGTTGGAAAGCAGACTAAACCAGGGATTCCTCTAGGATTTTGCCTGTGCTTAGCACTATTCCGTTTCGTTTTATCTTTAAAAAACTCCCTAGTCCTTGCCGATTACAAGCATACCCATAACATGATTCAGACACTACCATGCTTCAAAATATGAAGTGTGGTACTCAATTATGTGTTTTGTTGGATTTGCCCCAAACATAACGCTTTGTACTCAGGACATAAAGTTAATTACTTCTAGTGCCTAATTGAAAACAGGATGCATGTTTTGGAATGTTTTTATTCTGTACAGGATTCCTTATTTTCTCTCTATTCACTCTATTAGGGTTGGTATTGTGGAGTAATTACAATGTTGCTGATCCATCTTCCGTTTTCTTGTATCACAGCCATTAAACTCTGTAATTGTTTTAAAGTCACCAATGGCCTCATGGTAAAATCCCTGAGCTGTTTCCTTCCTCTCTGGCAACTGGGTTAAGAAGGACGGCTGTATCTTTGTAGTGACTGAGTCTATTGATACACCATCCAAAGTTTAATGAATAACCACCATGCTCAAAGGGATATTCAATGTCTGTTTTTTTTTTATACCCATCTACCAATAGGTGCTTTTCTTTGTGAGGCATTGGAAAACCACCCTGGTCAATGTGGTTGAATCTGTGTTTGAAATTCACTGCTCGACTGGGGGACCTTACACATAATTGTATGTGTGGGGTACAGATATGAGGTAGTCATTAAAAAATTGTGTTACACTATTATTGCACACACTTATTATGTGACTTGTTATGCACATGTGTACTCCATAACTTATTTAGGATAGCCATAACAAAAGGGTTGAATACTTATTGACTCAAGACATTTCAGCTTTTTCTTTTTTATTCATTTTGTAAAAATGTCTAAAGACATAATCCACTTTGACGTTATGGGTAGTGGTGGAAAAAGTACCCAATTGTTATACTTGAGTAAAAGTAAAGATACCTTAATAGAAAATTACTCAAGTAAAATTATTTTAAAAATTGTGGGGTAAACAATGTTTTGAAACCTTCATCAATGACTGTTATTTGGGTTCAGTTCTTTCCAAAGTTCTTTCACACAAAACATTCCAGTAAGAAAAAAAGCAGGAAATAGAATTATCAGAAATTATAATGTCATGGTTGAACTTTTCTTTGCTCAAATGTCAAAATCTCGGGTGGTTGGTTTGAGGAAGTGTTGAGGCTATGAACGGCAGACACAGGAAGAGAGGAAGACGGCAACTCTGTGGTGTCGAAACAGTTTCCGCTTGATAATCTGCACTCAGTATGGACATTTTACTAAAACGAGCTACTTTTGATCTACTTGATAACACGTTTGACACATTACATTTTATTTACTGCCACATTAAATCAAACATGCTGTGATTATCTTACATTAGGCTATATAAATGGCTATTATAGGATACATTTTGCACATAAAAAAATATGGAATCAGTCAGCATCAATGACCTTTTTAATTCATACTGTGGTTTATAACGTTTTAACAAGCTAGTATGTGGGTTATTAGGTTACAGCAAGCTGTTCTACATGACTTCTTCCTTGCAGTGGAATGTTCCAAACCATTAGTCATTTTCATCATTACTCATAGGCCTCAGCTTGGGGAGTTTTCTGTTGTCTTATACAAAGTAATTAAAGAGAAGCAAACAAACATTCTCCTCACAAATAATGGTCAAATTCACATCAGGAACAAATAAGATAATGAGTTCATGCAGAGGTTGTATAGGCACGTCGTGGTCCTCCTATATATGCATAATCAGTCCTCTGATGTTATAGTGAGGGGATTAAACTACATTTTTAGAATGCAGAACTACAATCAATCAATGGCAAATAAGAGAAAAGTCAATGGACAAAAACATTTCGTAATCCCACACTGCTTGCAATCAGTCATGTTTGTCTCAATCCAGGATTACAGTTTCTAATCTATTTCTTCCGAGCTTCCAGGCCGACCCTTGGTAATACTCAGCCGTTTTTCACGTAAGGAGGCTTGGTATTGTTCTTAATTCCAGGCCGACCCTTGGTAATACTCAGCCGTTTTTCACGTAAGGAGGCTTGGTATTGTTCTTAATTCCAGGCCGACCCTTGGTAATACTCTGCCGTTTTTCACGTAAGGAGGCTTGGAATTGTTCTTAAATGTTGAATGAAATGATTTTTATAAAATAATCCTACATGAAGTCACTAGAGGGCAGCATACGATGGAAATGTACCAACAGTACATACACACGTTTATATTGATTTAGAATTGAACTCCCTAAACACTCCTACTGATAAATTAGGAATGCTTATTTTTTCAATTGATGCTGTTGACAGATATAATCCTATATTTTTAGACATGGCACTATTTTCTATATTATAACCCTGTTTATTAGAAAGAAACATCTGAAATAGCCATATTACGGATTCCTGAAGATAAACATTTGTCCAAATACTAGCTACTCCTTTTGCCTAGTTTTGCCTTCAATGGCCTGTAACCCATAGGTGTTGATCCCTCTACAGGAATCAAAGGAGAAGATACATCTATAGGAGCCTACACAATCACAACACTGGAGTAATCTGAAATAATCTGCCCCAATGTCACATAAACCCCAAACAATAGCTTTGTCTCACACAAACCACTCAGAGCATGTGAATCCTGACTAGAACCCAAATATTTGATCATATTACTCCAGTGCTAGCCTCCCTACACTGGCTTCCTGTTAAGGCAAGGGCTGATTTCAAGGTTTTACTGCTAACCTACAAAGCATTGCATGGGCTTGCTCCTACCTATCTTTCCGATTTGGTCCTGCCGTACATACCTACACGTACGCTACGGTCACAAGACGCAGTCCTCCTAATTGTCCCTAGAATTTCTAAGCAAACAGCTGGAGGCAGGGCTTTCTCCTATAGCGATCCATTTTTATGGAATGGTCTGCCTACCCATGTGAGAGACGCAGACTCGGTCTCAACCTTTAAGTATTTACTGAAGACTCATCTCTTCAGTGGGTCATATGATTGGAGCAACGAACTGCCCTTGCTGTCTCTGCCTGGACGGTTCCCCTCTCTCCACTGGGATTCTCTGCCTCTAACCCTATTACAGGGGCTGAGTCACTGGCTTACTGGTGCTCTTCCATGCCGTCCCTAGGAGGGGTAAGTCACCTGAGTGGGTTGAGTCACTGACGTGATCTTTCTGTCCGGGTTGGCGCCCCCCCTTGGGTTGTGCCGTGGCGGAGCTCTTTGTGGGTTATACTTGGCCTTGTCTCAGGATGGTAAGTTGGTGGTTGAAGATATCCCTCTAGTGGTGTGGGGGCTGTGTTTTGGTAAAGTGGGTGGGGTTATATCCTGCCTGTTTGGCCCTGTCCGGGGATATCATCGGATGGGGCCACAGTGTCTCCTGATCCCTCCTGTCTCAGCCTCCAGTAGTTATGCTGCAGTAGTTTATGTGTCGGGGGGCTAGGGTCAGTCTGTTATATCTGTAGTATTTCTCCTGTCTTATCCGGTGTCCTGTGTGAATTTAAGTACAGTGGGGCAAAAAAGTATTTAGTCAGCCACCAATTGTGCAAGTTCTCCCACTTAAAAAGATGAGAGAGGCCTGTAATTTTCATCATAGGTACACTTCAACTATGACAGACAAAATGAGAAAAAAAATCCAGAAAATCACATTCTAGGATTTTTTATGAATTTTTTTGCAAATTATGGTGGAAAATAAGTATTTGGTCAATAACAAAAGTGTATCTCAATACTTTGTTATATACCCTTTGTTGGCAATGACAGAGGTCAAACGTTTTCTGTAAGTCTTCACAAGGTTTTCACACACTGTTGCTGGTATTTTGGCCCATTCCTACATGCAGATCTCCTCTAGAGCAGTGATGTTTTGGGTTTGTTGCTGGGCAACACAGACTTTCAACTCCCTCCAAAGATTTTCTATGGGGTTGAGATCTAGAGACTGGCTAGGCCACTCCAGGACATTGAAATGCTTCTTACGAAGCCATTCCTTCGTTGCCCGGGCGGTGTGTTTGGGATCATTGTCATGCTGAAGGACCCAGCCATGTTTCATCTTCAATGCCCTTGCTGATGAAAGGAGGTTTTCACTCAAAATTTCACGATACATGGCCCCATTCATTCTTTCCTTTACACGGATCAGTCATCCTGGTCCCTTTGCAGAAAAACAGCCCCAAAGCATGATGTTTCCACCCCCATGCTTCACAGTAGGTATGGTGTTCTTTGGATGCAACTCAGCATTCTTTGTCCTCCAAACACGACGAGTTGAGTTTTTACCAAAAAGTTATATTTTGGTTTCATCTGACCATATGACATTCTCCCAATCTTCTTCTGGATCATCCAAATGCTCTCTAGCAAACTTCAGACGGTCCTGGACATGTACTGGCTTAAGCAGGGGGACACGTCTGGCACTGCAGGATTTGAGTCCCTGGTGGCATAGTGTGTTACTGATGGTAGGCTTTGTTACTTTAGTCCCAGCTCTCTGCAGGTCATTCACTAGGTCCCCCCGTATGGTTCTGGGATTTTTGCTCACCGTTCTTGTGATCATTTTGACCCCACGGGGTGAGATCTTGCGTGGAGCCCCAGATCGAGGGAGATTATCAGTGGTCTTGTATGTCTTCCATTTCCTAATAATTGCTCCCACAGTTGATTTCTTCAAACCAAGCTGCTTACCTATTGCAGATTCAGTCTTCCCAGCCTGGTGCAGGTCAACAATTTTGTTTCTGGTGTCCTTTGACAGCTCTTTGGTCTTGGCCATAGTGGAGTTTGGAGTGTGACTGTTTGAGGTTGTGGACAGGTGTCTTTTATACTGATAACAAGTTCAAACAGGTGCCATTAATACAGGTAACGAGTGGAGGACAGATGAGCCTCTTAAAGAATGAGTTACAGGTCTGTGAAAGCCAGAAATCTTGCTTGTTTGTAGGTGACCAAATACTTATTTTCCACCATAATTTGCAAATAAATTCATTTAAAATCCTACAATGTGATTTTCTGGATTTTTTTTTCTCCTTTTGTCTGTCATAATTGAAGTGTACATATGATGAAAAAGACAGGCCTCTCTCATCTTTTTAAGTGGAAGAACTTGCACAATTGGTGGCTGACTAAATACTTTTTTTGCCCCACTGTATGCTGTCTCTAATTCTCTCTTTCTCTCTTTCTTTCTAACTTTCTCTCGCTCGGTGGACCTGAGCCCTAGGACCATGCCTTAGGAATATCTGGCATGATGATTCCTTGCTGTCCCCAGTCCACCTGACCGTGCTGCTGCTCCAGTTTCAACTGTTCTGCCTGCGGCTATGTAACCCTGACCTGTTCACCGGACGTGCTACCTGTCCCAGACCTGCTGTTTTCAACTCTCTAGAGACAGCAGGAGCAGTAGAGATACTCTCAATGATCGGCAATGAAAAGCCAACTGACATTTACTCCTGAGGTGCTGACCTGTTGCACCCTCAACAACTACTGTGATTATTATCATTTGACCATGCTGGTCATTTATGAACATTTGAACATCTTGGCCATGTTCTGTTATAATCTCCACCCGGCACAGCCAGAAGAGGACTGGCCACCCCTCATAGCCTGGTTCCTCTAGGTTTCTTCCTAGGTTTTGGCCTTTCTAGACCTGCATTGCTTGCTTTCTACACCTGCATTGCTTGCTGTTTGGGGTTTTAGGCCGGGTTTCTGTACAGCACTTTGATATATCAGCTGATGTAAGAACGGCTATATAAATACATTTGATTTGATGTGCTCCCTGAATATCACTGATTGGGTATACTGCATGTGTAGAAATATCTAAATGAGTGCATGTGAGTACATTCTATTTCCTAATGTTTGTTTACCCAAACCGTAATATTTTTAGCGGTCACTTACTATGGGTTAAAATAAAACAAATCATCTATTTCAATGGAACATTTTGATTGTTTGGTTCCAAAGCATTTGAAGTAGGGTATAGATTGGAATAAACATGTCCACAAAATTCCCAATCTACTATAACACATCTACTATATAATCTACTATAACATATCTACTGTATAATCTACTATAATCTACTATAACAGATCTACTATATAATCTACTATGACATATCTACTGTATAATCTACTATAACAGATCTACTACATAATCTACTATAATCTACTATAACATATCTACTATATAATCTACTATAATCTACTATAACAGATTTACTATATAATCTACTATAACAGATCTACTATATAATCTACTATAATCTACTATAACAGATCTGCTATATAATCTACTATAACAATCTACTATATAATCTACTATAATCTACTATAACAGATCTGCTATATAATCTACTATAATCTACTATAACAGATCTACTATATAATTTAATATATCAGATCTACTATATAATCTACTTTAACAGTGTTGTTGTTTTTTTGCCATTAACTCACATTGCGGTCGCATAGTTTCACATCAGTAACAGAGAGGGGGACACCCTGGGGCGAGGGGTCCCGTTTCAGGCTCGCATCTTGGGCCAGCCCCTGGTGCTTGTCCCAGGCCTTGGCCCGGGGCAGGGTGTAGTCATGGGTATAAACGGGGTACTCTGTAAGGGGCCTGCGGCAGATGTGGTAGGAGGTCCCCCAATCTGGAGCGTTCTCGGCTGGGTTACTCCAGCGCTGGTTCCTGGGAGGAGCTCCAGGGCCTCCAGGCCCGGTCCTCAGCTCCATGGCCACCGGGGATAGGGTAGAATTCTCCTGGGCTGATGTTAGTACAGACTTACAAACAGGAGCTGACCTCCGGACCACATCCAGATAGGGTCCCGCTTTCACTGGGATGGGCCCTGCTGGGTGGAGACCCGAGAAGAAGGCTACAGAAATGAACAACTGACAAGTATGGACATTCATCAAAATTGTAAAGGACACTTATGTTTTGTCATGCATTGTCATGTTGTTACTTTCTATGTTAACTATGTTCTATGTTTCTATATGACAAAGGAGACATACCATAAGTGTCATTGTCTGTGGTACATTTTCTGAGTTCCTTATTCCTTGTGGTGTCCTGATTTTTCTTGGCCCCTTCTTTTCCATTTTTTGCACTCCCTTTCTTCCCAGTCTTCTGACTTCCAGGCTTTTGACTCTTTTTGATGGGAACTCTGGGCTTGGCCACTTCCCCGTTGGCATGGACAATCTGGAGCATCACAAAAATCAAACACATAATAAAAACTTGTCAATAAGACTGTCAATAACCGCATTTCCATCCACAGTTTTTATCCAAGTAAAGTCATACCGTATAAAAACATCTGTGATGGAAACAGGAAGTTTCGGTACAATTTTATAAATGGTGACAGATAGTTTGTTTTTTCATGGTGGGATCTTTCTGTGTTGGTCAAATTAATGATGCCAGAAATATTTGCCTGTGGAAAGGTGCAAACATGTATTTATTATCCATCGTTTCATAGTTAACTTGGAGTAATGCGATGTTATGGTGTGTGGTCCTCATCCCACTGCGACTTGGGAAACCATGCAGTTTATTAGGCTACAGATGAAATACGTTTGATGAATATCAGAGGGTGGTAGGTGTACTGTGATATTGATGCTCCTTTTCCATAAATATTGAGGGTCTTATTCTAGTGACATGATGATTGATGCTTGACAGCCGTTTAACAAATACAAATATTCTCGCTTTTTTCCATAACAATGTCATCATGTAGACCAAGGGTTTCTAAACGTTTTCATTGAGGAACATCCAGTGCCTCCCACGTCTATTTCTATGGTGACAAGCACAGTTCATGACACAAACTGTTCACACCCCTCTTGTTGGTGGAGAGAAAATGTTGCAGGTTTTTAGCTTATTCCCTCAAATTCTACACATTTTGTCATGGGATACAAGAAAAATTGCAGTTTTTAAGCTAATTTTCTTGCAATTCTATACATTTTGCCATATCTAATGTTTATTCATGTGATATTTTTAGTGACTCAAACATTACAACAAAATCTATGGGGGATAAAGTTAGCTGACATGGGCTGGTTGATCTGGACATTTCTGACAAGTTATAAATAGTTATTTACGGTATGCAATGACTGACATAACAAGAGAACTTATTTAAGTTGAAAATCAGACTGAGTTCCTACTCCTACAACAACAACAACAAAACGTTTGGGAACCACTGATGTAGACTATACCCACCACAGGAGGTTGGTGGCACCTTAATTGGGGAGGACAGGCTTGTGGTAATGGTTGGAGCAGAATGAGTGGAATGGTATCAAACACATGGTTTCCAGGTGTTTGATGGCATTCAATTCGCTCCGTTCCAGCCATTATTATGATACGTCCTCCCCTCAGCAGTCTCTACTGATACCCGCACAGCCTACCCGCACAGCCTACCCACACAGCCTACCCACACAGCCTACCCGCACAGCCTACCCGGACACAGCCTAGCCACACAGCCTAGCCACACAGCCTACCCACACAGCCTACCCACACACACAGCATACCCACACACACAGCCTACCCGCACAGCCTACCCACACAGCCTACCCGCACAGCCTACCCACACATTCTACCCGCACAGCCTACCCGCACAGCCTACCCACACAGCCTACCCGCACAGCCTACCCACACAGTCTACCCGCACAGCCTACCCGCACAGCCTACCCACACTGTATCTGCAAATTGTTGGCTAGAGCACACGTGTCAAGACCAGAGTGGGTACATTTATTATTTAACGTAACAGTTTGTGACAAAACTATCGGTAGAGTTGAAAATGATATGGATTTTTATTCAGTACAGTCAGAAAATTAGGGGTTCAACAAGGGTTCTTCTAAGATCCTCAGAGTTCTTCGGAGAACCTTAGGGTTCTTGGCACTGGAAATTGCCCCCAAAAGGTTCTCCCAAGAACCCCATAGGAGTTGGGGTTCATCGAAGAACCTCCTTAGTTGGTGGGGGTTCTTGCAGGAACCTAACTGCCCAACTAAACATTTGGATTTGAATTTGAAAGGACAGCAGGTGCAGGCACTTACCTGAAAAATGTAAAGATCTCCTCAGTTTATGGTAAGGTTTGTCTCTTATACTGTATAATCTAAAATTATTTTGTTTTGTGATGATACCATCTTTCTTTTAATATTTTTGCAAATCTTTCTGAAACAGAAAATGTACACAATTCAATGGATATCAATCAACAAAGAGGTAAGAAAAGGTACTGTATGCTCTAAGGATAAGTTGAAGGCTAGCTGTATTGAGTGCAGGTAACTGAACTGCTCAATTTTGTGTCTGTATCTGCAGGTATACAGACGAGGATACATACGAAGGTAGGTCAATTGGAATTGGTATGTTATGCAGATCATATGCACCCTTATCTTTTCAATTAAAATCCGATAGGCCTCTACATTATGGACAAGGTATGTGTAGAAAAACAATTATCAAAACAGTTTTTTCATTCACACTTACCACAAAAACCAAGGTACGAATAATGCCGTGTTCATGTTATGTTTGGATTTACAGACTTCACTCTCCCTACACCTAATAGGGGAGGGGATAGCTAAAAAAGGAACCCCAAAAGGATCCTCATTAGGTTCTTCAAAGGTTCTTAGAGGATCCATTAAAAAGGGTTTTTCGAAAAACTTATAGTGGTTCCCCCACAGTTTCAATTTGAAGAACCCCTAAAGGATACTCCAGGAACCTATTTTTTTTTAGAGTGTACATGAAAACTTAAACTTAAGAGGAAAAGTACATTTTGTGTGCAATACTTCACCATCCACTGATTTTTATACAAAAAAAAGTCAATTTCCACTGGTGGAAAAATGTGCATATTTTCTTTATGCGGTTTCTACACTACTGGTGTCCAAATCCCATTTTAGGATACCAGCACACTGCACTAGTCTTGTTAGCCTCTGGGTGAGATGCTGGCACTACTGGTGTCCAAATCCCATTTAGGATACCAGCACTCTGCACTAGTCTTGTTATTCTCTGGGTGAGATGCTGGCACTACTGGTGTCCAAATCCCATTTAGGATACCAGCACTCTGCACTAGTCTTGTTAGCCTCTGGGTGTGATGCTGGCACTACTGGTGTCCAAATCCCATTTAGGATACCAGCACACTGCACTAGTCTTGTTAGCCTCTGGGTGAGATGCTGGCACTACTGGTGTCCAAATCCCATTTAGGATACCAGCACTCTGCACTAGTCTTGTTAGCCTCTGGGTGTGATGCTGGCACTACTGGTGTCCAAATCCCATTTTAGGATACCAGCACACTGCACTAGTCTTGTTAGCCTCTGGGTGAGATGCTGGCACTACTGTTGTCCAAATCCCATTTAGGATACCAGCACACTGCACTAGTCTTGTTATTCTCTGGGTGAGATGCTGGCACTACTGGTGTCCAAATCCCATTTAGGATACCAGCACTCTGCACTAGTCTTGTTAGCCTCTGGGTGTGATGCTGGCACTACTGGTGTCCAAATCCCATTTAGGATACCAGCACACTGCACTAGTCTTGTTATTCTCTGGGTGAGATGCTGGCACTACTGGTGTCCAAATCCCATTTAGGATACCAGCACTCTGCACTAGTCTTGTTAGCCTCTGGGTGAGATGCTGGCACTACTGGTGTCCAAATCCCATTTAGGATACCAGCACTCTGCACTAGTCTTGTTAGCCTCTGGGTGTGATGCTGGCACTACTGGTGTCCAAATCCCATTTAGGATACCAGCACACTGCACTAGTCTTGTTATTCTCTGGGTGAGATGCTGGCACTACTGGTGTCCAAATCCCATTTTAGGATACCAGCACACTGCACTAGTCTTGTTATTCTCTGGGTGAGATGCTGGCACTACTGGTGTCCAAATCCCATTTAGGATACCAGCACACTGCACTAGTCTTGTTATTCTCTGGGTGAGATGCTGGCACTACTGGTGTCCAAATCCCATTTTAGGATACCAGCACACTGCACTAGTCTTGTTAGCCTCTGGGTGAGATGCTGGCACTACTGTTGTCCAAATCCCATTTAGGATACCAGCACACTGCACTAGTCTTGTTATTCTCTGGGTGAGATGCTGGCACTACTGGTGTCCAAATCCCATTTAGGATACCAGCACTCTGCACTAGTCTTGTTAGCCTCTGGGTGAGATGCTGGCACTACTGGTGTCCAAATCCCATTTAGGATACCAGCACTCTGCACTAGTCTTGTTAGCCTCTGGGTGTGATGCTGGCACTACTGGTGTCCAAATCCCATTTAGGATACCAGCACACTGCACTAGTCTTGTTATTCTCTGGGTGAGATGCTGGCACTACTGGTGTCCAAATCCCATTTTAGGATACCAGCACACTGCACTAGTCTTGTTATTCTCTGGGTGAGATGCTGGCACTACTGGTGTCCAAATCCCATTTAGGATACCAGCACACTGCACTAGTCTTGTTATTCTCTGGGTGAGATGCTGGCACTACTGGTGTCCAAATCCCATTGAGGATACCAGCACTCTGCACTAGTCTTGTTATTCTCTGGGTGAGATGCTGGCACTACTGGTGTCCAAATCCCATTTAGGATACCAGCACACTGCACTAGTCTTGTTATTCTCTGGGTGAGATGCTGGCACTACTGGTGTCCAAATCCCATTTAGGATACCAGCACTCTGCACTAGTCTTGTTAGCCTCTGGGTGAGATGCTGGCACTACTGGTGTCCAAATCCCATTTAGGATACCAGCACTCTGCACTAGTCTTGTTAGCCTCTGGGTGAGATGCTGGCACTACTGGTGTCCAAATCCCATTTTAGGATACCAGCACTCTGCACTAGTCTTGTTAGCCTCTGGGTGTGATGCTGGCACTACTGGTGTCCAAATCCCATTTAGGATACCAGCACTCTGCACTAGTCTTGTTAGCCTCTGGGTGAGATGCTGGCACTACTGGTGTCCAAATCCCATTTAGGATACCAGCACACTGCACTAGTCTTGTTAGCCTCTGGGTGAGATGCTGGCACTACTGGTGTCCAAATCCCATTTAGGATACCAGCACACTGCACTAGTCTTGTTAGCCTCTGGGTGTGATGCTGGCACTACTGGTGTCCAAATCCCATTTAGGATACCAGCACACTGCACTAGTCTTGTTAGCCTCTGGGTGTGATGCTGGCACTACTGGTGTCCAAATCCCATTTAGGATACCAGCACACTGCACTAGTCTTGTTAGCCTCTGGGTGAGATGCTGGCACTACTGGTGTCCAAATCCCATTTAGGATACCAGCACACTGCACTAGTCTTGTTAGCCTCTGGGTGAGATGCTGGCACTACTGGTGTCCAAATCCCATTTTAGGATACCAGCACACTGCACTAGTCTTGTTAGCCTCTGGGTGTGATGCTGGCACTACTGGTGTCCAAATCCCATTTAGGATACCAGCACACTGCACTAGTCTTGTTAGCCTCTGGGTGAGATGCTGGCACTACTGGTGTCCAAATCCCATTTAGGATACCAGCACACTGCACTAGTCTTGTTAGCCTCTGGGTGAGATGCTGGCACTACTGGTGTCCAAATCCCATTTAGGATACCAGCACACTGCACTAGTCTTGTTAGCCTCTGGGTGAGATGCTGGCACTACTGGTGTCCAAATCCCATTTAGGATATCAGCACACTGCACTAGTCTTGTTAGCCTCTGGGTGAGATGCTGGCACTACTGGTGTCCAAATCCCATTTAGGATACCAGCACACTGCACTAGTCTTGTTAGCCTCTGGGTGAGATGCTGGCACTACTGGTGTCCAAATCCCATTTTAGGATACCAGCACACTGCACTAGTCTTGTTAGCCTCTGGGTGAGATGCTGGCACTACTGTTGTCCAAATCCCATTTAGGATACCAGCACTCTGCACTAGTCTTGTTAGCCTCTGGGTGAGATGCTGTCACTACTGGTGTCCAAATCCCATTTTAGGATACCAGCACACTGCACTAGTCTTGTTAGCCTCTGGGTGTGATGCTGGCACTACTGGTGTCCAAATCCCATTTAGGATACCAGCACTCTGCACTAGTCTTGTTAGCCTCTGGGTGAGATGCTGGCACTACTGGTGTCCAAATCCCATTTAGGATACCAGCACACTGCACTAGTCTTGTTAGCCTCTGGGTGTGATGCTGGCACTACTGGTGTCCAAATCCCATTTAGGATACCAGCACACTGCACTAGTCTTGTTAGCCTCTGGGTGAGATGCTGGCACTACTGGTGTCCAAATCCCATTTAGGATACCAGCACACTGCACTAGTCTTGTTAGCCTCTGGGTGAGATGCTGGCACTACTGGTGTCCAAATCCCATTTTAGGATACCAGCACACTGCACTAGTCTTGTTAGCCTCTGGGTGTGATGCTGGCACTACTGGTGTCCAAATCCCATTTAGGATACCAGCACACTGCACTAGTCTTGTTAGCCTCTGGGTGAGATGCTGGCACTACTGGTGTCCAAATCCCATTTAGGATACCAGCACACTGCACTAGTCTTGTTAGCCTCTGGGTGAGATGCTGGCACTACTGGTGTCCAAATCCCATTTAGGATACCAGCACACTGCACTAGTCTTGTTAGCCTCTGGGTGAGATGCTGGCACTACTGGTGTCCAAATCCCATTTAGGATATCAGCACACTGCACTAGTCTTGTTAGCCTCTGGGTGAGATGCTGGCACTACTGGTGTCCAAATCCCATTTAGGATACCAGCACACTGCACTAGTCTTGTTAGCCTCTGGGTGAGATGCTGGCACTACTGGTGTCCAAATCCCATTTTAGGATACCAGCACACTGCACTAGTCTTGTTAGCCTCTGGGTGAGATGCTGGCACTACTGTTGTCCAAATCCCATTTAGGATACCAGCACTCTGCACTAGTCTTGTTAGCCTCTGGGTGAGATGCTGTCACTACTGGTGTCCAAATCCCATTTTAGGATACCAGCACACTGCACTAGTCTTGTTAGCCTCTGGGTGTGATGCTGGCACTACTGGTGTCCAAATCCCATTTTAGGATACCAGCACACTGCACTAGTCTTGTTAGCCTCTGGGTGAGATGCTGGCACTACTGGTGTCCAAATCCCATTTAGGATACCAGCACACTGCACTAGTCTTGTTAGCCTCTGGGTGAGATGCTGGCACTACTGTTGTCCAAATCCCATTTAGGATACCAGCACTCTGCACTAGTCTTGTTAGCCTCTGGGTGAGATGCTGTCACTACTGGTGTCCAAATCCCATTTTAGGATACCAGCACACTGCACTAGTCTTGTTAGCCTCTGGGTGAGATGCTGGCATTACTGGTGTCCAAATCCCATTTAGGATACCAGCACTCTGCACTAGTCTTGTTAGCCTCTGGGTGAAATGCTGGCACTACTGGTGTCCAAATCCCATTTAGGATACCAGCACTCTGCACTAGTCTTGTTAGCCTCTGGGTGAGATGCTGGCACTACTGGTGTCCAAATCCCATTTTAGGATACCAGCACTCTGCACTAGTCTTGTTAGCCTCTGGGTGAGATGCTGGCACTACTGGTGTCCAAATCCCATTTAGGATAGCAGCACTCTGCACTAGTCTTGTTAGCCTCTGGGTGAGATGCGGGCACTACTGGTGTCCAAATCCCATTTAGGATACCAGCACTCTGCACTAGTCTTGTTAGCCTCTGGGTGAGATGCTGGCACTACTGGTGTCCAAATCCCATTTAGGATACCAGCACACTGCACTAGTCTTATTAGCCTCTGGGTGAGATGCTGGCACTACTGGTGTCCAAATCCCATTTAGGATACCAGCACACTGCACTAGTCTTGTTAGCCTCTGGGTGAGATGCTGGCACTACTGGTGTCCAAATCCCATTTAGGATACCAGCACACTGCACTAGTCTTGTTAGCCTCTGGGTGAGATGCTGGCACTACTGGTGTCCAAATCCCATTTAGGATACCAGCACATTGCACTAGTCTTGTTAGCCTCTGGGTGAGATGCTGGCACTTCTGGTGTCCAAATCCCATTGAGGATACCAGCACATTGCACTAGTCTTGTTAGCCTCTGTGCCAAGCTGCCAACACAGGTACTGAGAGAGGCTCTGATTGGCCAAATGTCGATCCACTCCCACACAATTGGCAAGCAGTACCATGTCTGTTCCTCACTGTGAATTAGTGAGAGTAGGCACTCCCCTGGTGCCATCACAACAACCCACCCCTCTTTGCCATGTGGCCCAGAGATTATGGGAGCATAGTGATACCCCTCTCCCAGCTCAGCCATCTGTACAGTATTAAAACTCAATCAGCATTTGTGTTAAGTGATTGCCCAATTTAAGGCCAAGAGGCTCTTTGGATGTAAAAACAGGCAGACTGCCGTAGAGTATAAGACTGTAAGACTCTGGGCTGGCATGTGATGGGCAGCATGGGGTCTGCTGTTGGGCCGATCACTCACCAGGTCTCTCTGCCTGCTGTTGGGCAGATCTGCGTTCTGAGCCCATCCCTTGTAACTCACCACCTACATACAACCACAGAAAGAAACAATTTATTTATTCAATCAAGTTTTGGAACAAATAGATAGGGGAAAACATACATTTGCAAATTAGAAATAAATTGTATTAGCTCAAGGTACTGAACAAAATGAGGGACAGTTCTTTTTCCCAACCTGAGTTGGTGGTATTAGTGGGGTTGGTGACTTTTCATTCTTCTTTATGCTCGACTTGCGTCCTCCTCTCCCCTTTTTGGTCTTGACATCGGTTCTGATCGTGGCTTTGGCCTGGATCTCAGTTCTGACCATGGGCTTGATCATCTCTGAAAAACAGAATCACACCAGTCAGAAGTCTCTCTAAAACTCCTAAACCCTGATAGGTAATGTTCCAATACAGCACTGTGATTGGGACTTTTGTTCTGATATGTAATGTTTTGTATCCATTCATGATCACATTCAGTTTCAGTGCTATGCAGTGAAGTCTACCCTGTGTCTCATGTACTACACACTAATGCAATGCCCCCACCACAACCTCATGTACTGTAGTACACTGACAAAATGACACATGCCCTGCTTTGACCCCAGTGTTTTTACACTAATATCCTGTTGGCACTTAATTAATCCAAGGCCTGACAGCCAAGTGTGTTAAGAAAAGCTCCGGTCTGCACAACACTCTCCATAAGAAGGATTTGGGTGCTATGGGAATCTCTTCAGACACCACAGCTAGATCCCATGTGGTTGAGTGTCAAATGAACGCAAGCGAATAGATCAGCTTAACCTCAAAATCCCCAGACAATTTACCTTCATTTTGATTGTTCTTGATGTGGCCTAAATCTAAATCTTCTTCTGGGGGGATTTTGGCTGGCAGCCAGAGAGCACTATTGCAGACGGCAGAGGCTTGATCTGCAGGGAGAGAAATCAAAACCATTAAGGGGTTTATTTGGCTGATCAAGGTCAGGGCACACCACAGTGAAATCAAAATGGAGGCCCTAAGTACCACAGACAGCCAAGTAGGTAACTGTGACTGGCAATGAGAGTTTAAGCTGGGCTTTCCAATTGTCTTTTTTAATATGTTCTCCCTTCCAAAATGAATTGCTGTAGTAGACTCCTGGGACAATCCCAATGATCTTTTTACCTCATTCAGCACAAAAACATCCAGAGGTTTTGGTGCAATGCTCTCTTGGTAATATAACTTTTTGTCTGTGCATTGCTCAGGCATTGCTCAGGTTTGACTATTTGGTTGTAATTGTATGTCCGGCTAATGCTAAACTGTTGATTGATCGTCTTTCAGATGTGACGTTAAACGGGTGTCCTGACTCTCTGTGGTCACTAAAGATCATAAGAGTAGGGGTGTTAACCCCGGTGTCCTGGCTAAATTCCCAATCTGGCCACCTAAATCATCCCCAGCTTCCAAAAGGCTAATTTCATCCCCCCTCCACTCTCCTGTAACTCTACCCCATATCGTTGCTGTAAATGAGAATGTGTTCTCAGTCAACTTACCTGGTAAAATAAGGGTAAAATAAAATAAAAATCTATTTTTGCTCTTCGTTGTACAGTATATCATTAAGTCTTGAAAAAAATCTGCATGGCTAGCACTTTCTTTTTTATTTATTTTATATTTAAATTATTTTTATATATATATTTATTTTTTATATTTCTCTCCAATTTCATGGTATCCAATTGGTAGTTACAGTCTTGTCCCATCGCTGCAACTCCCGTACAGACTCGGGAGAGGTGAAGGTCGAGAGCCGTGCGTCCTCCGAAACACAACCCAGCCAAGCCGCACTGCTTCTTGACACAATGCCCGCTTAACCTGGAAGCCAGCTGCACCAATGTGTCAGAGGAAACACTGTACACCTGGCGATCGTGTCAGCGTGCATTGCGCCCGGACCGAAACAGAAGTCTTTATAGCGCGATGGGACAAGAACATCCCCGCCGGCCAAACCTTCCCCTAACCCGGACGACGCTGGGCCAATTCTGCGCCGTCCCATGGGTCTCCCTGTCGCGAACCAGGATCTGTAGTGGCACAGCTAGCACTGCGGTGCAGTGCCTTAGACCACTGCACCACTCAGGAGGTCCTATTTATTTGTATTTAACCTTTATTTAACTAGGCAAGTCAATTAAGAACAAATTCTTATTTACAATGATGGCCTACCCCCGGCCAAACCCAGGACAATGCTGGGCCAATTGTGCGCCAACCTATGGGACTCCCAATCACGGCCGGATATGATACAGCCTAAATTCGAACCAGGGACTGTAGTGACGCCTCTTGCACTGAGATTTAGTGCCTTAGACTGCTGCGCCACTCGGGAGTGCAGTACACCACACAAGCAGACCTTTATCATACATACCTAAAGTTCTGTTTTCTGGTGCTGATTTGGCTACATGTGTTCTGAAATTAAAGGACAGAAAAATGTCAGGATTAAGCCACAATCTGCCATTTCAACAGCCTGATTGACCCAAAGGGATACTGTACACTTAAGACAGCAAGTCCCAGGGATCTTTGCAGTAGATCTGACTACATTTTAAGTGGATCTTTTTTTAATCCCCGGTCTAACCACAACACAATTGTATTAACAAAGGGATGTGAAACATATTGTGGTCTACTGCTACATATGTATTTAAAGAAATTCCTGGTATGTCTTCAAGTGAGAGAGAATCCCCATACAGTTCAATCATGTACGTTGTAGTGGTTCAACATTTCTCTTTATAGTTTATAGCTGAATAACAACAGAAAGGTCATAGAGTTTGCTCTTAGGCACTGCTTGCATAGCTTTTGAAGTGGGACTTGACTGAGAAATGTACTCAAATTAGCACAGAACCTTGCGCCGCCTGCTTTCTTGGCAACCAACATAACAGGGGATCCTCTTCATCTGATCACATAGATTGCTTTGACAAGTGACACTGAAATGAAAATGACATTTTCCAGTGTGTAATTGATTTAGATTGTGATGTTCCTTCCTTCCCAATCTTTCGCTTTAGAGAGCATTGTATAAATAGACTGATGCTTGGGGGCTTACAGTGTGAAATCTACATAGGGGCAGAAAGTCAGGAAGCTTGGTAAAGAGCTGCGACTTAAAGTATTATCCCTTGGGAGGATAGAGCGCCTTTGGAGCCATTTTACTCTACTGACTAAGGCTGAACTCAGGGCTGCTGCACTTTCACTGTGCTTTTTATTATGGATACACTGCCCTGGACGCACACTCTGTCAAAAGAGACCGATCAGAGCAAATGACATAAACTCACATTCTTTTAATTTTTTGGGTGTTGTTGGTCTGCATTTGGGAGATCTCCTGAAAGCAAAAGAGAACATTATCAATATTTGATTCTACATGCTTAAATGTGGAAGAGTTTGCCTATTGGCATGAAAAAATGTGCATAAATATGACAAAACTATTGGTTGTGATGTCCATGCTAACTTAGAAGAACTGAATGGATTGGAGGCTAATGGTAATGACTTTAGGACCAGCTGTAAATTGATTGTTTCATCATCATAATTTCATAATCAGCTTTATTGTTTGGGTCAAATCTGATCCTCTGGCAGACCACAAGTCTCAACTCCTGCAAGAACAGGTACCCCACAAGATTTAGCTCTGGTTTGTCCAGATAGCTAACATATACCCATGACATGGCATTATATAAATTATAAACCATATAGTTGACAATTTCATGAACTCGCTTATCAGTGAGTATGTTGGGCACACAGAGAAGAGGAGCTACTGCTTTTAACAGTTGGTCTATTCAAGGTCAAGAGCTTCATTCTGGAAAATTTACTTCACAATGAAAACTCAATCTAAGGGTACAAAGTGTGTGTGCGCTCGTGTGTGTGTGTCTGTATGTGTGCGTCGGTGTGTGAATGCATGCATTTGCATAGGTATGTGCATGCGTTTGTGCACAAGTGTGTACAATGCATATGTATGTGTACTCACCATGGAAATGGATCGTCCCGAGCCACGCAACTTGGGGTTTTCATCTAGCAGCATGGCAAGGCTACGGGAGCGGCTGGAGGAACGGCTGGGGATGGTGTAGACCTGGGCATCACTGGAGTCCTGCACAGCCTCATACAGACTGTCCATAGAACCCTCCTGGACACACACACACACACACACAATCAGGGACATACTGTAGACTTAGTGGAATTGGCTTGCTGACTGCAGCAAAGCCCACCAGAGCTGTTGCCAGATAATTGAATGTTAATTTCTCTACTATAAGCCGCCTCCAACGTCGTTTTTGAGAATTTGGCAGTACATCCAACCGGCCTCACAACCGCAGACCACGTCTAACCACGCTAGCCTAGGACTTTCACATCCGGGTTCTTCACCTGCGTGATTGTCTGAAACCAGCCACCTAGACAGCTGATGAAAATGTGGGTTTGCAGAAGTGAAGAATTTCTGCACAAACTGTCAGAAACTGTCTCAGGGAAGCTCATCTGCGTGCTCCTCATCCTCACCTGACTGCAATTTGGCGTTGTAACCAGCTTCAGCGGGCAAATGCTCACCTTTGATTGCCACTGTCATGCTGGAGAAGGGTGCTCTTCACAGGTGAATCCCGGTTTCAACTATACCAGGCAGATGTAGACAAATATGTATGGCATCATGTGGCAAGCAGTTTGCTGATGTCAACGTTGTGAACAGAGTGCCCATGGCGGCGGTGGGGTTAGGGTATGGCAGGCATAAACTACGGACAAGGAACACAAGTACATTTTATCAATGGCAGTTTGAATGCACAGAGATAGCATGACAAGATCCTGAGGCCCATTGTCGTGCCATTCATCCGCCACCATCACCTCATGTTTCAGCATGATAAGACACGGCCCCATGACGCAAGGATCTGTACACAATTCCTGGAATCTGAAAATGTCCCAGTTCTTCCATGGCCTGCATACTCAGACATGTTAACCGTTGAGCATGTTTGGGATGCTCTGGATCGATTTGTGTGGCAGTGTGTTACAGTTCCCGCCAATATCCAGCAACTTCCAGCCATTGAAGAGTGAGTTGACTGATTTCCTTATATGAACTATAACTCAGTAAAATCTATGAAATTGTTGCATGTTGTGTTTATATTTTAGTTCAGAAGACATCATTTCTCAGCTGCACCTCTAGAACTTTCTTGATCCATTACATCCATTGATCCATTTTGTAGTAGATCCTGATACACGTGGTGGTGAATAACAACAGAAACAACAACGCTGCAATCAAAAGCCTGAAGCAGCAATCATGCTTCTTCAACCTGATGACCTTGGATCAGTTCTGAGGACATGTCGGTCAATAATCCTGAACTGTGTTCAACATTCCCAACATCTGGCCAAGGAGAGGACTGTACTCCTCTAATACAGTTGTGCTTGTGATTAGTTCCTTCTATAAATCTATGAAATCTCCCATATTTCGGTCATCTAAAAAAACACACGTCAAAGCTACTCTCTAGTGTAATAGTTACTGTAATAGTATCACTTAGTTGCTTCCATACACAATCACAGACATTTACAGTACAAGACACAATTGCACTGCTTCCAATGACTAAACTGAGATTTTATAGCATCATAAAATTCATCAAAAGACGCTGAAGTAAAGCCCCACAGAAATCCTAGTCCGTTTCAGTCCCGCTGGGCTCAAATCCACCACCAAATCAAGCCATGCCTCTCCAGTGGCGTAGCACAGTTTCGCGGAGCCCCCCACAAGTTTCGAGGAAGCCCCCCCCCCCCCATTTTGTTGGAATTTCTTTTGCCATGGGGAAGAGACAAAAATGTCAAGTGGTATAGCTAATCTCATGTTATTTTACAAATTTTGCAGTGAGGCAAATTTTCTGTCATAGAAATAATCAATTAACGCTCGCCACCCCCCTCTTCTTGCGGGGGGGGGGGGGCTACGCTATGTGCCTCTCACTCCGCTGTAATTTTAGGAATACATCAGCCCCTCTTCACCACACACGTCTGAGATAGAGAGCCCGACACTCTGAAGAGAAGTAAAAAAAGAGCCTTACCAGAGAGAAGCAGAAGAGGTTCATCTTTGTGGAGAGGAGAAACTTTAGCAGTCTCTTTCCCTTGGAGCTGGTGAGAACCTTGTAGACTGGACAGAGCTGTAGAGAGCAGTGTAGACTGGACAGAGCTGTAGAGAGCCGTGTGGACTGGACAGAGCTGTAGAGCGGTGTGAAGTCACTCCAACAGAAACACAACAGCCCTCCGCTAGTCGCTAGTCAAGGGCAGGCTGCCTGCCGTCTGCTCAGATTAATACCACAATACCACACCCATCCCATAATCCAATAGAAGGAGGGACCATTACTCCATTCGACCAAAGAGACCTCACTCATTCACAAAAGAAGCCCCTCACTGGAATACCAGAATACTAGATTAAGCCATGGGGTGGATAGAAAGTCGATGTTTCTGGTGCTATCCTTTCATAGGTTATTTCAGTGGATCACTAGTACTACTGAATGACGTGAACAGTGATTTAGAGGTATTGAATTCATAATGGTGTGATGTTTTCCTTATGCATATTACTGACGTATGTTCTTCTTTAAACAGGTCTGTTAGGGATGGATAGCTTTGTTCAGTATTTCAGAAGCACAGAGTCCCCAACACATTCTGAAATTGCATTTATGTCCAGCCCAGGTACATTTTTGGAATGTGATGCAAAACAAGTGCGGACGCCTCTGAGTGGTCGGGTAGGCTGTTTTGAGTGTTTTAAAACATTAAAATAAAATATATAATAATAATAAAGTTATGTCCCCCCACGTCTAAAACGTTGCGCCCCTACAAATAGTGAAAACAGCTTTGTGATCAGCAATATTATCAGAAGTCTATTATTCATATCATTCACATTTGCAAACTAGCAATTTCCTATTTTCTGTAAACGATCAGAAATGTATTCTAAATAAATTGTACCTGGATAAGCCGATTCTCAATCAACTTCTGGGAAATCCTGGAAGCTCTTTGTTCAATTGGGTTTTGATGTTAATGTGATATGCACGCTACTTCCTGTTTTTTTCTTCAGCTTGGGATATGTAAATGGTATTATTTAAATGTAAAAATTTTGGTAAGCTGCCATTTCATAAATGTATTACTCTTATAAGCATTAATACTACAGTATTACCACAGTTGGCTATCCCACAACTCCATGAGGAAATACTACCTTGTATTAAAGCGCAATGGAAAGGGGACATTATTGAATGTTATTGAACTGCATAAAAGGAATAGTTGAAAATGTTATATGATTCTTAGAAAGGTTTTTGGGGTATAAATTAGTGTTCAGAAAATACCAGTCTAGTGATCTTCTCTCTATCTCTCTCTCTGTCTCTCCATCGCTCTCGCTCTATCTGTCTCTCTCACTCTCTCTCCTCCCCTTTTTATTCTTTCTTCAGGATTAAAGAAGTAGTCCATATCACAGCTTAAGTTAAGTGTCTTTTAAGTGTCTTTTCTGCACCGCTTTCATCTCTTTCCCCTTCTCCTAACCTGAAATGAGCAGAGCAGCATTACAGTAGAAGCCTACATCTTCCACAGTTGGCCTGGGGATGTGGAAAACCAGTGGGGTGCATGTTAGTGTTATAGACCCTACTGTGATTCAGTATATAGGATGAGAGACCTAGACAGGCGAGACTGTAGTATGTACTCTTACATCACTGTACAATATCCTCACTTCACTCTCACCCTGGTCAAGCACTCTCCCTCCCAGACACCCACCACTCAACACAGCAGGGGACCTTAACAACTGACAGCTTATTTACCCAAGTCATTTTCTCCACCCTTATTAATGTGTATATTTATGTTGTGGAAAGTATTCAGACCCCTTAACTGTTTCCACATTTTGTTACGTTACAGTCTTACAACATTTATGAAATAGTTATAATGACAAAGCATTTATTAAATAGCCATAATGACAAAACAAAAACTGTTTTTTTTTAAATCTTTGCACATTTATAAAAAATGTTAAACGGAAATATCACATATACATAAGTATTCAGACCCTTTCCTCAGTACTTTCTTGAAGCACCTTTGGCAGAGATTACAGTGTTGGGTCTTTTTGGGTATGATGCGACATGATTGGCACACCTGTATTTGAGGAGTTTCTCATATTCTTCTCTGCAGATCCTCTCAAGCTCTGTCAGGTTGGATGAGGAGAGTTGCTGCACAGTTATTTTATTGACTTTCCAGAGATGTTCGATCGGGTTCAAGTCCAGGCTCTGGCTGGGCCACTCAAGGACATTCACAGACTTTTCCCGAAGCCACTCCTGTATTGTCTTTGTGCTTCGGGTCGTTGTCCTGTTGGAAGGTGAAACTTCGCCCAAGTCTGAGGTCCTGAGTGCTCTGGAGCAGGTTTTCATCAGGGATCTCTCTGTACTTTGCTCCGTTCATCTTTCTCTCGAACTGGTCTCCCAGTCCCTGCCACTGAAAAACATCCCAACGCCACGATGCTGCCACCACCATGCTTCACCGTAGGGATGGTGCCAGGCTTCCTCCAGACGTGACACTTGGCATTCAGGCCAAAGTGTTCAATCTTGGTTTCATCAGATCAGATAATCTTGTTTTCATGGTCTGAGAGTCTTTAGGTGCCTTTTGGCAAACTCCAAGTGGGCTGTCATGCTTCTTTTACTGAGGAGTGGCTTCCATCTGGCCACTATACCATAAAGGCCTTATTGGTGGAGTGCTGCAGAGATGGTTGTCCATCTGGAAGGTTCTCCCATCTCCACAGAGGAACTCTGGAGCTCTGTCAGAGTGACCATCGGGTTCTTAGTCAGCTCCCTGACCAAGACCCTTCTTTCCCGATTTGCTCAGTTTGGCCGGGCGGCCAACTCTAGGAAGAGTCTTGGTGGTTCCAAACTTCTTCCATTTAAGAATGATGGAGGCCACTGTGTTCTTAGGGACCTTCAATGCAGCAGACATTTTTTGGTACCCTTCCCCTCGACACAATCCTGTCTCTGAGCTCATGGCTTGGTTTATGCTCTGACATGCACTGTCAACTGTGGGAGCTTATATAGACAGGTGTGTGCCTTTCCAAATCATGTCCAATCAATTGAATTTACCACATTTGGACTCCAATCAAGTTGTAGAAACATCTTAAGGATGATCAAAGGAAACAGGATGCAGCTGAGTGTCACGCCCTGACCTTAGTTATCTTTGTTTTCTTTATTATTTGGTTAGGTCAGGGTGTGACAAGGGTGGTTTGTGTAGTTTTTGTATTGTATAGGGGGTTTTGTATGTTTTTGGGGTTTTATCTAGTCTAGGTGTTATATATGTCTATGGTTGCCTAGATTGGTTCTCAATCAGAGGCAGCTGTTTATCGTTGTCTCTGATTGGGGACCATATTTAGGTAGCCATATTCCTTGAATAGTTTGTGGGTTGTTATTCTATGTTTAGTTGCCTGTTTGCACTAGTCATATTGCGTCACGGTTCGTTTTGTTGTTTTGTTGTTTTGTTTGGTTCTGTTCAGTGTTCTCTCTTTGATTAAAGAGTTCGCTCACCACGCTGCGCCTTGTTCTCCTCTTTATGACGACCGTGACACTGAGTTCAATTTCGAAAACTCATAGCAAACGGTCTGAATACTTATGTCAATAAAGTGTTTTCTGTTTTTTATTTTTAATACATATGCAAACATTTCTAAAAACCTGTTTTCACTTTGCCATTATGGGGCACTGTGTGTAGACTGACAAGGAACATTTTAATTTAATCAATTTTAGAATAAGGCTGTAACATAACAGAATGTGGAAAAAGTCAAGGGGTCTGAATCCTTTCTGAATGCACAGATTGAGAGGTCTGCAGGTCTCAATATCTTCCCTGTTAAAATGAAGGTAATGCTGATTCTGGTGACTTTTGTTCTTTACTGTAAATTAGGCAACTGCATGGGTTTATCATAAAGCCTGCTTAATAACAGTGTGTCTTATGATTCAAAATAGATATTAAAACAATAATGGAAAGCTGTATACCAGGCCGCTAATTGTCTACATGTGATGTAGTTGTTGGATCACAATGGGAAAAGGAAACAAATAATTTAATTCAGAAATTCATTTGTATAACATTTCGTTAATTTGGTTGAATGCCAAACATGACATTCATGACATTCATATCATAATGTATTGTTTTAATGCACAATATCTAATCCATTTGAGTGCTGTTTCTGTAAACTGTAAATCAGTTTCTGCCTTTTCTGGGCAACTATAAATTGATAAAAGTGCCCTGTAAGATCAGAGAAAGCAAGGTTTTCTGGGATTACATTTGCTCTTTTGTTCATGGGATGTGTGTTTTATACTGACCCCTTTATGAGGACTGAATGAAACACCCTTCACATGATGTGTAAAGGAGTGAAGGTTGTCTGTCTAAAGCTCCAGGGTTATTTTTACACAAACTGTTGGAGCTCTAATGGAAAAGGAAATAATGGCTGGAAGATAAATACATATCTAGACAGGACCATTATTTCCCATTTAATTAAGATGACCAGCCACAGACCACCCACTGGGCACACACTGGCTGAATTAACATTGTTTCCATGTCATGTCAATGAAATTTTGTTGAATAGATGTTAGACGTTGAATAGACGTTGAATTGACGTCTTGACGTGTGCTGAGAGACGACATTTAAACATTTGCCTTATCTACAGTTAAGCAGAATAAGATGATTTTATATGTATGAAGTCTTCCTCTTTTCTCCCTCAAAAACATACGCTTACTTCCATTTTCTTCGTTCTTAATCTCTCAAAAACAAAGCAAACTACACCATGATCAAGCATACTTTTTTCAGAGGGAGGGAGAGTGGATTTGAGTTGCCAGGTGAGTCGTACAGGTTCTCCACAACTCCCCGTCATCGGAGGGATTTAGGTAATCCTGCCTGCCCAGATGCATACGGCTACAACAGGCAGGCATTGTCACTGTCTGGCGACCCACATCCCAGCAGGAGGCCATGAGCCAGCATGGCCCACTCAGGAGCATCAGGAGAGAGAGGAGATTAGGAGAGGCTACACTAGCTGCCTGGCTGGGGCGCCTCTTAGTATTAATTTATAAAAGTGACACACCAGCATCACAGCTCAGGCATTGGAAATCCTCATTGCTGTAAAACCTCCACATCTGTGAATATCATAGTTTAATGGCATTAATTCAAACCATAGAGGGACAGCAGAAGCAGATGAATCGTGCGAAGGGCTTGCTGTACCCCAAAATATTGATAGATTCATAAGGTTTTGTTTTTGTTAAGATTATCACAAACAATAGCACTGACTTGCTGATAACTTCTTTACTGAGGGTAAATGTACTTACTACGACTGTGATGTGGTTGTCTCACCTAGCTATCTTAAGATGAATGCACTAAATGTACGTTGGATAAGAGTGTCTGCTACATGGCTAAAATGTAAATGTATGTTATTCAAAGGTTATAATGTATCCCGATATTGTAACGTATTTCCCACACATCATTCTACTGTATTTAAACAGAAGGTGAAAGTGTTTAGTCAGTGGCGATAGCTCTCTGTGGATCATGTCAGTTCTCACACAGGTCTCCCTGGCAACAGTAGACGTTGACACCTGAGGCACACATCTCCTCACAGGTACGAGTCACTGTGTCCGCTGTGAAGGAAAATAAGGAAGAAGAAAATGTTTCAGCAATTTACAGATGATTTTTGCACTCAGTTGATTCATAATACATACACATTATTGATAGAGATTGAAAGACATGAATGAAAGAACAAAAATGGAATATTTACCAGTCACCACAGTTCTGCAGTACATGCTCGATGGTGGACATTCTGTCTCTTGCTTGCAGTCAGCATCAGCCATGTCACAGGTGTAACACCTGAGTGTGAGCACTGTGGAGAAATTGACATTTAGAGCAGAAGTGATGATAGGATTCTTAAAGTGTGGAGCATTTTTAGCTTATCAAATAATTGGTTATGAGAAAGTTAGTTGTAAGTCCGTGAAGAGGAGTATGAGCATTTTAGTTCCTTTACTAAGTTACTGAAGATCCACTGTTATAACATTACACTTTTCACCTAACTAACATAGGTCAACAACATAATGTATTATAGGCTACATATCAATAATTTTACCCTGGACCAGAAATATAGATTTTTAAAGCACACCTCAACCAAGACTTGGTTGACCTCATTGCAGTGATATTTCCTATTTGATTTCAAAGAAACTTATTTATAAACCAGTCTCTATTTATTATGTTTGCTCACCTTGAGTGCTACAGAGCAGCACCAGCAGCATGGTTGTAAGTAGCAGGGTCCTCATTATGTCCAGTAGTGTGAAGGAGCAACCTACAACTGCAGCTTTTATACTGGTACACCTTGTACTGCCCCGAGAACTCACTTAAACAGGCTGCTTTATTTCCTTGTGAATCCCTTTCCCCTTCATTTTCTAAGAGAAATTCAAGTAATCGGCAAGACAATGAGGAGGAGCAACTACAGTGGAGGGACTGATTGGGATCTTTATTTGACAATCAATAATCATTTCAAAGATGATCTGATGATGTTCGATTGTCTACTGTAGAGGATGGAAATTGTAGGATGGAACATGACTTAAACATGTATGTCCTACTAGTTGACGTCTACTAAAATCATCCTAGTCCTGCACTGAAAGCACTTTCAATGAGCTTGATTTTTTGTCCAGTAGTGGGATTAATCTGTGAAATATGCCCTTGGTGTGTACTTTTGTGGCATGTATTTATTTCATAAGTTGACCTGCTTATAGATGGTGAAGTGGTTTTTCAGTCCTCTCTATGTTCAAAGAATGTGGTCTTCCCAGTGAATCTGGCAGCAGCATCTGGGCATGCAAATCAGACAATAGAGTGTTATCCCCATTGCTGGGAAATAACCAGGAAATAACCTGGTTAAAGAAGCTAACCAGTTGAACTGAATTCTCTAATTATAGTCCAAACAACTCAATTAATAGAACCTCACAAGCATAGGCCTATTCATTAACTTAAAAAAACATATTCATTTCAGAAGTTTTCATATTGGGATGCACACCTGCCCATTTTTTTTCCAGAGGCCCTATTATTAGCCAAATAATGATACATATGTGCATAAACATCAACTTAGACAGGACCACTGTGCTACAGATGGACCAGCCCATCTGGCATTTGCCCTATGGCCAGTCTGCCTCTGTAGGAATGTGTGACACAGATGACTTACAACATTACAACCTATAGTCTATACATATGTTTTTCAAAGACTAAATGGAAAAATCTCCCACAAGGTTAAGGTTTGCATGGTCTTGCTCAGACAAGTAGATGGTGGGGAGTAAAGTTATACCTCTGGCAACCTTTTACTCCATCTCGCATTGCTTTATAGTTGTATTTGGGTCCTTTTTAGGCAAGGCTGTTAGAAAAACTTCTACATGCTTACCTATATTTAATTGAAGGGACCCAAATGGCTCGTTGAAACCAAACCACTTTACAGCACAACACGTGTTGACTTGCTTAGGACTGAGAACAGTGGTTTGTGGTAAACAGTGCCTTCTTCAGGTCAAATATAGTAAGGTTGGCATTGTGCGAGCTTGCTCCTCAATAACGCAAACTCTCTTCTTTACCAATCAAGGTTATGTCCTCGCCAGGGGAGAACTACTGCCCCCTCATATTGAAGCCATAGGAGTTCAAGGCCGACCCAGTACTTATTATTTCTCATTATAGTGAATGGAAAAATGTCAATCTTCACGATCAATCTTCGTGTAAAAAAAAATAATTTGGAGACAATCATCATCAATAATTGCTTATAATACACTAGATGAATGTCCTTGACCTGATTATTATAAGGATAATTTAGTTGTTAATGGCAGTCTGCAGTACCACGGTCGGCCTTCAACTTGAGTCAAAAATAATAATTATTATTTTTATTTTTTTCACCTTTATTCAACCAGGTAGGCTAGTTGAGAACAAGTTCTCATTTACAACTGCGACCTGGCCAAGATAAAGCATAGCAGTGTGAACAGTTACACATGGAGTAAACAATTAACAAGTCAATAACACAGTAGAAAAAAAAGAGAGTCTATATACATTGTGTGCAAAAGGCATGAGGAGGTAGGCGAATAATTACAATTTTGCAGATTATCACTGGAGTGATACATGATCAGATGGTCATGTACAGGTAGAGATACTGGTGTGCAAAAGAGCAGAAAAGTAAATAAATATAAACAGTATGAGGATGAGGTAGGTAAAATTGGGTGGGCTATTTACCGATAGACTTTGTACAGCTGCAGCGATCGGTAAGCTGCTCAGATAGCAGATGTCTGAAGTTGGTGAGGGAGATAAAAGTCTCCAACTTCAGCGATTTTTGCAATTCGTTCCAGTCACAGGCAGCAGAGAACTGGAACGAAAGGCGGCCAAATTAGGTGTTGGCTTTAGTGATGGTCAGTGAGATACACCTGCTGGAGGCGTGCTACGGGTGGGTGTTGCCATCGTGACCAGTGAACTGAGATAAGGCGGAGCTTTACCTAGCATGGACTTGTAGATGACCTGGAGCCAGTGGGTCTGGCGACGAATATGTAGCGAGGGCCAGCCGACTAGAGCATACAGGTCGCAGTGGTGGGTGGTATAAGGTGCTTTAGTAACAAAACGGATTGCACTGTGATAAACCGCATCCAGTTTGCTGAGTAGAGTATTGGAAGCTATTTTGTAGATGACATCGCCGAAGTCGAGGATCGGTAGGAAAGTCAGTTTTACTAGGGAAAGTTTGGCGGCGTGAGTGAAGGAGGCTTTGTTGTGGAATAGAAAGCCGACTCTAGATTTTATTTTAGATTGGAGATGTTTGACATGAGTCTGGAAGGAGAGTTTACAGTCTAGCCAGACACCTAGGTACTTATAGATGTCCACATATTCTAGGTCGGAACCATCCAGGGTGGTGATGCTAGTCGGGTGTGCGGGTGCAGGCAGCGAACAGTTGAAAAGCATGCATTTGGTTTTACTAGCATTTAAGAGCAGTTGGAGGCCACAGAAGGAGTGTTGTATGGCAGTGAAACTCGTTTGGAGGTTAGATAGCACAGTGTCCGAGGAAGGGCCGGAAGTATACAGAATGGTGTCGTCTGCGTAGAGGTGGATCAGGGAATCGCCCGCAGCAAGAGCAACATCATTGATAAATACAGAGAAAAGAGTCGGCCCGAGAATTGAACCCTGTGGCACCCCCATAGAGACTGCCAGAGGACCGGACAACATGCCCTCCGATTTGACACACTGAACTCTGTCTGCAAAGTAGTTGGTGAACCAGGCAAGGCAGTCATTAGAAAAACCGAGGCTACTGAGTCTGCCGATAAGAATATGGTGAAATCTGTCATTCTGCCCCTGAACAGGCAGTTAACCCACTGTTCCTAGGCCGTCATTGAAAATAAGAATTTGTTCTTAACTGACTTGCCTAGTTAAATAAAGGGGGAAAAAAATTGACAGAGTCGAAAGCCTTGGCCAGGTCGATGAAGACGGCTGCACAGTACTGTCTTTTATCGCTGGCGGTTATGATATCGTTTAGTACCTTGAGCGTGGCTGAGGTGCACCCGTGACCGGCTCGGAAACCAGATTGCACAGCGGAGAAGGTACGGTGGGATTCGAGATGGTCAGTGACCTGTTTGTTGACTTGGCTTTCGAAGACCTTAGATAGGCAGGGCAGGATGGATATAGGTCTGTAACAGTTTGGGTCCAGGGTGTCTCCCCCTTTGAAGAGGGGGATGACTGCGGCAGCTTTCCAATCCTTGGGGATCTCAGACGATATGAAAGAGAGGTCGAACAGGCTGGTAATAGGGGTTGCGACAATGGCGGCGGATAGTTTCAGAAATAGAGGGTCCAGATTGTCAAGCCCAGCTGATTTGTACGGGTCCAGGTTTTGCAGCTCTTTCAGAACATCTGCTATCTGGATTTGGGTAAAGGAGATCCTGGAGAGGCTTGGGCGAGTAGCTGCATGGGGGGGGGGGGGGGGGGGGAGCTGTTGGCCGAGGTTGGAGTAGCCAGGAGGAAGGCATGGCCAGCCGTTGAGAAATGCTTGTTGAAGTTTTCGATAATCATGGATTTATCGGTGGTGACTGTGTTACCTAGCCTCAGTGCAGTGGGCAGCTGGGAGGAGGTGCTCTTGTTCTCCATGGACTTTACAGTGTCCCATACCTTTTTGGAGTTAGAGCTACGGGATGCAAATTTCTGCCTGAAGAAGCTGGCCTTTGCTTTCCTGACTGACTGCGTGTATTGGTTCCTGACTTCCCTGAACAGTTGCATATCGCGGGGACTATTCGATGCTATTGCAGTCCGCCACAGGATGTTTTTGTGCTGGTCGAGGGCAGTCAGGTCTGGAGTGAACCAAGGGCTATATCTGTTCTTAGTTCTACATTTTTTGAACGGAGCATGCTTATTTAAAATGGTGAGGAAGTTACTTTTAAAGAATGACCAGGCATCCTCAACTGACGGGATGAGGTCAATATGCTTCCAGGATACCCGGGCCAGATTGATTAGAAAGGCCTGCTCGCAGAAGTGTTTTAGGGAGCGTTTGACAGTGATGAGGGGTGGTCGTTTGACTGCGGATCCGTAGCGGATACAGGCAATGAGGCAGTGATCGCTGAGATCCAGGTTGAAGACAGCGGAGGTGTATTTGGAGGGCCAGTTGGTCAGGATGACGTCTATGAGGGTGCCTTTGTTTACGGATTTATGGTTGTACCTGGTGGGTTCCTTGATGATTTGTGTGAGATTGAGGGCATCTAGCTTAGATTGTAGGACTGCCGGGGTGTTAAGCATATCCCAGTTTAGGTCACCTAACAGAACAAACTCTGAAGCTAGATGGGGGGCGATCAATTCACAAATGGTGTCCAGGGCACAGCTGGGAGCTGAGGGGGGTCGGTAAGCAGGCGGCAACAGTGAGAGACTTATTTCTGGAGAGAGTAATTTTTAAAATTAGTAGTTCGAACTGTTTGGGTATGGACCTGGAAAGGATGACATTACTTTGCAGGCTATCTCTGCAGTAGACTGCAACTCCTCCCCCTTTGGCAGTTCTATCTTGACGGAAAATGTTATAGTTGGGTATGGAAATCTCCGAATTTTTGGTGGCCTTCCTAAGCCAGGATTCAGACGCGGCAAGGACATCAGGGTTAGCAGAGTGCGCTAAAGCAGTGAGTAAAACAAACTTGGGGAGGAGGCTTCTGATGTTGACATGCATGAAACCAAGGCTTTTTCGATCACAGAAGTCAACAAATGAGGGTGCCTGGGGACATGCAGGGCCTGGGTTTACCTCCACATCACCCGCGAAACAGAGGAGGAGTAGTATGAGGGTGCGGCTAAAGACTATCAAAACTGGTCGCCTAGAGCATTGCGGACAAAGAATAAAAGGAGCAGATTTCTCGGCATGGTAGAATATATTCAGGGCATAATGCGCAGACAGGGGTGTGGTGGGGTGCGGGTACAGTGGAGGTAAGCCCAGGCACTGGGTGATGACAAGAGAGGTTGTATCTCTGGACATGCTGGTTGTAATGGGTGAGGTCACCGCATGTGTGGGAGGTGGGACAAAGGAGGTATCAGAGGTATGAAGAGTAGAACTAGGGGCTCCATTGTAAACTAAAACAATGATAACTAACCTGAACAACAGTATACAAGGCATATTGACATTTGAGAGAGACATACAGCGAGGCATACAGTAATCGCAGGTGTTGATTGGGAGAGCTAGCTAAAACAGCAGGTGAGACAACAACAGCTAATCAGCTAACACCACAACAGCAGGTAAAATGGTGTTGACTAGGCAGAGAGGGTCGGATTAACTACACACAGAGCCTGAGTGCGGCTGGGGCCGACAGATAAAAACATAAACAAACAGAATGGAGTACCGTGATTAATGGACAGTCCAGCAGGCATCAGCTATGTAGCCAAGTGATCACAGTGTCCCGCAGGCATCAGCTATGTAGCCAAGTGATCACAGTGTCCAGGGGGCAGCAGTAGATGGGACAGGGAAGCCGCCACTACGCTAGCGACACGTTTAAAGTTAGTAGCCCGGGGGTGGTAGGGGGGGTTGGCAGGGAGATGTGCCTGTTAGCAGGGAGATGTGCCTGGCTCACGGCTAACTGGTGCTAGCTTCGTGGCAGTGGCGTTAGCCAAGGTCCAGAGTTTACAGCAAGGATCCCGTAGAGATTTGGGCTCTAGCCGTGTATGAGTGTGGTTCGGGTGAACAGCTGAGTAGGCCGGGAAGTGGGCCTCAGGGATAGCTTCGGTACTGCGTGCAAGCTAGCTGTGAAGATCAGAAGTAGTGGTCCAGGGATTACGGCAGGAATCCGGCATTGTTGTGGAGAGACAGTTCGATACTGGTAGACTGGCGAGTATTATCCAGGCAAAAAAAAAAAACTGGCTGGCTGGCTGTGCAGAAGGTAAAAGCCGCTAGCAGTGGCTAACAATGACTAAATAGCTTGTAGCTAGTTAGCTGGTTAGCTTCTGGAGGTTTTTGAATGTGTTCTAAAAATGTAAAATAATAGCGATTCCGTAATCACATTGGGTGAGGCAGGTTACCGGAAGGTATAATCGAATTAAAAATAGAAAAGAGATTGAAAATAAATATGGGTCCAGTGAGTGGTTGGGCTGGCTGGGGACACGGCGATTCAGACAGTTAGCAGGCCTGTGCTAACAAGCTAACAGTTAGTAGGCCGGGGCTAAACAAGCTAGCGGTTAGTAGACTGGGGCAGGCTAGAAGTTAGCAGGCCGAATTAGCAAGCAAGCAGATAGCAAGGGCTAGAAAGTTAGCCTTTGTGGGACGTCGCGATGGGTCAAGTCTGTTTATGCCTCTTCATGCGGTGACATGATAGATAGGAGTATGCTTCGGTGGTAGCACAGGAGCTCTGGCCGGGCTAGCTTCAAGCTAAGTGGATGGAAACGCTAGCCAGGAGTAGTCATCCGGGGTTGCGGTTAGCTAGTAGTGAAGATCCAGATGAAAATGTTCCGTTTGTGGTGGGAATCCGGGGATAAACATAATAGGTCCGTTACGCTCTGTTAGAGTCGCGTTGTTCAAACTGGCGAGAGCTTTCCGAGCTAAAGGTTAGCTGATGACCGCTAGCAATGGTTTGCTGACTGATAGCTGGTAGATAGCTGGCTAGCTTCAGTTGAGGGATTCCAGATCCGAAGTAAATATAAATACTTTAGAAAAAAAAGCAGATCCACGCTACATTGGGTGAGGCGGGTTGTAGGAGAGTATTTAGATGTTGAGGTTTAGCAAAATATTTAAAAAGATATGCAAAGAAAAATATGTAAAAAACGATATTTACAAGGGACACGACAGGACAAGGCGTCTGACTGCTACGCCATCTTGGATTCGATGAGAGGGGTCAGAGGCGGCAGCACTGAACTAGCCTGCAACGTCAGTTCCTGAATGAGTTCAAACTGCGCATGTTGTCTCCATGAGACGCCATCTTAACTTAAAACTAGTTAGGGATAGGCTGGACGCAAATGTCTCAACTGGCCAATTGGCAGGGAAAATGCCGAGCGCCAGATTCAAATAAAATACTATAAAAATCAAACTTTCATTAAATCACACATGCAAGACTCTCAATTAAAGCTACACTCGTTGTGAAACCAACCAACATGATTTTCGGCGAAAGCATAAGAAGCTATTATCTGATGATAGCACCAGCTGTAAACAAAGGGGTTAGCATATTTCAACCCTGCGGGCGATACACAAGACGCTGAAATAAAATATAAAACATGCATTACCTTTGATGAGCTTATTTTGTTGGCACTCCAATATGTCCCATAAATATCACAATTTGTCCTTTTGTTCGATTAATTCCGTCCGTATATATCCAAAATGTCCATTTATAAAGCGTGTTTGATCCAGAAAAAAACAGCTTACAAAAAATGCAACATCACTACAAAATATTTCAAAAATTGCCTATAAACTTTGCCAAAATATTTCAAACTACTTTTGTAATACAACTGAGGGGTATTTTTAAACGTTAATAATCAATCAAATTGTAGACGGTGCAATCTGTGTTCAATACAGGAATGAAAACAAACCAGCGCCACTATTCGTGTCTTGCGCAACTCTCAACAGTGTACCCAGTTCCTAGTTGGCCTACTTCTTCATTGCACAAAGGAATAACCTCAACCAAATTCCAAAGACTGGTGACATCCAGTGGAAGCGGCAGGAACTGAAAACAGGTTCCTAAGAAATATCCCTTGGCAATGACATAATAATTCTGAACAGTTAGTCCTCGGGGTTTTGCCTGCTACATAAGTTCTGTTATACTCACAGACATGATTCAAACAGTTTTAGAAACTTCAGAGTGTTTTCCATCCAAATCTATGAATAATATGCATATCTTATATTCCTGGCATGAGTAGCAGGAAGTTGAAATTGGGCACGCTATTTATCCAAAAGTGAAAATTCTGCCCCCTAGCCCCAAGCAGTTTTAACCGACATAGATTCAAAGCGCTATAGAGAGAAATATTAATGCCGTCTTTTTGTAGGCACCATCTGCCATGGTTTGTTGGACAAAGCTTATGAGGAAATTAATGGCATTTTGGGGGGGGATAAACACTGAAAATAAGGTATGTGGTAAACACAGGCTTAGAAGATCTTATAGGTTTTGATAATCTTAATCAGCTAATGTTACTTTTTGTGAATTTTGAAAGATTTATGTCATTTAAAAAAGCACATAAAGGCTTCATAATTCATGAGTATCATATTATCTCATAGAACAAAATGTATAATATCTCCTAAGCCTGTGTTTATCACATACCTTTTCAACGGTTATCTCGAAACCCTATTCTTTCCCCATAGGATGGTTGAACGAATAAGAGGTAACTCATTTCCGGGTTTTAGGACTACAAACTGGCGATCTCTATTAAATCTTCACATAGGAATAAATGGTGGCTTTGATGGCTTTGTCCATTCATATACAGCCATTGGTCCTCACCCCAAAAGTAGACGAGTCTACAGATATAGGATCTTAATTTGACCAGTTTCGCACAGCAAGAAAATAATCCTGCAGCAACAAGAAATGGGAATTATTGTGTGGTTTATAATTAATTAAAATGTGTTACTAAATTTTTTGTTAGGGTAAATCAAGTATGAATTTTTAATGTGGAAATTATGAACTTAAGAAGCCTTTTTAAACTTTGAATACACTCCAAGTTTGCATGCAACAACAGGGTGAACAAATTAAGATCCTACTTCTGTACTTTGATTGGGAGTGGTTGAATAAGTGACAAAAACACGACTCATTTAATCCAATTTATACATAATATAGTGTTACACCAAAACCCTTTAGATAGGATAATGGCTGACTGCAGACTGAAACAGAAGGATCACAGTTCTTACATTTATCCTTGACTAAACAAAACACGTTTAGAGGAAAGAAATGACTTCGTTTTCATCCACTTTAGTTTTAGAAGTGGGGTAGGGGTCATAACTTGCCAGGGGGTCTCTGGGTCCTCCCCCAGAATTATTTTAGGCATCTAAAGCTCATTTCTTGCATTTTTACACGATCCAATATGCCGTCTTTATTTAGAACAAAATAAAGCAAAAATGCCCACAATCATCAAGGTAAGTAAGAGATCATTATTACATTTGTTTGTGATTAATAAGACTGAACTATATCCTAGGCAATTCAATAATACATATTGTGTTAACCAATATACTTTTGATTGTCTTTATTAAGACATCCTCTATATCAAATTTCAGCCAGACCGACCAGCCAGCCTGAGCCTCCTGCACTCCCGACCCCCACCAGTCTAGTCTATAAATCTGCTCACTCCCAACACAATTTCCTTCCCAGTTCACACCTAATTTGTTTAATTACCAAGGGAAAGGTTTGGAAACAAAAAAAATCCAACAACAAAAATCACAAACACCACAAATATACATTAACACACAGAAACAGGAAATCCTAGGCCAAAGTCAGAGTGACAACACACAGGATTTCCCCCAGGACCATGACTGAGCAGCCCAGTAGCTAGGGATTGCCTAAATAGGTATCTCCCCTGATGTGGGCATGTTTTCAATGCAGACTCCTTTAGTTGTACTGTATTCCATATAAGGCATCCAGAATTTATGAAGGTTGCCCAGTATACCCTTAATCTTACAATAAATCAAATCTAGAGATGTATAACTTGCCATTGGCAATTGTAGGATAAACCGACCTTTCAATTAATGGCAATGCATTTCTTAGTGGCTATAAATGCTTGGTTACACAGTTTCTTCTGATAACAGTCTCCAGTATCAACATTTCCAAGCAAACAAAAACAGGGAGAAGGGAGAATCTGTAGACATGCTGAGATAAAGAACATATAGAACATTACATTTCTGAGTGCATGTACAGTGCCTTCGGAAAGTATTCAGACCCCTTGACTTTTTCCACATTTCGTTATGTTACAGCCTTATTCTAAAATTGATTAAATATCATTTTTTATCTCAGCAATCTACACACAATACCCGTAATGGCAAAGCAAAAACATGTTTTTAGAACAAATAAATAACAGAAATACCTTATTTACAGAAGTATTCAGACCCTTTGCTATGAGACTCGAAATTAAACTCAGGTGCATCTTGTTTCCATTGATCATCCTTGAGATGTTTCTACAACTTGATTGAGGTCCAACTGTGGTAATTGATTGGACATGATTTGGAAAGGCACACACCTGTCCGTATAAGGTCCCACAGTTGACAGTGCATGTCAGAGCAAAAACCAAGCCATGAGATTGAAGGAATTGTCCGTTGAGCCATGAGACAGGATTGTGTCAAGGCACAGATTTGGGGAAGGGTACCAAAACATTTCTGCACCGTTGAAGGTCGCCAAGAACACAGTGGCCTCCATGAATCTGAAATGGAAGACGTTTCACCACCAAGACTCTTCCTAGAGCTGGCCTCCTGGCCAATCTGACCAATCAGGGGGAGAAGGCCTTGGTCAGGGAGGTGACCAAGAACCCGATGGTCACTCTGACAGAGCTCCAGAGTTCCTCTGTGGAGATGGGAGAACCTTCCAGAAGGACAACCATCTCTGCAGTACTCCACCAATCAGGACTTTATGGTAGAGTGGCCAGACTGAAGCCACTCCTCAGTAAAAGGCACATGACAGCCCGGTTGGAGTTCGCCAGGAGGCACCTAAAAGACTCTCAGACCATGAGAAACCAGATTCTCTGGTTTGATGAAACCAAGACTGAACTCTTTGGCCTGAATGTCAAGCGTCATATATGGAGTAAACCTGGCACCATCCCTACCGTGAAGCATGAAGGTGGCAGCATCATGCTGTGGGGATGTTTTTTTCAGCTGCAGGGACTGGGAGACTAGTCAGGATCGAGGCAAAGATGAACGGAGCAAAGTACAGAAAGATCCCCAATGAAAACCATCTCTAAAGCTCTCAACATTCTTTGTCATGCCTCATTTTAGGAGGATCAGATGGTGACTTACCAACATGACAACGACCCTAAGCACACAGCCAAGACAATGCAAGAGTGGCTTCAGTACAAGTCTCTGAATGTCCTTGAGTGGCCCAGCCATTTCCTGGACTTGAACCCAATTTAGCATCTCTGGAGAGACCTGAAAATAGCTGTGAAGCAACGCTGACCTGATAGAGCTTGAGAGGATCTGCAAAGAAGAATGGGAGAAACTCCTGAAAATATAGGTGTGCCAAGCTTGTAGTGTCATGCCAAACAATACTTGATTCTGTAATCGCTGCCAAAGATGCTTCAACAAATTACTGAGTAAAGGGTCTGAATATTTATGTAAATGTCATATTTCATTTATTTACTTTTTTCAAATTATCAAAAATGTCTACAAACCTGTTTTTGCTTTCTCATTGTGGGGTAATGTGTGTAGATTGATGAGGGGGAAAACATATTTAATCAATTTTAGAATAATGCTGCAACGTAACAAAACGTGGAAAAAGTCAAGGGGTCTGAATACTTTCCGAAGGCGCTGTAATTCAGTTTCACTGGCATGTAGTATGTTCTATGGATGGTCTTAGAGTGTCATTTAAAAAGTAATTTATGTCTGAGATTATATGAACATGATGGAGCATTCAAACCTATCTGACTCCATTCATCATCAATAGCTTCTACCATTTTTGTGTCATCAGGAAAAGCCTCTATCAACCGTTGATACAGTTTGTAAATCGACTTTGGAGGTTTGTCATACTGTCTTAAAATAGCATCTGGCTTGTCCAGTGTTTGCTGCTAAGACAGAATAAAGTGTTCAAAAATTCACCTCACCTCTGTCATAGATTGGTCTTCCCTGTTTCACATCTGCTCCTGCAATGCCCTCTACTGCTCATCCTGTGTCTCCTTGACCTGCTGCCACTCCTCCAGTACTGTCTCTCTCTCCGTCTCTCTCTCTTTGTGTGTGTATGATTGTGTGGGTGGGGACAGATGTGCTGGAGTCAGAGCAGATCCCCACCAGCTGCAACCTGTTCCATAATCAAGACCTCTACAAACACTCAGCCCTGCCACTTCCACGCTGCCAGATCATAATCTCTGCTCAGTCAGTCTACGTTTCTAGTCGTTTGTTACTATTCAGATCCTGTTATCCTGTTGTGCCTGTTTTCCTTGCCTGACACTGTTTTCCTCTCCGCTACAGTTCTGCCCGCTCTGACTCTGGTCCTGTCTCCAGTCCCATGTCTCGTCATCCTGCTATTCTGTCCTGGATTCCCCACACTACTATGCCCTTGGATTCCCCTCCGGACCTGCTTACCCTGTCTCAACCCCTCTCGCTCCAGCCTCCATACCTGGTTTCCAGCAACCCGCCCGAGCTTCCCCTGACCTGCACTCCATCTCCCCCCTGTGTTTCAATAAATACCTTGGTTTCTTCATCCCAGTCTCCTTGTCTGAGTCTGCTCTTGAGTTCCCCTGTTCCACTCCGCGTAACACCCTGGCTGCCTGAACCTGCTGAGACCCCTGTCACCATCTGATCCTCCTAAAATGAGGCATGACAAAGAATTACCTTTATGTACATTTATACATTATATTATCCAAGAATAGAATCTATGGTTCAATAATTGAAATTACCATTATTCCCAGATCCCAGACTGTAGATTTAAGCTGCTGTCCTGTAGCTACTGTAGGTCTACCCATCATTTCAAAATGGAGCTTTGTATCAGTCACTGATATTGTTAATATACTGCAAAATTCACCTGAGCTCCGTAGACTGGTCTTTCCTGGCTGTCTGACCCTGCAGGGACATCATCTGATCCTGTCACCATCTGATCCTAAGACATGATGAGCATTGTGTTGTGTACTGAATGCACTAAAGGGCTGTGGGTCCCGACAGAGATCATTGCAGCGCAGTAGTCATTTTTCATGCTGTGGGCAGGTGCTGTCGGTCAGACAGAAGACTTTGGGATGATTTTTGCTTGCGAGTTCAAGTGCGCCTAGTATGTGTGGTCCCATTGAAATAGAGTAGGCTGCCTACATGGGTGGTGAATCACGTGGCAGTTAACTTGAATATGAAATGAACTTAAATATGATTAGACTGTAGTTTACTACAGTGTCTGTAAATAAATATTGACAATGGAAAGAAGTGGAGGGCATACAGTCGAAGTACAATCAAAATATGTAATCATCAATAAAAAAGAAAATGGCACAATGCGCACATAGCTTAGGCTACTAACATTTTCAATAAGTATTGATTAATCTCTGCCTGCAAATCGTCCTCCTAAAAGGTAGGCTATATCCTATAGGCCTATGCAAAACGTAGTAAGTGTTGCAGTCATCATTCTTGCTGCTTCCAGTTCAGCAGCCATACCTGCCAGATCAGGTGCACATCTGGTTTCAATTAAATAGAGTAGACTATAGCCTATGCACAGGAGGTTGGTGGCATCTTAATTGGGGAGGTCGGGCTTGTGGTAATGACTGAAGCAAAATAAGTGGAATGGTATCAAATAAATTAAACACATGGTTTCTATTGGTTTTTATGGTTTCTATTTGCTCTAATTGCATCGTTCCAGCCATTATTATGAGCAATCCTCCCCTCGGCAGACTCCACTGAGCCTATGCATGGGCGGAGAAGCACGTGGCCATTATCTTTCCAAGGAAATGTACTTCCTAAATAGGCCTATGATTAGGCTATAGTTTACTACATTGCCTAGAAACAGGCCTAAATATTGATCACCCATATTTCTCCGTCTGAAAATCTTCCCACTCCTAAATGGCAGGCTATAAGAAGTCTCTCCAGCTCTGCTCTCTTCAAACTACATCTAGCATATTGGCTGATATAGCCCAGTAATACAATGTAAGGGCCATGTGAGAATCTCTGGTAAGCTAACCTATTTCTTAAGTTATTTTTGCACATTTGATGTTGCCTATAGGGTGCAAATTTGCTGGCACCATGGCTGGCAAATGAGTTGCGTCACATACACCTAAAACATCTGCGGTTGGGTTTGGGAACAGTTCTTGCGGTAGCTGGTGGGAGGCGGACAGAAGTCCAGTGGGTGCCGGTGGGAGTCGGACAGAAATCCAGTGGGTGCGGGTGGGAGAGGGATGAAGAAGTCCAATGGGTGCGGGTGGGAGAGGGATGAAGAAGTCCAGTGGGTGCGGGTGGGAGAGGGATGAAGAAGTCCAGTGGGTGCGGGTGGGAGAGGGATGAAGAAATCCAGTTGGTGCGGGTGGGAGAGGGATGAAGAAGTCCAATGGGTGCGGGTGGGAGAGGGATGAAGAAGTCCAGTGGGTGCGGGTGGGAGAGGGATGAAGAAGTCCAGTGGGTGCGGGTGGGAGAGGGATGAAGAAGTCCAGTGGGTGCGAGTGGGAGAGGGATGAAGAAGTCCAGTGGGTGCGGGTGGGAGAGGGATGAAGAAGTCCAGTGGGTGCGAGTGGGAGAGGGATGAAGAAGTCCTATGGGTGCGGGTGGGAGAGGGATGAAGAAGTCCAGTGGGTGCGGGTGGGAGAGGGATGAAGAAGTCCAGTGGGTGCGGGTGGGAGAGGGATGAAGAAGTCCAGTGGGTGCGGGTGGGAGAGGGATGAAGAAGTCCAGTGGGTGCGGGTGGGAGAGGGATGAAGAAGTCCAGTGGGTGCGGGTGGGAGAGGGATGAAGAAGTCCAGTGGGTGCGGGTGGGAGAGGGATGAAGAAGTCCAATGGGTGCGGGTGGGAGAGGGATGAAGAAGTCCAGCGGGTGCGGGTGGGAGAGGGATGAAGAAGTCCAGTGGGTGCGGGTGGGAGAGGGATGAAGAAGTCCAGCGGGTGCGGGTGGGAGAGGGATGAAGAAGTCCAATGGGTGCGGGTGGGAGAGGGATGAAGAAGTCCAGCGGGTGCGGGTGGGAGAGGGATGAAGAAGTCCAATGGGTGCGGGTGGGAGAGGGATGAAGAAGTCCAGTGGGTGCGGGTGGGAGAGGGATGAAGAAGTCCAGCGGGTGCGGGTGGGAGAGGGATGAAGAAGTCCAATGGGTGCGGGTGGGAGAGGGATGAAGAAGTCCAGTGGGTGCGGGTGGGAGAGGGATGAAGAAGTCCAATGGGTGCGGGTGGGAGAGGGATGAAGAAGTCCAGCGGGTGCGGGTGGGAGAGGGATGAAGAAGTCCTATGGGTGCGAGTGGGAGAGGGATGAAGAAGTCCTATGGGTACGGGTGGGAGAGGGATGAAGAAGTCCAGTGGGTGCGGGTGGGAGAGGGATGAAGAAGTCCAGTGGGTGCGAGTGGGAGAGGGATGAAGAAGTCCTATGGGTACGGGTGGGAGAGGGATGAAGAAGTCCAGTGGGTGCGGGTGGGAGAGGGATGAAGAAGTCCAGTGGGTGCGGGTGGGAGAGGGATGAAGAAGTCCAGCGGGTGCGGGTGGGAGAGGGATGAAGAAGTCCTATGGGTGCGAGTGGGAGAGGGATGAAGAAGTCCTATGGGTACGGGTGGGAGAGGGATGAAGAAGTCCAGTGGGTGCGGGTGGGAGAGGGATGAAGAAATCCAGTTGGTGCGGGTGGGAGAGGGATGAAGAAGTCCAATGGGTGCGGGTGGGAGAGGGATGAAGAAGTCCAGTGGGTGCGGGTGGGAGAGGGATGAAGAAGTCCAGTGGGTGCGGGTGGGAGAGGGATGAAGAAGTCCAGTGGGTGCGAGTGGGAGAGGGATGAAGAAGTCCAGTGGGTGCGGGTGGGAGAGGGATGAAGAAGTCCAGTGGGTGCGAGTGGGAGAGGGATGAAGAAGTCCTATGGGTGCGGGTGGGAGAGGGATGAAGAAGTCCAGTGGGTGCGGGTGGGAGAGGGATGAAGAAGTCCAGTGGGTGCGGGTGGGAGAGGGATGAAGAAGTCCAGCGGGTGCGGGTGGGAGAGGGATGAAGAAGTCCAATGGGTGCGGGTGGGAGAGGGATGAAGAAGTCCAGCGGGTGCGGGTGGGAGAGGGATGAAGAAGTCCAGTGGGTGCGGGTGGGAGAGGGATGAAGAAGTCCAGTGGGTGCGGGTGGGAGAGGGATGAAGAAGTCCAGTGGGTGCGGGTGGGAGAGGGATGAAGAAGTCCAATGGGTGCGGGTGGGAGAGGGATGAAGAAGTCCAGCGGGTGCGGGTGGGAGAGGGATGAAGAAGTCCAGTGGGTGCGGGTGGGAGAGGGATGAAGAAGTCCAGCGGGTGCGGGTGGGAGAGGGATGAAGAAGTCCAATGGGTGCGGGTGGGAGAGGGATGAAGAAGTCCAGCGGGTGCGGGTGGGAGAGGGATGAAGAAGTCCAATGGGTGCGGGTGGGAGAGGGATGAAGAAGTCCAGTGGGTGCGGGTGGGAGAGGGATGAAGAAGTCCAGCGGGTGCGGGTGGGAGAGGGATGAAGAAGTCCAATGGGTGCGGGTGGGAGAGGGATGAAGAAGTCCAGTGGGTGCGGGTGGGAGAGGGATGAAGAAGTCCAATGGGTGCGGGTGGGAGAGGGATGAAGAAGTCCAGCGGGTGCGGGTGGGAGAGGGATGAAGAAGTCCTATGGGTGCGAGTGGGAGAGGGATGAAGAAGTCCTATGGGTACGGGTGGGAGAGGGATGAAGAAGTCCAGTGGGTGCGGGTGGGAGAGGGATGAAGAAGTCCAGTGGGTGCGAGTGGGAGAGGGATGAAGAAGTCCTATGGGTACGGGTGGGAGAGGGATGAAGAAGTCCAGTGGGTGCGGGTGGGAGAGGGATGAAGAAGTCCAGTGGGTGCGGGTGGGAGAGGGATGAAGAAGTCCAGCGGGTGCGGGTGGGAGAGGGATGAAGAAGTCCTATGGGTGCGAGTGGGAGAGGGATGAAGAAGTCCTATGGGTACGGGTGGGAGAGGGATGAAGAAGTCCAGTGGGTGCGGGTGGGAGAGGGATGAAGAAATCCAGTTGGTGCGGGTGGGAGAGGGATGAAGAAGTCCAATGGGTGCGGGTGGGAGAGGGATGAAGAAGTCCAGTGGGTGCGGGTGGGAGAGGGATGAAGAAGTCCAGTGGGTGCGGGTGGGAGAGGGATGAAGAAGTCCAGTGGGTGCGAGTGGGAGAGGGATGAAGAAGTCCAGTGGGTGCGGGTGGGAGAGGGATGAAGAAGTCCAGTGGGTGCGAGTGGGAGAGGGATGAAGAAGTCCTATGGGTGCGGGTGGGAGAGGGATGAAGAAGTCCAGTGGGTGCGGGTGGGAGAGGGATGAAGAAGTCCAGTGGGTGCGGGTGGGAGAGGGATGAAGAAGTCCAGCGGGTGCGGGTGGGAGAGGGATGAAGAAGTCCAATGGGTGCGGGTGGGAGAGGGATGAAGAAGTCCAGCGGGTGCGGGTGGGAGAGGGATGAAGAAGTCCAGTGGGTGCGGGTGGGAGAGGGATGAAGAAGTCCAGCGGGTGCGGGTGGGAGAGGGATGAAGAAGTCCAGCGGGTGCGGGTGGGAGAGGGATGAAGAAGTCCAATGGGTGCGGGTGGGAGAGGGATGAAGAAGTCCAGTGGGTGCGGGTGGGAGAGGGATGAAGAAGTCCAGTGGGTGCGGGTGGGAGAGGGATGAAGAAGTCCAGCGGGTGCGGGTGGGAGAGGGATGAAGAAGTCCAATGGGTGCGGGTGGGAGAGGGATGAAGAAGTCCAGTGGGTGCGGGTGGGAGAGGGATGAAGAAGTCCAATGGGTGCGGGTGGGAGAGGGATGAAGAAGTCCAGCGGGTGCGGGTGGGAGAGGGATGAAGAAGTCCTATGGGTGCGAGTGGGAGAGGGATGAAGAAGTCCTATGGGTACGGGTGGGAGAGGGATGAAGAAGTCCAGTGGGTGCGGGTGGGAGAGGGATGAAGAAGTCCAGTGGGTGCGAGTGGGAGAGGGATGAAGAAGTCCTATGGGTACGGGTGGGAGAGGGATGAAGAAGTCCAGTGGGTGCGGGTGGGAGAGGGATGAAGAAGTCCAGTGGGTGCGGGTGGGAGAGGGATGAAGAAGTCCAGTGGGTGCGGGTGGGAGAGGGATGAAGAAGTCCAGTGGGTGCGGGTGGGAGAGGGATGAAGAAGTCCAGTGGGTGCGGGTGGGAGAGGGATGAAGAAGTCCAGTGGGTGCGGGTGGGAGAGGGATGAAGAAGTCCAGTGGGTGCGGGTGGGAGAGGGATGAAGAAGTCCAGTGGGTGCGGGTGGGAGAGGGATGAAGAAGTCCAGTGGGTGCGGGTGGGAGAGGGATGAAGAAGTCCAGTGGGTGCGGGTGGGAGAGGGATGAAGAAGTCCAGTGGGTGCGGGTGGGAGAGGGATGAAGAAATTGGTATACAGAAGTCTACTGTGCACCATGACAGTGAAGCCTGTAATGTTAGAGCTGTTTATTACTGTGTCAGTGTGAAAAGTAAGGAATTAGCTAGGGAAAGTGACAGGTCAATAACGTTACATAACCATACTGACTAATACAACTCACATTTCACTGAAAAATCATCAGAATATCAATCTTCAATCATTTGGCCAATGGTTTCATCATCTGATTCAGGTCTAGTGTGATTGAGGCAAAAATAATAGCTAACATTAGTCAACATTTGGCCAGGTCTCTCTAGAATGATAAATCAACTGGCGAAAGCTAGCCAAGTTGATTTACTTCTGTAACAGGACAAAACAAAGGCTACAAAACATGTCCATGCAAACAACAGCTGTTAGATAGCGATATGAGCTGGTTATTATTACTATCTGACAGATAACTAGAGGCTAGAGCTGACCTGGCTGTGGTAGCTACTAGCTAGCATAGCTTATTCATTCACCTCAGTCAAGAGGGGATGAAACATTAACTAACGTTACATGTCAGTTAAAATAATAGCTCAGCACTGCGAATAAACACTCATTAATTTTTTTCAGTTAAGTTAAACAGCAGTTACCTTGCCAACTACATCAGTCAACTAAATAGTATCCACTTTCTGCTTGTTTTGGTTTTACAACTCTGTAAAAGAGCGCAACACAAACACACTGAACTATGCTCAACTCTCCCGTGCAGGTCCAGCCAGCCTAGTCCTAAAGCACACCGTTGTCGCTTTCTGTATCACATTACAATGATGAAACTGGGGGGGACAAAAATGCAATTTCAGAATGTGGGGGGGACATGACACCCCCGTCCCCAGTGAAAGTCACGTTCCTGATTATCTGCCTCAAAAATAAGCTATTGCAACAGTGACCAGGCAGCAAATAGACAAAGTGGATCTGCGATATACTATATTGTAACTTCTGTTAATGTGGCCATTGTAAAGAAGTGCAGTCATCTCAGAATAGACACTCCTCCCTGTCTGACCTGCTCAGCAAGGTGTGTCCAATACCACTTATTCATCCCACGTGGTGCATTTGTGGGAGGCAGTACAGGGAGGCCATACAGGCGTGTCTCTCTGTGTGTTTCTGCATGAGTATTTACTATGTTATTGGCTCCCTCTCTCTCACTCTCTCTCTCTCTCTCTCTCAGTGCTTGTTTCTTGGTATGAATGTTTGCACAGTAATCTCCTGCTGATCCTGTCTGATGGGTGAGGTGCCGTTGCACAGGCAGAGCAGCTTAGGTAGCCAGAGAACACAGAGCTGAGAAGGACAGAAGAGAACATCACCAACAAGAGATATACTCTTTTCCACCAGATTAAGACATTAACAAAAATAAAAAGGAAGGAGGAACACAGGAAATAATGGATTTTGAGAGCAAAGCGAATGCTCCAGAATGTGGAATGACCCAGTAGACACTCCGTACTGGTGAGAATAGATGGACCTGGGGTTCTAATGTGGCTCTGGGACACACAGGAAGTCGCTCTTTTCTTCAGCATCACATTGTATGTGTGCCACCTAGGTATGTATCCTATCCATACATGGAAACACTTCTGTGAGCATGTATCCATATATGGACATACTGATTTGTATGTGTTTAAATGTGAGTGCTTGTGTGTTTAAGGGCATGCCTATGTTTGCCTCAGAGTGTATGGTGTATGCCAAGCAATTTCAGAAGAAACTTTCTTCTGGTATCGGTTGACTGACTTTGAGTATTTCCCAACTTTTGCTCTGATGTGGTTTGTATCGGTGAAACAGAATGATAGTGCACTTAGACACACAGTGGTTTGTTAATTTCCCAGAACCTGGATAGGGCGTGATGCTTTCAAGGCATACCTCTGGCAGCCATAATGTTTCTCTGTCATTCTTTGCATGCTTTAGCAAAATTCTTTGTGCATGCTTCATCTTGTGTGCACACACCTTTAGTTGGACTGGTGTGTCTGAGTTAGTAATTCACATTGATTGAAACACATCTTACATGAGAAAACAACCGAAAGCAGGTGGCTATGAGGTCAATTCAAAACCAATCAATCAATCAAATGTATTTATAAATCCTTTTTTATATCAGCACATGTCACAAAGTGCTTATAGTGAAACCCAGCCTAAAACCCAAAAGAGTAAACAATGCAGATTTAGAAGCACGGTAGAAAGGAAAAACTCCCTAGAAAGGCAGTTACCTAGGAAGAGACCTAGAAAGGAACCAGGCTCTGAGGGGTGGCCTGTCCTCTTCTGGTTGTGCCCGTTGGAGATTATAAGAGTACATAGCCATTTAGGCCAGATCGTTCTTCAAGATTTTCAAACGTTCATAGATGACCAGAAGGGTCAAACAACAATCACAGTGGTTATAGAGGGTGCAACAGATCAGCACCTCAGGAGTCAATATCAGTTGGCTTTTTATAGCCGAGCATTCAAAGTTTGAGACAGCAGATTGGGGGGGGGGGGGGGACAGAGAGAGAACGAGAGAGAAAGCAGGTCCGGGACAAGGTAGCACGTCAGGTAAACAGGTCTTGGGACCGACGAATTGCCACAATCATACCCTGGATCTAGTTTTGTGTAATAAATATTGTGGATCTAAATGTTTTTCCTCATAATTCTGGACTATCGGACCACCATTTTATTACATTTGCAATCGCAACAAATAATTTGCTAAGACCCCAACCAAGGATTATCAAAACACGTGCTATAAATTCTCTGACAACCCAAAGATTCCTAGATGCCCTTCCAGACTGCCCACACCTACCTAAGGACTCCGGAGTACAAAATTCAAAATGCACCTAACCAAGGATCTAAACTTAACCTTGCGTAATACCCCAGATGCAGTCGCACCGTTAAAAACAAAAACATTTGTCACAAGAAACTAGCTCCCTGGTTTACAGAAAATACCCAAGCCCTGAAGCAAGCTTCCAGAAAATTGGAACGGAAATGGCGCTCCACCAAATTGGAAGATTTCCGACTAGCTACACGGACAAGTTCCTGCCTGGTTTAGATCTTATCTGTAGGAAAGATATCAGTTTGTCTCTGTGGATGGTTTTAGGACCACTATTCTTTTCACAGTGTATAAAACATTAGGAACACCTTCCTAATATTGAGTTTTGCCCTCAGAACAGCTTAAATTCTTCGGTGCCTGGACTCTAAAAGGTGTCAAAAGCGTTCCACAGGGACGCTGGCTTATGTTGACTCCAATGCTTCCCACAGTTGTGTCAAGTTGGATGGATGTCCTTTGGGTGATGGACCATTCTTGATATACACGGGAAACTGTAGAGCGTGAAAACCCCAGCAGCGTTGCAGTTCTTGACACAAACTGGCGCGCCTGGCACCTACTACCATACCCTGTTCAAAGGCAATTAAATATTTTGTCTTGCCCATTCCTCCTCTGAATGGCGCACATACATGATGCCTCAATTGTCTCAAGGCTTAAAAGTCCTTCTTTAATCTCCTCCCCTTCATCTACGCTGATTGAATTGGATTTAACAAGTGACATCAGTAAGGGGTCATAGCCTTCACCTGGATTCACCTGGTCAGTCTATGTCATGGAAAGAGCAGGTGTTGCTAATGTTTTGTACACTCAATGTATACTCTACCTCTTGGGTATGTCATTTGGAAACTCAATGTAAACTTTCACTGCTATGCAGACGACACACAGCTGTACATTTCGATGAAACTTGGTGAAGCCCCAAAATTGCCTAGCCTCGAAGCCTGTGTTTCAGACATAAGGAAGTGGATGGCAGCAAATGTTTTACTTTTAAACTTGGACAAAACAAGATGCTAGTTCAAGGAAACAAAGAAATCTTCTGTTTGATCTGACAATGTATCTTGATGGCTATACAATCGCCTCAAATAAAACTTTGAAGGACCTCAACGTTACTCTGGACCTTAAAGAGCAGCTTTTTTCCTGGAGTGATGAACCACCCTTGCTGTGTCTGCCTGGCTGGCTCCCCTCTCTCCACTGGGATTATCTGCATCTGACCATATTACGGGGGCTTAGTCACTGGCTTGATAATGCTCTCCCATGCCGTCCCGAAGAGGGGTGAATCATTTTTTCTCTCTCGATAAACTCGACTTGAATGGGTTGAGTCACTGGCATGATCTTCCTGTCCGGCTTTGCGCCCCCTTCGGGCCTGTGATGGGTGAGATCAGAAATGCCTTATTTACATAAGTATTCAGACCCTTTGCTATGAGACTCGAAATTGAGCTCAGGTGCATCCTGTTTCCATTGATCATCCTTGAGATGTTTCTACAACTTGATTGGAGTCCACCTATGGAAAATTCAATTGATTGGACATTATTTGGGTTTTGCTCTGACATGCACTGTCAACTGTGGGACCTTATATAGACAGGTGTGTACCTGTCTATATAAGGTCCCACAGTTGACAGTGCATGTCAGAGCAAAACCCAAGCCATGAGGATGAAGGAATTGTCCGTAGAGATCTGGGGAAGGGTACCAAAAATGTATGCACCATTGAAGGTCCCCAAGAACACATTCATCATTCTTAAACGGAAGAAGTTTGGAATCACCAAGACTCTTCCTAGAGTTGGCCGCCCGGCCAAACTGAGCAATCGGGGAGAAGGATCTTGGTAGGGAGGTGACGAAGAACCCATTGGTCACTCTGACAGAGCTCCAGAGTTCCTCTGTGGAGATGGGAGAAACTTCCAGAAGGACAACCATCTCTGCAGCACTTCAGACCATTACTGGAGAGTGACAATACGGAAGCCACACCTCAGTAAAAGACACATGATAGCCCACTTAGAGTTTGCCAAAAGGCACCTAAAGACTCTCAGACCATGAGAAACAAGATTCTATGGTCTGATGAAACCAAGATTGAACTCTTTGGTCTCAATGCCAAGCGTCACATCTGGAGGAAACCTGGCACCATCCCTACAGTGAAGCATGGTGGTGGCAGCATCATGCTCTGGGGATGTTTTTCAGTGAGAGGGACTGGTAGGCTAGTCAGGATCGAAGTAAAGATGAACGGAGCAAAGTACAGAGAGATCCTTGATGAAAACCTGCTCCAGAGCACTCAGGACCTCAGAATGTGCTAAGGTTCACTTTCCAACAGGACAACAACCCTAAGCACAGTGGCTTAGGGACAAGTCTCTAAATGTCCTTGAGTGGGCCAGCCAGAGCCCAGACTTGAACCCGATCGAACATCTCTGAAGAGACCTGAAAATAGCTGTGCAGCAATGCTCCCCATCCAACCAGACCAAGCTTGAGAGGATCTGCAGATAAGAATGGGATAAACTTCCCAAATACAGGTTTGCCAAGCTTGTAGTGTCATACCCATGAACACTCGAGGCTGCATTCAAATCAAATCAAATCTAATTTTATTTGTCACATGTGCCGAATACAACACCTTACAGTTAAATGCTTACTTACAAGCCCCTAACCAACAATGCAGTTTAAAAAATATATGGATAAGAATAAGAGATAAAAGTAAAAAGTAATTAAAGAGCAGCAGTAAAATAACAATATATAACAAATATAACAAATAACAAAAAAGACTATATACACGGGGTACCGATACAGAGCCAATGTGTGGGGGCACCGGTTAGTTCAGGTAGTATGTACATGAAGGTAGAGTTATTAAAGTGACAATGCATATATGACAACAGAGAGTAGCAGTGGTGGAAAGAGGGACAGAGGGAGGGGGGGCACTGTAAATAGTCATTTGGTAGCCATTTGACTAGATGTTCAGGAGTCTTATGGCTTTGGGGTAGAAGTTGTTTAGAAGCCTCTTGGACCTAGACTTGGCACTCCGGTACTGCTTGCCATGCGGTAGCTGCCGAATGTGCTTTAACAAAGTACTGAGTAAATGAAGGGTCTGAATACTTATGTAAATCTGATATTTCAGTTTTTTATTTGGAGTAAATTTGGCAAAACGTATAAAAACCTGTTTTTGCATTGTGTGTAGATTGATGAGGGAAAAAACACTTTGATGAGTTTTAGAATAAGGCTGTAACCTAACAAAATGTGGAACAAGTCAAGGGGTCTGAATTGTTTCCAAAGGCACTGTTTACTGTCCGTACCGCCTATACACACCCTGTATATATATATACAGGGTGTGTGACTTGTCCCTAAGCCACATTCAGAACCCTTGACTTGTTTCCACATATATATACTGTATATATATATATATATATATATATATATATATATATATACAGTTATATAGTACCAGTCAGCTGTATATATACAGTTGAAGTCGGAAGTTTACATACACTTAGGTTGGAGTCATTAAAACTCGTTTTTCAACCACTCCACACATTTCTTGTTAACTTTGGGATGGGGGGCAGCATTTTCACTTTTGGATAAATAGCATGCCCAATTTCAACTTCCTGCTACTCATGCCAAGAATATAAGATAAGCATATTATTAGTAGATTTGGAGAGAAAACACTCTGAAGTTTCTAAAACTGTTTGAATCATGTCTGTGAGTATAACAGAACAAAACCCTGAGGACTAACCATTCACAATTACTTATTTTTGAGGTCGCTGTCTGTTCAATGGGCTCTCATGGGGAAACGATATTTCTTAAGCACTTGTTTGCAGTTCCTACCGCTTCCACTGGATGTCACCAGTCTTTGGAATTTGGTTGAGGTTATTCCTTTGTGCAATGAAGCAGTACGGCCATCCTGGAAAAGGGTAACGCTGTTGAGAGTTGGCCAAGACTTGAAAAGTAGCGTTAGTTTCCTCTCGTCCTCTATTGAAAACAGATAGACCCGTCTTCAATTTGATCGATTATTAACATTTAAAAATACCTAAAGTTGTATTACAAAAGTATTTTGAAATGTTTTGGCAAAGTTTACAGGTAACTTTTGAGATATTTTGCAGTGACTTTGCGCAAATTGGAAGCTGTTTTTTTCTGGATCAAACGCGCCAAATAAATTGACATTTTGGATAGATATGGATGGAATTAATCGAACAAAAGGACCATTTGTGATGTTTATGGGACATATTGGAGTGCCAACAAAAGAAGCTCATCAAAGGAAAGGCATGTTTTATATTTTATTTCTGAGTTTTGTGTAGCGCCTGCAGGGTTGAAATATGCTACTCTCTTTTTTTACTGCTGTGCTATCATCAGATAATAGCTTTTTTGAAATCTGACATGTTGGCTGGATTCACAACGAGTGTAGCTTTAATTTGCTGTCTTGCATGTGTGATTTAATGAAAGTTTGAATTTTTGAGTATTTTATTTGAATCTGGCGCTCTGCATTTTCCCTGGCTATTGGCCAAGTGGGACATTTGCGTGCCCCTATCCAAGAGAGGTTAACAAACTGTATTTTTGGCAAGTCGGCTAGGACATCTACTTTGTGCATGACACAAGTCATTTTTCTAACAATTGTTTACAGACAGATTATTTCACTTTTTTCAGTTGTATCACAATTCCAGTGGGTCAGAAGTTTACACACACTAAAATTTGAGTCAATTGGAGGTGTACCTGTGGATGTATTTCAAGGCCTACCTTCAAACTCAGTGCCTCTTTGCTTAACATCATGGGAAAAGACGCGTTCTGTCTCCTAGAGATGAACGTACTTTGGTGCAAAAAGTGCAAGTCAATCCCAGAACAACAGCAAAGGACCTTGTGAAGATGCTGGAGGAAACAGCTACAAAAGTATCTATATCCACAGTAAACGAGTCCTATATCGACATAACCTGAAAGACTGCACAGCAAGGAAGAAGCCACTGCTCCAAAATTGCCATAAAAAGCCAGACTACGGTTTGCAACTGCACATAGGGATGAAGATCGTACTTTTTGGAGAAATGTCCTCTGGTCTGATGAAACAAAAATAGAACTGTTTGGCCATAATGACCATTGTTATGTTTGGAGAAAAAAGGGGGAGGCTTGCAAGCCGAAGAACACCATCCCAACCGTGAAGCACGGGGGTGGCAGCATCATGTTGTGCGGGTGCTTTGCTGCAGGAGGGACTGGTGCACTTCACAAAATAGATTATGTGAAAATTATGTGGATATATTGAAGCAACATCTCATGACATCAGTCAGGAAGTTAAAGCTTGGTCACAAATGGGTCTTCCAAATGAACAATGACCCCAAGCATACTTCCAAAGTTGTGGCAAAAAGGACAACAAAGTCAACAAAGGACAACAAAGTCAAGGTATTGGAGTGGCCATCACAAAGCCCTGACCTCAATCCTACAGAAAATTTGTGGGCAGAACTGAAAAAGTGAGTGCGAGCAAGGAGGCCTACAAACCTGACTCAGTTACACCAGGTCTGTCAGGATGAATTGACCAAAATTCACCCAACTTATTGTGGGAAGCTTGTGGAAGGCTACCCTGAAATGTTTGACCCAAGTTAAACAATTTAAAGGCAATGCTACCAAATACTAATTGAGTATATGTAAACTTCTGACCCACTGGGAATGTGATGAAAGAAATAAAAGCTGAAATAAATCATTCTCTACTATTATTCTGACATTTCACATTCTTAAAATACAGTGGTGATCCTCACTGACCTAAGACAGGGATTTTTTACTTGGATTAAATGTCAGTAATTGTGAAAAATTGAGATGAAATGTATTTGGCTAAGGTGTATGTAAACTTCCGATATATATATATATATATATATTCTGGACTCTGACATTACTCATTCTGATATTTCTTAATTTCTTTCTTTTTAGTATTGTTTTGTATTGCTGGATATTACTGCACTGCTGGAGCTTGAAACACAAGCATTTCGCTGCACCTGCAATAACATCTTCAAATCTGTGTACGTGACCAATAAACTTTGATTTGAGATGAAGCGACGTGGTAGAATCACATGCCAATGTGTCATCTCAAAGTAATTTGATGGCAGCAAACCCATCATACAGTATAACAATATGTTATGTAATGTCTGTGGACTGAAAACACTGTCTTTTGTTGAGAGGTTGAACATTAACTGGTGGTTATATAAGGGAGTAGGGTAAAGGGGGGTATTTCTTCTGTCAGAACTGAGTGGCCAATTGGGCTCTAAAAAATAAAAAACTGAAGGTAGTTGATCCATTGCTCATAAAAAAAGCAAGTGGGGAGTCAGAAAATTACTATGGTGATAACACATCAGTGTGTGAGAAATAATATGTTGACTTACTGTATCTGATTCTAAAATACAAATCAGATATATCAACTTCTCTTTATCTGTCATACATTAAAAAACACTGTTCCTCTTTCTTTCCCTTCCTCCCTCCACTATGTACTTCCTCCGGCAGCTGGAGCCATCTCAATACGGTCTCCTCAGCAGAGTCTGACCAGGCCTGTCCAACAGGATGTATTGTTCTCTGTGGACATCTCCTGTGTTGGGATTCCCACAGTACAGTGGACCTTTATGTCTGGCAGGGTGAGCAGAGACATTGGGGCGTGGCAACCTGGGGGGTTTACCAATGTATCAGAGGACTACATGGACAGAATCCTCACGTACACTAATGGATCTATGGGACTGTCGGACCTACGTATTCAGGACACTGGCTTCTACGTGATCACTGTGACTGAACTGTCTGGGAGCAGCAAAGATGCAGGATTTGTCTTGAATGTGGAAGGTGAGTGAATGGTGGGTGAAGGCCTATATCACAATGTGGCATTTTGCTTTAAGTTACAGTGTTAGTGTTTCATCATAGTTGACATTTACAAGAACCCCTTTATGGAACTGTTTTCCTCTCAGTCCTGGAGGCAGTTTCTGTAGCGGCCTTATGGTGTTATTGAACAATATCTTTACGAGTAGTTCAGTACAAGTGGCCTTCATTGAACTCTACCATTATGAGTAAGCTAGTTAGTGGAAGTGAGAATGAACATGGTGTGTTCTCCCTCCCTGTGTTGTAGAGGTTCTGTATGAGGACCTCCAGTACCTGGCAGTGTTTGCTGTAGTGCTGGCCTCCCTGGCTGGCTTCCTCATGGTCTCCATGTGGCTCATGGACAAAGCTTACAGCCAGATCAATGCATGGAGACAGAGGAGACAGATGCCAGGTAAATACCTTTAGAATGATTTTGGTCATTTCAATAATTAGTAATTCAATGACTCAAGTTTGATTGTTCTTGTGTGTATGTGGTTCATTGAATTTCTAATTTTTTGTATTATCTCCAGAGAATGATGTAACTGAGCTGCAACCTCTCTGATATGAAGATCTGAGAAAGCCAGATGGGACTGCCCAACAACCAATATGAGCTAAAATGAAAGACTCATTTTATAAATCAATGAAAGCATCCACAGAGTGTAAATGTCACCAAGTTACTGATTCCAGGAACAGATGAAGGATTATCAACCTACGTGCCTCAAGACGAGCTGCATGTATTATTTTACTGTACATGGAAACTGTATACACAGCTGATATTAGTCCACCAGATTTTATGTAAGGAAACACACTGACAAGTGGAAACAAAATATATTTTTATTTTCACAGCTGTTTTCAGTTTCTTTTACTGTAACATTTAAAATATACAGTTGAGGTCGGAAGTTTACATACACTTAGGTCATTAAACCTTGTTTTTCAACCAATCCACAAATTTCTTGTTAACAAACTATAGTTTTGGCAAGTCGGCTAGGATATCTACCTTGTGCATGACACAATTTTTCAAAAAATAGTTTACAGACAAATTATTTCACTGTATCGCAATTCCAGTGGGTCAGAGGTTTACATACCCTAAGTTGACTGTGCCTTTAAACAGCTTGGAAAATTCCAGAAAATGATGTCATGGCTTTAGAAGCTTCTGATAAATGAAATAAATTGGAGGTGTCCCTGTGGATGTATTTCAAGGCCTAGCTTCAAACTCAGTGCCTCTTTGCTTGACATCATGGGAAAATCAAATGAAATCAGCTAAGAACTCAGAAAATAAATTGTAGACCTCCACAAGTCTAGTATATATTAATAATAATAATAATAATAATACATTGGCACAGGTAAGTCAAATGTCCAAGCAAATCAACAGACATCAATGCAAGTTAGGATTCAGCCCATAGAACAAAATCAGAGATAGCGAGAGAGTGTGATAGTGGTCGGACATAAGGACAGGGAGTGAGGGCTGCCATCAGAAGATCCATCTTGTAAACAAAGTTGCTTCCCTCCATCTAGCTCCAGTGGACCTCTTTGTAGGGCCCTCGTAGGTGGTTCCACTTCCCATCCTGGATGATGTCAGACTTGGGCAGCTCCTTGTTCTGGCTGTGTGGGAAACTGGACCAGGAGCTTACAGCCACTCTCTGGACCAATACGCACTGGAAAAGATACAACACATTCATTTGGACAAATATTAGCATTATCTTAAGTTTCAGTCATTCAGATCATCACATTCGTTTTCAGATTAAATGAGCTGTTTAAGGTGCATGACGGCCAATATGCCAGTGATTGATTGAAGGACGGTACCTGAGATTGCGTATTCCCTGTTGGAGGAGGCAATGGTGATGGCCCAGGCGCTTTCGATGCTCTCCACAGAGCCGAGGCCCAAATGGTTACTGAAGCTCAGAACATGCCAACTCATCACTTTAGCCAGCTGCTGTACCGCATGGACCTGCTGCTGAGACATCTGCAGTACCAGGGGAGAGGGAGGCACTGTTACTCACTAGTTCAGACAGGAAGCTACAAAAAGGCTACATCAATACTTTGAAATAGATTTGAATAAAAGTTTCACTGGAGCAATAGGCCGTGAAGAACTACAGCAGGTCTAGCAAATGCATCTAGTCATGCATTTTAGAACATACAGCAAGCATTTTAGGTGGCTTCTAGCTATACTTGACTGTAATACAGAGTACATAAACAGAAGGTGGTGATGTGAGAGCAGTCACTCCGTCACCTGACCTGGGAGAGGAGGAAGTCCTGCAGCTCCGGTTCCTGGTGAGAGAGGGTGATGACACGGCCGTCCCTGTGCACCACTCAGATCTGCTCAACCCCTGTTCAGCTGCAGCTGGATAGACCTGCACACACACACAGAAGTTCATGGTACATTCTTTCTCCATGGTCAAAGTTTTATCTAGGCAAGACCTTTACCGAACATTGACAAAGCGGAATAATTGCAGAATTAAATTGTTGGTAATTCATTAAGGTGAAACCTCTTCTTCTGTTGTTCGAACATGGAACCTACCTTTTTCCTTTTAATTAATTCTCTACTCTCACCAAATGTTCTATTCTAGAGGATATGTCGCCAATTCCTGGCCAGTCCTCCTGGCTTTAACGGTACTCTGCCTCTGTTACTCTGGCTTAGCCAGTCCTCCTGGCTCCTGCTCCACTTACTTGCAGATCTGCTCGTAACCCTGGGAGGTGATGAGGACTTTGACACTGGACTCGTACACGTCGTTGATGTTGGACCAGTGGGCCTGGATCTGGGGGTCTTCTATACGGCTGGCCAGGTTGTCGATGGTCCGCGCCGTCCTGAAACAGACACGAGGGGTAGACTTTCAGTCAATGTTGAGTTGCTGTCCTGTAAAATTCTAATTCAGTATCAAACGGTTTCATTGTGCCAACATTTTCCTGATTTGTGATTTTACAACAAAGATAGGAGGTGCTTTGACTGAAACAACAAGCCTGACAGGAGAAAATACTTTTGAATTTTTTTTTGAAAAAGAAAACAGTATAACAGTATTAGCTTGTCATTGATGTGTGATGTGGTGTGTGTTTGTGCCTACCTGCTGCGTAAGAAGATGTGTTTGGCCTGTTTGATGATCTTCTCATTCTGCTGCAGGTTGGAGATCTCAGCCTTGTCGTAGGCCATGGGCCCTGCCCTTGTGGCCAAAGGGGGCGCTAGCTGGATGGGGCATCACTATCGAATTCAGGGTCTGCTTGTGGAACTGTGGGTGGGAAGGAGGGGCATTTATTTGGATCAATATGTATCACAGTTCACACAAACAGCAATGAAACACATGCATATGTATAAGATATATATATTTTTTAACACAGGGACTTAGTTTGGTCAGTATCTGTCTGAGTACGTCTTTGGTCAACAATGTAATTACTAGATGGTCAGGTTCAATTTAGTTCCATGCAGATAGACAGGCAGACCCACATCTCTCATGAGCTGGTGCAGGTTGTGTTCTAAAACATAGAGGTGGTTGTCAGGTTTGGGTTTCTCTGGAGACGTCCTCTGGTTCTTCTTCTCTCCAGTGGAGTGACACCGAGAAACGGACAACTGGAGACCTGCAGGGAGGATAGACAACCTTAACGGTGGTGTAATACAGAAATCTCCAAGAGTAGGACTCTGCACACCTGACGAGGGGTGAATAACAGCAAAAGCATCTCCGGACACTTAGAACGTACTACTCAAGGTAACACAGACAAAAAAACATTTAAATGCATTAATTTTGCAGGGTTTCATGGAGTATGAATTTTCCATAGGCTACAATAACCCTCCTAAAAGCATTGTAAAGAGTCCTCACCTGGAAAGGGTTGGGAGATGATCTGGTTCTTGACTACGATGTGGGACTTGATCTAAACTGCCTCCCGGGACAGCAGAGCTAAGATCTCCTTACAGAGTAGTAGATCTGTACCAGTACAGAGGGATAGTGATATGTTTCAGTAAGATTGTATTTTTAACATTTATAGCAATGGTTATCAACAGTAGGGATGGAACGTAAGTCGCTGAAAGTTGAAGTTGTGGTGGCATTTGCAGAGAGGTACTTGGGTGTGCGAAACTTGACATCAGAAGAGTTACAGGGTGTTTAGTGGTGATGTCCCACCCTTTCAGTTTGTTGGCATGAGGTAGGACTAAATATATATAAATAGTGGAGTAGGGTGGTGTTATTTTTTGTGAGTGTGGTGTTAAATGGTAGGGTATTTATTTATTTTTTCAAGCAAAGTATAAGGGAGTTGTACTCCAGTCTAGTAGGTGGCGGTAATGCAAGATCGGCCACCTTTTGGGCATGGTGGAGCGCATCCAATCACATGATTTAGCGCGGTTTAAAATACAGGAAGTGACGTTTAACAATGAAATAACGCTTTCACTCGTTGGCATGGATTTCGGCTAATAAACAACACTTTGGAAGGGGATTTTGTAACGCATTTGAACGTTAGCTACTTCAAATTAGCATAGTGTTTTCTTTAGCTAATCCATCAATATTTAAACAATCTAGATTACGAACGGGAATATTTTTCCTACTCTGAAGTCTCTGGTGCTAGCTAGCTAGTTTAGCACAACTGGCTGGCCTTTGTTTGTCATGGGTGTTTTTCAGACAGTGCCGTTGATCAGCTAACTAATATTTTCGCCTTTCAACATCCCTGAATTTTATAAAGATGAAGAGAAATGTGTCTCGATTACGGTTAAGTCCAAATGAAGAAGCTCAACTCATTCGAGAGGAACACGAGAGGAGAAGGAAGCTGCGAATACAACAGGTATATAGTAGCTAACACCTAACACTCGCTCTCAGTGACGATGCTTACACCCTGTCAATGCATACACTACCAAATGGTAGCTAATGATCAGCACTCTCACAGGTGCGGGAACAGGAGCGGTATATCGCTCTACAAATCCGCACGGAGGTGCAACTGCGAAGGGAGCGCGAGCTACAAAACCTGGCAGAGGAGTTGAAGGGGGAGTGGGAGCAACAGCAGAGTGAGAAACTGGAGACCCTGCAAAAGTTATACCAGGACAATCTCCGAATTTTGGGAGAGGGACATAGAAGTGCCAAAGAAAATGTAAACACTCAACTCTCAACCTGTATCTTAGCAATGTGTGATACATTACAAGCTGCCAGTGTAACTTGACTGGGTTTTGTAAGATTTTTTAAGCAACTTGGGTCATGCCCCAGATCACAAAATACCGGTGTCTTTACTTCACTATACAACTGGTTGATCAATGCACACTTCTTGTTTCCCCAGGAGCCTGACTGGGAGGCAATTGCACAGAAAAATGAGGAGAATCATGTTCGGGCAGATGAGCGCTATCGAGTAGCCCTCAAAGAGCTCAAATCACAGAGACAGAAAGATCAGGAGGAACAAAATCGGTGAGGCTATCAACGGGATTTTATTTGGTCAAACAAACACTGGCTTGTTACATTGTTTGATATTAAATCTGGAATGTTTTTCTTCTCCCTCAAGTTTTATCGAGGCTAGGAAGAAGTCCATACAGGTGGAGAAGCAGAGGGCAGCAAAAGTGGCCAACTTCCCATCCCTTCCACCCAACCCAATTGAGGTACAATTTAATGTTAAGGAATCGGGCACATTGTGAACTATGGCCATTGCGATGGAAAGTTCTTAATCAAAGGCACCGTAACAATGGAATATAGAGCTCTCCTTCCAAACCCACATACCATTCTTAAAGCACACATTTAATTAACAATATTCTATTGTAGTAAGAGCAAACAGCAGTCTCAGTAGATCTTACAATTCCAGCAAATATATTCTCAAATTTTGTGCATTTCTTTTTACTGTTAACAGAGTATTGAGTCAAGGAAGCTGCATGCAGTGAAGAAATCAGACGTGGATGCCTTCTCTGTGACTCACTATCATATGCCAGAGACTGCAGTGGACAGGGAAGTCTACACAGCAGAGGTAATCTATCTTTAAAAGTTCAAAAAGATGCAATGGCCCAGTGTGATATATTGTCCTCTTTCTATTGTAACCGGTGTGTTTTGTTCCCCCAGCCAAACGCACAGGTGGCGGCATTGGAGGAGATGCAGCGCCTGCAGGAGCTAGGACAGGAGGAGCAGAGAGAGAGACGGGAGCAGCTGGAGAAGGCTCGTCTCAGGGGTAACCACGCGCTGAGGAGGGAACAGCTCACACAGGTACATACTACTGCTACAAACACACTCGCCTTGTTCAAGACGATTCAAGTGATAACATGAAAAAAAAGTCAATGTACAACTTTCTGCGTAACGAGGCTAAACCTGTCCTGAGATGTTAAATGAATTCCTGAAATCCTTTGAATGCATATTGTATGCGTCAAGGCCAAAACAACAGCAATACCGGTTTGTTTTGGCTGTATCAGGACCGAGAGCGCCTCCTGGTGGAGCTTGAACACATGCATCAGACAGACCTTTTGAGACGCAGGCAGGTGATGGCTCAGATGCCTGCCCAGATCTTCCAACCGCTCCACAAGAGACAGGAGATGAGGGAGGACTGGCAGAGGGATATGGAGTTCGCCTTCGAGGACATGTACACTGGAGAGAGGAGTAAGGAGGGGTGATCCAAATCATAATACATTTTTCATTGTTTTCTCTGCAGCAATGTTTTTCTACTCTGGCCCCGAGGACAACATTTGTTGGTATTGTCATGGTGCGTAGATACGTTTTACTTGATTGAAATGGAGATATTGACTCTATCCCAGACAGAGTAGTGTGGACACACATTATTATTATTATTATTATGGCACCTAATTAGTAGTTACCATTAGTATGTTGGACTGGAGTTTCTCTTTCGTCTAATTAAACCTGTACTGATCTCTTGCCTGCAGGAGTGAAAGGTGACCTGGTGCTGCAGCTGGTCCCAGAGCCTCTCCTAGCTGTGTCCACTGGCAGCCAGGATGAAGACCTAGACCTGACCCAGGAGGCCACCCCTGACCTTACACACTTGGCTGGGGCAGAGGAACAACAGGATGAAGGTGAAGAGATGGATTAATTTCTGCTTTTCCAGCTTTGGTTAATGTTTGATTTACTGACTATCATAGTATGACCATAGTGTTGTCAAGAAAGGTTATGTGGAAACTGTAATAAATGGAGTTGGATCGTGTGCGCGAAATAAACTATTGTTTTGTCTGTCATTGTAGAACCATCCAGGCCTCTAGGTGGCGCTCCCAGACAGGCCTTGAAGAAACTATTGACCCGCATCAGGTCACAGAGAGACCAGTGGAGCTACCGGAGGCTGGTTGTTCCCCCAGGTGACTGCCGAACTACTCCGACAGCAGAGTGCGACACGTCCGCAGGCATTACGACCATTGAGACAGGTTCTCTGGCCAGTGAGGAGAGGGGCCGTCCTTTGACCACTATTTCCAGACTCCCAGACCCCTCTCAGTCAGCCCAAGGTTAGCGAGCACTTTGTAGACCTTCTTGATTTGCTGCTATAAGGTTGAAGGTTCAAGAAAAGCATTTTTTTCTGTAGTGTTTTTTTCTTAATGATCCATTTCATGTATTTTATCTGATTAGCTATAGAGACAACAGAAGAGTCCATAGTGGCTGGTACCCTGCTCCATCCTGATAAACAAGCCATCAAGATCCACACATTTGAAACCGAGAGGAAGAGGAGGGTGTGTGTATTTGTATCTCTGTATTCATGCATGTCCATAACATGTCTGCAAAATAGATCTGTCTTGAGTGGGAGGGGGGGGGGGGGTAAAATAAAGTGAATGATTAACCTTTCTGGGAAAGTGCCTCTAAAGCTGTAAGCTCATAGTTTGCCCTGTGGTTGCCTCTGTTGTGCAGGAGGAGGAGCTGGAGAGGCAAAAGCAGGAGCAGATAGCCCTGCTACAGGAGTTAGAGGAGAAGAAGAGCAGGCTGGAGCTGCTGCTGCAGGAGGCCCAGCAAGAGAGAGAGCAGCTGCAGACGGCCATGAACCAGGACACACCTGCTGCATCTGGAACACAGAAAACACCAGCCCAAGACGTCAGCCCTGCTGCTCCAACTCCCGAGGTGGGTGGGATTGTGTGTGAAGAGATGTGGTTGTGGTGGGATTGTGTGTGAAGAGATGTGGGTGTGGTGGGATTGTGTGTGAAGAGATGTGTTTGTGGTGGGATTGTGTGTGAAGAGATGTGGGTGTGGTGGGATTGTGTGTGAAGAGATGTGTTTGTGGTGGGATTGTGTGTGAAGAGATGTGGTTGTGGTGGGATTGTGTGTGAAGAGATGTGGGTATGGTGGGATTGTGTGTGAAGAGATGTGGGTATGGTGGGATTGTGTGTGAAGAGATGTGTTTGTGGTGGGATTGTGTGTGAAGAGATGTGGTTGTGGTGGGATTGTGTGTGAAGAGATGTGTTTGTGGTGGGATTGTGTGTATTTATCTGAGCCATGATGTGAATCAATAATACCCTGAATTATATTTCATGATGGTTTCTACACTTGAACTGAGCTCTCTGTGTGTGTGTGTGTGTGTGTGTGTGTGTGTGTGTGAGTGAGCCATGATGTAAATCAACATTACCCTGAACTGAAGTATATTTTCAATATATTTCATGATTGTTTCTACACTTGAACTGAGCTCCGTGTGTTTGACTGTGTTTCCACATATGCAACACATATGCAACACTGACTTGTTCTGTGTTTGTCCCTGTGCAGTCAGCTGCTGAGGATGACCACTCCAGGAGAATCAGAGAGTATCAGCAGCGTCTCTTTGACCAGAACAGGTGTGTTTCTCACCCTGGCTGATTCATATGATGAAATTAAAACAGCTGCCTATTGCTGATTTGTGTCTCATGTGGCAGGTAGCCTAGCGGGTTAAGAGCGTTGGGCCAGTAACTGAAAGGTCACTGGTTCAAACCTTGAGCGAGGCACTAAATGCTCATTTGCTATGGCTGACCCTATCTGCCGTATTTGACTATATATATATTTAAACACCTAACTTATGTCTACTTTTATGGATGTTTTGGTCATTTATCTAAAACAAATATTTTCAATGTTTCAATCTCTTAGGCTTCATAAGCAGTCCGTGGAGGAGGCTCGCCGGCGTCTGGAAGGATACCAACGCACGCTAAGAAACCGCTACTCTGGTCAAACTAGCTCAACATGTTTCCCTCCTGGTACCACAGCCCGTCTTCTACCACACTTTAAAGGAGGAATCAATCCCCCGGCAGTGCCCCTAGAACTCCCCTCTGGTTCTGCCCTACTCCCCTGTCTCCCTGTAGCACTTAGTCCCCACTCTAGAGCTCACACCCCTTTGGACCTCCCCACACAGGAGCCCTCCATCTTGGCGCAAACTCTCTTCCTCCCTGGCACTACAGTTGGCTCGCATATTAACTCCAGAACCTCACCAGTGCAGCTAGAACCCACCTCTGAAAGCCTAAGGGACCAAAGAGCAGGTGTATGGCTGGCAGAAAATGTGTTTAGTAGGGTCACAGAGGATGTCCCTGAGAAGCTACCTCTACCCTCTACCTCGTTAGACCCCCAGTCCTACAGACCACATCCTGTTTCCCTCCACCCTACTCCACACATCCCACTCCCATCAAGAACTGACCCCATCCCACCCATCAACCCAACCCTTTCAGAAGGGGGGGCCCCGGTAAATCCTGGGTCTGTCCTGCGGGCCCCGGCCAGGTTTGGGGAGGAGGTGGAGAGGCAGAGGCAGGAGCTACAGGAGGCCCAGTGGCGGGTGGAGGCCCAGAGGGAGGTGCTCTTCATGCAGCAGAGGGAACTGGAGGAGGAACAGAGGGAGCAGAGGAGGAGACAGAGGGAGGTGTTACAGGCACTGCTCACTGCTGATGACACACAGGTAAGGAAACAAATGACACCTTAAGGGTTTTACCTGCTGTTACTAAGGCAGGTCTGCTATTGGTTTAAAGTGATTCAAAAAGTAAGTAAGAGTAACACTAACATGTAGAACTAATAGTTAGCCCAAACATGTACATTATGCATGGATATACTCTGCCAACTGACTATAAAGTAGCTTACCAGCCATATCTGTCTGTGTCTGTCTCGATCTCTGTGTGGCTCCACCAGCCTGGTCCAGAGACCACTGATGGTTTGGGGTCAGAAGTCCTGGGGTCAGAGCGTCTCCGTCTGATGGCAGCTCTGCTTCGGGCCATCGAGGAGTCCAATGGGCAAACCTCAACATCGGTAGAAACCAGTCAGAGCCAAGATGACACACTCTACGTCCAGAGTTCACACTCAGACAGACCCGCCCCTCACCCACTCCCCCACCCCCGGGCAGCCAAACCCCCGGTGGCCCGTGCCAGGCTGGCCGTCATGGAGCAGCACGAGCTCAGTGCCATCCAGGAGGTGGAGACGCCAGCCAATGCCAGCCTGATCACAGGTCAGCCAGCCACACCCACAGGGGGCACCATACACCACACGGCAGTGGTCAACTCTAGTAACCACTTGTATACATCCTTCATAAACAAGTGTGTATCTCTAACCAGCTTCTGTGTATTGTGCAGAAGAGAGTGTGGCAGTATCTATTGAAAGGGCAATCGCAGAACAACAGGACCACTCGGGCCACTCTGAAAGAGGTCACTCCAGCACCTCTGTGTCCAGTGCATGGGAACACACAGCTGGGACTGGGAGTGAGACATTAACCGGGTCTGGTAGATCCAGCAAGCTGTCCTGGAGAGCGAGACTACAGCTGGAGGCTGGTGCCTCTCCTGGGCCTGGTAAGGAAAGGAGGAATGGATGAAGGGGAATAGAGAGATATCTTATGCCAGGATGGTTACCACAGGAGTATAAGATAAAGATCCTTTCACTTTTATAAGCTTTAGACTGATGGTCATGGAGTCCTCTCAGACATTTTCAATTACTCTAATCCAACTGTCCTATATCCTAGATCCCACCACAGCACTCCCAGAACGGTCTTATCACTCCTGTCAGTTTGGGAGAGGGGTCCTTGGTAAATCTACAGAGGTAAGGGTTTTTACTGGTTCTATTTCCCCCTCCGAGGTCCACCATATTGTGGATACATGGTAAGTTGCCAAATCTGAGGGTTTGTGGTCTGTCCTACAATACCATGATATTGCATGAGAAGCAGTTTTTTGTTTTGTGTTTGTCTTGTGTTCATGACTGTTTGGGTTTCTGTTTCCTTTCTGAGCATGATGTCAATCAATATTACCCTGAACTAAAGTATATTTAAAATATATTTCATTATGGTTTCTACACTTGAACTGCGCTGTGTGTGTGTGTGTGTGTTTTCTTTCTGAGCCATGATGTAAATCAATTGATCCGGAAGTATATGTGAAAACATATTTCATGAAGGTTTCTACACTTGAACTGAGCTCTGTGTGTGTGTGTGTGTGTGTGTGTGTGTGTGTGTGTGTGTGTGTGTCCTTTCTGAGCCATGATGTAAATCAATTGATCCTGAAGTATATGTGAAAACATATTTCATGAAGGTTTCTACACTTGAACTGAGCTCTGTGTGTGTGTGTGTGTGTGTGTGTGTGTGTGTCCTTTCTGAGCCATGATGTAAATCAATTGATCCGGAAGTATATGTGAAAACATATTTCATGAAGGTTTCTACACTTGAACTGAGCTCTGTGTGTGTGTGTGTGTGTGTGTGTGTGTGTGTCCTTTCTGAGCCATGATGTAAATCAATTGATCCTGAAGTATATGTGAAAACATATTTCATGAAGGTTTCTACACTTGAACTGAGCTCTGTGTGTGTGTGTGTGTGTGTGTGTGTGTGTCCTTTCTGAGCCATGATGTAAATCAATTGATCCGGAAGTATATGTGAAAACATATTTCATGAAGGTTTCTACACTTGAACTGAGCTCTGTGTGTGTGTGTGTGTGTGTGTGTGTCCTTTCTGAGCCATGATGTAAATCAATTGTTCCTGAAGTATATGTGAAAACATATTTCATGAAGGTTTCTACACTTGAACTGAGCTCTGTGTGTGTGTGTGTGTGTGTGTGTGTGTGTGTGTGTGTCCTTTCTGAGCCATGATGTAAATCAATTGTTCCTGAAGTATATGTGAAAACATATTTCATGAAGGTTTCTACACTTGAACTGAGCTCTTTCCAGTGTTATTTATAAACCGTCGCTATGTTATTATACCCTTCCTGTCTAACCCTGGTGTCTTCCTGTGTATTGTGTCCCTGTCATCTGTGTTGTCCAGTTGGAGAGCCTGTCCTTCCAGTCAGCCTGTAGACCCTCAGAACCTGACTACCTGTCCTCTACCACCATCTCTTCTGGAAGCTATGCCACCACGGACCCTGAACACACCTCCACGGACCCTGAACACACCTCCACGGACCCTGAACACACCTCCACGGACCCTGAACACACCTCCACGGACCCTGAACACACCTCCACGGACCCTGAACACACCTCCACGGACCCTGAACACACCTCCACGGACCCTGAACACACCTCCACGGACCCTGAACACACCTCCACCCAAATAGGTGTGTGTGACTTGTCAATTGAGTATATACCAATTCGGTCTTGTCAGAAATGAGTTACATTTCAAATATATATTTTATCTTCTCTTTTTTCCCCCATTAGACTCTTCCCTGCTCATGGCTGGGTTTGGAATGGGAGGAAATAAAAAGACTGGCTCCTCTTCATCCAGACACAGTTCCTGTAGGGGTGTATCCGGTACCATTTTAGACTCACTCATACACGGCAGCAGTATCCAGCGCATCATAGACAAATACACCAGGGAGCTCAACTTTTCTCTTAGTACTGCTGGGAACCAGATGGGTACACACACAATTTCTCTCTTTTTGATTATAGTATCCTATAGTAGTGAATTTCCAAACGGCAGCCTCTTACAATTCCCCTTTTCTTACTCTTCCTCCTCCCATCCAGGTCCATCTGCAGTACTAGAGGGGTCAGTGTGTGAGGAGCCAAGCTCCTCTGTGTCGCAGCAGAAGCCCTGGTCTAAGCTACTGCAGGAGAATGAGGGACCAGAAAGGTCACCTGTTTGGGAGGCCGACCCACACTCTCCCCCCTCGGACAGAGAGTCAGGAGCTCAGGGGCAGGACCAGGTGGGTCCATCAACACCCTCGTACTCCATTCAATGGCATTATGGGTTCAGAGTAAATATTCAAATTTTTAGTATCAACATTAACTAATTCAAGGCATCTCTTTTTAAAATGTTTTGTTAAGGAATGGGACAACACTGTCAACCGGATCATGGATCGCCTCTCAGACAAGTCCTCCTCATTGGTTCTGGACCAGTGGCGGGACTCCACTTTCAGCCCAATGACTGGCCAGCCCTCGGATAAGTCATCCTCGCCGGGCCAAGGGTGGGACTCTACTTTGAGCAGAATGATTGGCCAGCTCTCAGGTCAATCAACCTCACTGGACCAAGGGTGGGATTCGACTTTGAGCAGAATGATTGGCGGGCTCTCCAATCAGTCAATCTCTGTCAGCCAGCGACTGGACCAGTCATCCCAGTGGCTAGATGAAGTCCAGGATGAGAGCCGGGTGATGAGGCCTCTGGCTGGAGAGCTGGATGAGTCTGCTGCCCAATGGAGTGGGAGCTCAGGTAACCGAGTCAATGAATATGGATGAAATATTACTGTGTGTTGGCTTGTGTTATTGCATGTCTTATTTCAGTGTGTAAGAGCACATTTCTTGCTAATACTATACTGAAACCTGATTTAGTTTTTTTGTTTTTTTTCATACATTAGAAGCTGGTGGTTCTAACTCCCGAGGCTGGGTGGATCTGAGGGTCTCGGGCCAGACAGGAGTGTTTTCTGATCCAGAGGGAGCCTCTGAATCCCAGTTACTGAGCAGCTCCTCTCTCCCTGGACGGGAGCCCCCACACTACCAGAGCCAGCAGCACTCTGGGGCCTGCTCCCAGGAAGAAGACAGGACTGGGGGTGAGTCTATTAGTCGTTTTCTAATGATGAATCGGAATTCCCTGATATTCTTTTTTCATCCTCCATTTCCTGCGGCATTCACACTGACCCACCCGCTAACTAGTATTCCCAAATCCCTCGTTTGTTGTGATGATATGGCTTAGGTACTAGGTTCTGACTGTTAATATTTTTTTACCTCTGTTCTGTCTCAGTGGATCCAGCCTCCGACTCCTTCCACCCCCTCCTGGCTGAGGTCACGCATAACGAGACAGCCGAACCCTTCATGACCTTTCACCTTCCAGAAGAGGAAGTGGAGGGGCTATGTTCCCACGACGAAGATGGTGACCATGAAGCACCTGCAGGGGACCTTGAGCTCTCTGCATGCTCAGAGGAGTTTGAGGATGACACAGACCCCTCCGTCACCTCTGAAATGTCTCCTGAGCGCCTGAGAGGAGCGGAGGAGCCACCTCAGCCCTCGCCCGCCCTGCACGACTCCTTGTACCAGCTGACCATATCCCAGTGCCTCCCCCATGACTCTGCCCTGCAGGTATCCCCTGGAGCGGAGGAGGTTGGTCTAGCAGCCTGTGAAGATGTCTCCACTTTGGACATGCCACTTGAAGGAGGGGACACTGATATGGAGAGTACACCAACACCTCAGAGACTTGACAAAAGAGGTGCTATTAAAATTGAGGACCTGGATGCAGGAGAGCCAGATGATCAGCTATGTTCAGAGTCAAAGATCCGCCCTCCCATCTGGGAGAGAATAATGGTATGTATTTCATGACATTTTTTTCACTATTAAAATGTTTCCCAGACTTTGGGTTCAGTGAAGGGGTTGTGTTAATGGATGTCACTCGAGAGGTGGGCTTTGAGAAAGGAGTCTTGTGTGCTGCTATTGGTTGATCTGTGTGATGTCTTTCTCCTCCTCTCTTAGGAGGTGGGCAGTGTGAAGGGGATTATGGATGAGTCCATGCTGACCCTGGTGAGCCTGACAGACACCACACTACAGGGCCAGGAACTCACTGAGGAAGGAGAGATGGAGGTAGAAGAAGAAGAAGATGCTGAGAAACAATACATTGTGGAAAAGTTGATTGCCCAATGGCCAGAGGAGTCTGAAGACTGAGTAACTGAATCTCGTCTAACCTCCTCTGCTGCATGCATTTTGTTGGGTAGTCCCTGAACTTGGTGTGATGTTTTCTAGGAATCAAAGTCGACGATGTTGCCAGAGGAGGACGCCAGTCTACAGGAGAAAGAGACAACCCCCTCTCATGCAGGTGAGAATCAGAAGACCTGAAATGTCTCTGGTTCCTACTCTTCTCTTTCATTCTCTGAATCCTTTCTTGGTCTTTACAAGGTCTTTAAGTGCATACATGAATCCTTGGTTATACTTGTTTTGTGGCAAGTGATGCTACTGGAGTTCCAGTCGTGTCCCAGCGTGAATCTACAGGAGGCCTTCCAGCAGAAACGCAGTGCCCTGATCCAGAGGTCTGCCCGCAGGGTGGAGGAGATTCAAGCCAAGAGGGATGAAGCCAGAGCCAACACAATCACCAGGGACCAGTCTGACCCAACCACTGTTCAGTCAACCACTTTTAAACCCAGGAGAGAGGGGAGGAGTGCAGAGTCAACCCATGCAGGAGGGTATGCCAAGCAGAAAAAGCAACAGCCAAAGCCCCAAACTCCCTTGCAGCCTCCCATGCTAGGTAACAATAGAATAGACTAAAATAAGTATAATATTGTGTTAACAACCAACCAACACATGGAAACTCTTGGGGAAGGAAAGTGGGATTAGTAATGGGTCAAAGACTTGGTCTTATGTGTTGTAGAGTGTTACTGAACCGAGTCCTCCTCTCTTTGTCCTCGGTGATTGAAGCCAAGCTGAAGAAGGTTGGGGAGGTGAGGATCAGCACTCCTGAGATAAGGAAACAGGACGTGGCTGAGATGCATAAGAGAACAGAGAGGTAACAGGTTATTTCTGTTTTCTGCTTGAACAAGTCCCAACCACACATCACATTAACATGATCTGATATCCGACACGTTTCTCTCATGACCTCCCTCTTGGTTGTCTCTCTGCAGGTTGTACAGCCGACTAGATGAGGTGAAGCTTCAGAAGGAGGTCAGGACCAGACAGGAGGCATATGCCAACAACAGGGAGAAGGCCAAAGAGTTTCATAAGGTAACATTTAAAATACCCCAATGTTTAAATGAATGAAATATGATATTGGTAGAGCATGGCGCCAGGGTTGTGGGTTCGATTCCCACGGGGGACCTGTATGAAAAAAAGTATTATAACTTCTTATGGATCAAATCCCGTTAGCAGGATTGATTTGACAACATCCGGTGAAATGGCAGAGCTCCAAATTCAAATTAAATTATTAGAAATATTTAACTTTCATACAATCACAAGTGCAACACACCAAAATAAAGCTTAACTTTAAGCTTGTTAATCCAGCCACCGTGTCAGATTTAAAAAATGCTTTACGGCGAAAGCAAACCATGCTATTATCTGAGGACAGCACCCCATCAAACAAACACATGACAATCATATTTCAACCCGCCAGGTTCGACACAAAACTCAGAAATAACTATATAATTCATGCCTTACCTTTGAAGATCTTCTTCTGTTGGCACTGCAATATGTCCCATAAACATCACAAAAGGTCCTTTATTCCGATTAATTCTGTCGTTAAATCCCCAAAATGTAAATTTATTTGAGGCGTTTGGTTCAGGAAAAACACTGGTTCCAACTCGCCCAACATGACTACAAATGATCTAATAAATTACCTGTAATCTTGGTCCAAACATTTCAAACAACTTTCCTAATCTAACTTTAGGTATTTTAAAACGTAAATAATCAATAAAATTTCAGATGGGATAAACTGTGTTCAATAGCGGATAAAATCAAAGTGGAGCGAGCTTCAGGTCACGCGTCCCAAACAAAAGAGTCCACTTGGCTCGACTCCCAGAAAGGAAAGGGCTACTTCTTCATTACTCAAAGGAAAAACATCAACCAATTTCTAAAGACTGTTGACAACTAGTGGAAGCCATAGGAACTGCAAGCATATTTCTATTAAAACGGCTTGCCATAGAAAACTAATGGAAAACAGATTGACCTAAAACAAAATATTCCCTGGATGGATTGAGCTCGGGGTTTCGCCTGCCAAATAATTTCTGTTATACTCACAGACATTATTCAAACTGTTTTAGAAACTTCAGAGTGTTTTATATCCAAATCTACTAATAATATGCGTATCCTAGCTTCTGGGCCTGAGTAGCAGGCAATTTACTTTGGGCACGCTTTTCATCCGGATGTGAAAATACTGCCCCCTAACCCAGGGAGGTTTTAAAATGTATGAACTCATTAACGTAAGTCTCTGGATAAGAGCGTCTGCTAAGTGACTCAAACGTAAATGTAAAATGATATTGAAATTTAAAGTTGGTTGATGTACATCAACATTAGTCCGTTTTGAATTTTATATGAATTCTGTTTTCTCTCTTTACAGAAAACCTTACAGAAGCTACGGGCCAAGCAGTCTTCGCAATGATTTTGAAGATGGATTGCTGTTGTCATGTGTGTTTGCACGTATTTTGTACTTGCGTGTATACATTGTATTTTTGTGCAATTTGTAATCAGTAATTTAAAAGATAATATTTGTAATAAAGTGTATATACATAAATTAGTGTTCAGTCTATTCATCACTACTTATTACTGTGTTCACACAACAACAGCAACCAGTGCACTATTACACACTATATGCTGTAGGTACCTGTAAAATAATTTGTTGTTTTAGTCTTTATATGATTTTGTTCTGCTGCGTTTGCAAATCCTTATACGTGTAATGATGGCAGGCCCCTTGAATAAACTGAAATTAAAGGATTCGTCTGTGAAATAAAGGCCTCCCACCATTTTAACCAGTGATAAACTGGGGCATATTCATTACGCCGGTTGTTGCAAAACGTTAATTGAACGAAATGGTGAGGGACCTACATGAGTTTGTCCAATAAATCTCGTTTCGCTGTGTTTCCGTAATGGAATACGCCCCAGCTCGAGGCAGTTGCAACTTGCGCTGGTCCACCAGCGGTGGCCTTGTGATTTTACGAGGCAGTTTCCGAGCGCGGTCGGTTTAAGGGGAAGCTGTTAAGACGCGTCGCTATAGAAACAAGTGCAGGAAGTTGCTGCAGGCGATTTCTGGTAAGCAGTATTTTCTGTAATCAGGAGTGTTGTGATACGTATTTTAGGCATTTATATTAACGTTACTGAATGATGGTGCATATATTGGTTTTCACATTAGGAAGTTGTGCGGTTGCTTGGCTCATGTTTAGACGCAAGCTAATGTTAACTTTAGCCAAAACTGTGATTTAGCTAGTACTATCGGTCGTCGGTTCAAATGTTGCACGGGCGGGACTATTGATTCTGGCTTGATACTGACGGCTTGATGGTGTTCGTAAGCACACTAACTACGTTAGTTCGTTAACTTAACAAGCCAGCATATTTGTTTACCTACTTGTCAAACTAGCTAGGTTTATTGCAACCGATGCATTTTACTAAAGTAAAGATGTTCGTCAGTGCATATGTGGGCATCATATGCGCATCTTGATGCTGTGCCCCTTTTCTACCCCCTCCTGCTCACCAGTAATGTCCCGCCCAGTGATCCAGCCCCTGAGTGCAGGGGCCACTGCCCCAGAGGCGTTGTCCCTGCTACACCAGCGTCTCTTGGTGGCGGAGGAGCAGGCAGAGTCTCTCATCAGAGAAATGGGCAGTCTGGGAGTGTCTAGAGAGCAGCTCCTGGAGCCCGTGGAGAGGGACCCCATTCAGCGTCCCATTAGCCCCGTGAAGATGCACCATGCCCTAAGAGAGCCCGGAGGAGAAGGGCTACTGTGGCGCCAGTGTGATGGGCTAGTGAGCAGGGTATGTCGCATGGAGAGCCTCCTGCAGACCCTCAAGCTCACCACTTTTCGCTTGGAGACTGAGAGAGACCTGGATCCCTCACACTCAGGTAATGGCTTTGACAACCTGAATCAAAACAATGTCACAAACACATTAGGGAAGTCAGTCATTTTATATTTTGCTAATGATGTGTCAACACCATTCTGTTCCTTTTTGGCTCAATCAGTCTTTCTCTTATTTCCTATCCATATCTGTCCCTCTGTCTGCCTGTGCAGCCCGTCTGAAGGAGCAGCTGTCTGCGCTGCAGCAGGAGAGTGATGAGGAGCAGCGGGTCTCCAGAAGGGAGGTGATGCGGCTGAGGGACCTGCTCCGCGAGGCCTGTTTGGACAGGGACGAGTCCCGGGGGGAGGTGCAGAGACTGGGGGAGGCCCTGGAGGTCGCCACCACCTCCAAGGTACCCAGACCAACCACATTCCATCCCTCAGCAACACACAGTCTTTATGTCAGAGTTTACCCACCTTTTGTTTACTAATACAGCCAAGATGAGTATATGGCAAATATAGGCATTTTCTGATATTTAGATAATAACCCTATACGTTCTGGTACTGTTGTTGCAGATGGATGTGGCTCTGGCTGCAGAGGAGCTGAAGATGGTCAAAGTCCAGATGAGTGAGAAGCTGCTGCAGGTGCGGTCACTGTAGGGGCATCATGGGACAAGGTGGTGGAGTAGGGGATGTCACATGGGCCATCTGACAGAGAAGGGAATACATGACTCGTGATTTACCTGTGTACTTTAACAAAAAAACCTTCAACTCTAATGATCCCTAACCTTTTTTAGCTGAAGGAGCAGATGTCCCAGGAGTCTGCTCGGTCTTTTGAGAATGAGAAATCCCACAGTGCACTACTTCAGAGGGTGGAGGAGATGGAGAGAGTGGTGGAGATGGAGAGAAGACAGGTAGGGTAGGTGTGAACAATACAAGTTGAGAAAGAAAACAACCATTGATATCCTGTCCCTCTCTGACGCCAGGCCCACACAGTGCAGGCAGACTGCCATGCCCTGCGTTCTGATGGACAGGCCACTAGACAGAGACTACAAGAGGAGAAGGACAGAGGCCACAGGCTGCAGGAGCAGTGTGAGCAGCTCAAAGGGCAGGCAGGTTAGCAACACTGCATTGTGGATGTTTTCATATTCTGCTTTACAGTGTGGTCCCGTCATTTGATGTGCTAGTGTTCCTGAATGACAGATTTCATATGGACAATTAAATGGTTGATCTCTTCATCTATTTACAGAGGTAAAAGATTCCCTTGTTTTGGAGTTGACAGGTGAACTAAAAGTAAGTGCCAGCACTTGAGTGATATCAATCAAATGTGTTGAGTGTGTCTACCTGAGTGTGTGTTGTGTATGCAGTGTGTGTTAATTAGTGTGTATTGTGTATGCAGAGTGCACGGCTAGCCCTGCAGAAGCAGCAGCAAGAGAACAGCAGGTTACTGAGAGATGGGGGAGATCTGAGGACTGCAGCTGACAAAGTCCAAGTCAGTGGCCCAGAATATACATATTATACATTAAAGGCCATTATAAACCGGGTGGTTTGAGTTCTGAATGCTGAAAGCTGTGGTATACCAGACCGTATACCACAGGCTTGACAAAAAATAACTTTTTACTGTTCTAATTTTGTTGGTAACTAGTTTATAATAGCAATAAGGAACCTCAGGGGTTTGTGGTATATGGCCAATATACCACAGCTAAAGCCTGTATCCAGGCATTCCGCGTTGTGCTTAAGAACAGACCTTAGCAGGGGAATATTGGTTATATACCACACCTCCTCGGGCCTTATTGCTTAATTATACCATGGCATTGTTGAATACTTATTTCTTATTGGCTTGAAGGTCATTCTAGAGCGTTCATTATTTCCCTATAACGCACAGTATTTTTGCACGGTATAATTCAATGGCTATAGTTCATTCTTACGTGTTCTACAGTTGAAGTCGGAGGTTTACATACACCTTAGCCAAATACATTTAAACTCAGTTTTTCACAATTCCTGACACTTAATCATAGTAAAAATTCCCTGTCTTAGGTCAGTTAGGATCACCACTTTATTTTAAGAATGTGAAATGTCAGAATAATGGTAGAGATAATTATTTATTTCAGCTTTTATTTCTTTCATATTTTTGTTTCATCAGACCAGAGGACATTTCTCCAAAAAGTATGATCTTTGTCCCCATGTGCATTTGCCAACTGTAGTCTGGCTTTTTTATGGTGGTTTTGGAGCAGTGGCTTCTTTCTTGCTGAGGGGCCTTTCAGGTTATGTTGGTATCGGACTCGTTTTACTGTGGATATAGATACTTTTGTACCTGTTTCCTCCAGCATCTTCACAAGGTCCTTTGCTGTTGTTCTGGAATTGATTTGCACTTTTCGGACCAAAGTACGTTCATCTCTAGGAGACAGAATGCGTTTCCTTCCTGAGCGGTATGACGGCTGCGTGGTCCCATGGTGTTTATACTTGCGTACTATTGTTTGTACAGATGAACGTGGTACCTTCCGGCATTTATACAAATATTCACAAAAGCTCTGACGAAGGCCGAGCTTTTTTTATTAAATATCAGTGATACTATCAAGAGCAGTGTGCAGTTTCCTTTCTCCTTCATCTTGTTCAACTGTTGCCATGCACCTGCAAAAAAGATTGCTCAGATGTATGAGTGCCTTTTGAATTTTGACCTTCAGGCATTTTAAAATTGCTCCCAAGGATGAACCAGACTTGTGGAGGTCTACAATTTATTTTCTGAGGTCTTGGCTGATTTATTTTGATTTTCCCATGATTTCAAGCAAAGAGCCACTGATTTTGAAGGTAGGCCTTGAAATACATCCACAGGTACACCTCCAATTGACTCAAATGATGCTGGAATTTTCCAAGCTGTTTAAAGGCACAGTCAACTTAGTGTATGTAAACTTCTGACCCACTGGAATTGTCATACAGTGAATTATAAGTGAAATAATCTGTAAACAATTGTTGGAAAAATTACTTGTGTCATGCACAAAGTAGATGTCCTAACCTACTTGCCAAAACTATAGTTTGTTAACAAGACATTTGTGGAGTGGTTGAAAAACTAGTGTATGTTAACTAAGTGTATGTTAACTTCTGACTTCAACTGTATGTTTGAGCTGCTTTTGAATTGGAAACATTATTGGCTTTGTTGAATGCCATTATGAAAATTGAAATCTAGGACTGATGGTTTGATTAACTAGCAAAACTAGCAAGTCTTTGTTTGGTTATCATGGCAACTGCTGTGGCTATCTAGTAAACCCCCTAGCAACTTCATTGGATGTTGAACACATTTCTACTGGCAAATTAACACATTTCTAGTGGCAAATGTGGTAAATTATGGCCATGGTATTAAAGGGATAATCACCTTGGGACTTTATGCATCTCTCTGGAAAATAATGTAACTCTGTGGAAGGTCAGTTCCACTCCGCTGGCACGTTGTAGAACACACCTTCTACGTCATTCATTCTTTTCCATACAATGCATATCCCATCGTTGGCTATCCCTTATTTTTATTTTTTAAATAGATTGCAGTATATTTCTAAGACCATGTGTAGATTACCATTTAATCATGAAAAGTCTCAGGAATAAATGGTGACATTTTGCTCACTCATTTCCTCTCACAGGCATTTAACAACCAGTTGGAGAGTCAGTGCTCTGACTTGAGTTCAGCCCTACATTCTCTTACTGTGGAGAAATCCAAGCTATTGACTGAACACCAGGCTAGCATTAAGGTACTGCCTCTAGCCCTCCACTCACTCACTCACTCACTCACTCACTCACTCACTCACACTCTTTCTCTCTCTCTCTAGTACAGGCTACATGTTATTCTGTTCCTGTGTCTCTCTCAGGCAGAGAGAAGTCGTGTGACCAAGCAGTTGCAGGAGCAAGACCTCCTGCTGGATGCAGCCAGACGCAACATCCAGGCAGAACTGCAGGGGGCGCTATCAGCTAAAGTTAAATTGCAGATGGAACTGTGGGTGCTAAAGCTAACTGCAAATACTCATAGGAATGAATAATCTCTATGAATGAATAGGCTCTCAATGATAATGCTAGCCACACACATCCACTAATAACAGCCCCTCTCTTTCTGCTCCACAGGGAGACTCTGAAGGTTGACCACACCCAACTACTTCAGAGTTCCACGGTTGCCCAAGAGACTGTTGCCACTCAGCGGGAGCTGTTGGAGTGTACCATTGAGAGGCTGCGGGGGAATCTGAACTCGGCTGTAAAGGAAGGGGAGGTCATGAGGACAGACCGGGACTGTGCAAAGACTGAGGTGCAGCTGCCTTGTCTCTTAGAAAATACATAACCTAAGAGTACAAGGTTGTGTGTTAGAAAAATTACAAGATGTTTACTACTGTTTATGCATCGAATGGTTGTTTTATGCAATAGAATAGTACTCTTAGTACTCATCTGTGTTTGTGTGAACTGAGAGGTGCCTCTGAGGCTTAACGCTGACAATTGATTTATGAATGGTTTGGTTTCATAGAATACATTTCATAGAATGAGTTGGTGTTTGTTTAATGTAAGGTACCAGGGAGAGATGGCTCAGGTATGGATAATGATGAGAGGAACCTTGTCTTAGGGGCCAAACTCTGGTTTCTATACAATAACAACAGTCTTCACAGCAAATGCTATCTGTCTGGGGGATACTCCTCTTTCATATGTCAAGTCTCACCCTTTGACCCATTCCACACATCTGCTGTTTGTCATGTAGACTAAGAGGGTGTATCTTTGCTCTAAAATATATTTGTGTTCTTTCTATGTCAGAGCTCTCAGCATAACACTCAAGAGTGTTGGGTTGACCAGCCTCATTATTAAAGAGCACTTACTCTATTCTCCCTTATTAATACGTTTTGAAAAAATGTATATCCTGATTGGTGATTGACCTTGTCTCTCCTCGTTATTGAGAATTTCCATGACTATTTTAGAATTTCCACGACTATTTTTAAAGCTTAACTGAGCTTTGCATTGTCTCTTTTTATAGTTTCTGTGGATGTCCTTAAATGTTATGCCCCTATCTCCACTGTTTTTGGGTCACAGATGTGCATTGTGGTCACCAAGCTAGAGGGTGAGAGGAGTGCTTTGGAAACACAACTCGCTAATGTCAAGGTACTGTACTGCCAATGATCTCTGACAACGATTCAGACTGATCTCAGACCTGTATGAAAAGGATCTCAGACCTGTATGAAAAGGACCTCCTCATTCACAGTGAACACACTTCTTGTCTGAATCTGACCATAGCTTTCTTAACTGTCCTCTGTCCACTTTGCATCCTGTGTGATTGACAGCTGGAGGCAGGATCTCTGAACTCCACCTTGCAGAAGCAGGAGGAAGAGAATAGGAGGCTCATGGGAAAACTGGCTGTCATAGAGCATCAGCAGGTAAGAGATCCATTCAGTATCTAGAGACTGAGGTCACACTAAAATTCATACCAAGATGGCATAGCAGTCAGACGTAAATATATATATATATATATATATATATATATATATATATACACAAAGGACGTCTTTCTTCGCATATCTTTTATATATTTTCTTTTCCAAAAACTCAACTTCAAAACACTCTCCTGCAACCCGCCTCACCAATAAAAAAATAAAATAAAAAAAAAGTATTATTTACCTCATCTGAAATCCACAATAGAAGCTAGCCAGAAGCTAGCCAGTTTACTGGCTAACGTTTGTATTCAGCTAACCACTGTTTGTGGTCATCAGCTATCCTTTAGCTCGAAAGCTATTGCCAGTTTTGTACAACGCGACTCAGACCAGAACATACCGGACCTATTTTTCTCTCCATATCCCTGGATTTCAACCCCAAGCTCTGGACATTTACACTTGGATCTTGCAGCTAGCTAGCTGCTATCCGTGTGACTATTGGCTTACGTCGATCCCGGAGCAAACATAAATTATTCCGGAGCTAGTCCTGGGCTACAATCACCTATCCGGCCCCGTTTTACTGCCGATGCAGAGCCCCAACGTGCCTTCACGACTGGACTACCGACGTTATCTGCCCGAGGGAGTTATCCAACTGGCCCCTCCGTCGCGACGTTACCTGAACGCCCATCTGCGGCCCGCTAATCGCTAGCTGTCTTATCAGCTGCTATCTGAATAGGTCTATCGGACAATTTTTCTTGGGTCACTATAACTATATATTGCCAATTGGATTGATCCCCTCTACCACACAGAACCCCACTAATCTACCGACGGAAACGCACGAGGTGGCTAAAAACCTCCATCCTATGCTAGCTTGCTACCGATGGCCCGGCTAGCTGTCTGAATCACCATGACCCCAACCAACCTCACTACTCACTGGACCCTTATGATCACTCGACTAAGCATGCCTCTCCTTAATGTCAATATGCCTTGTCCATTGCTGTTCTGGTTAGTGTTTATTGGCTTATTTCACTGTAGAGCCTCTAGCCCTGCTCATTATATTTTATCCAACCTCTCAGTTCCACCACCCACACACGCGATGACATCACCTGGTTTCAATGATGTTTCTAGAGACAATATCTCTCTCATCATCACTCAATACCTAGGTCTACCTCCACTGTATTCACACCCTACCATACCTTTGTCTGTACATTATACCTTGAAGCTATTTTACCGCCCCCAGAAACCTCCTTTTACTCTCTGTTCCGGATGTTCTAGACGACCAATTCCAATAGCTTTTAGCCGTACCCTTATCCCACTCCTCCTCTGTTCCTCTGGTGATGTAGAGGTGAATCCAGGACCTGCAGTGCCTAGCTCCACTCCTATTCCCCAGGCGCTCTCTTTTGATGACTTCTGTAACCGTAATGGCCTTGGTTTCATGCATGTTAACATTAGAAGCCTCCTCCCTAAGTTTGTTTTATTCACTGCTTTAGCACACTCTGCCAGCCCGGACGTTCTAGCCGTGTCTGAATCCTGGCTCAGGAAGACCACCAAAAATTCTGAAATCTCCATCCCTAACTACAACATTTTCAGACAAGATAGATCGACCAAAGGGGGCGGTGTTGCAATCTACTGCAAAGATAGCCTGCAGAGTTCTGTCCTATTATCCAGGTCTGTACCCAAACAATTTGAACTTCTACTTTTAAAAATCCACCTCTCTAAAAACAAGTATCTCACTGTTGCCGCCTGTTATAGACCACCCTCTGCCCCCAGCTGTGCTCTGCACACTATATGTGAACTGATTGCCCCCCATCTATCTTCAGAGCTCGTGCTGCTAGGCGACCTAAACTGGAACATGCTTAACACCCCAGCCATCCTACAATCTAAGTTTGGTGCCCTCAATCTCACACAAATTATCAATGAACCTACCAGGTACCACCCCAAAGCCGTAAACACGGGCACCCTCATAGATATCATCCTAACCAACTTGCCCTCTAAATACACCTCTGCTGTTTTCAACCAAGATCTCAGCGATCACTGCCTCATTGCCTGCATCCGTAATGGGTCAGCGGTCAAACGACCTCCACTCATCACTGTCAAACGCTCCCTGAAACACTTCTGTGAGCAGGCCTTTCTAATCGACCTGGCCGGGGTATCCTGGAAGGATATTGATCTCATCCCGTCAGTAGAGGATGCCTAGTTATTTTTTTTTAAAATGCCTTCCTCTCACCATCTTAAATAAGCATGCCCCATTCAAGAAATTTAGAACCAGGAACAGATATAGCCCTTGGTTCTCTCCAGACCTGACTGCCCTTAACCAACACAAAAACATCCTATGGCGTTCTGCATTAGCATTGAACAGCACCCGTGATATGCAACTTTTCAGGGAAGCTAGAAACCAATATACACAGGCAGTTAGAAAAGCCAAGGCTAGCTTTTTCGAGCAGATATTTGCTTCCTGCAAAGTTCTGGGACACTGTAAAGTCCATGGAGAATAAGAACACCTACTCCCAGCTGACCACTGCACTGAGGATAGGAAATACTGTCACCACCGATAAATCCACTATAATTGAGAATTTCAATAAGCATTTTTCTACAGCTGGCCAGGCTTTCCACCTGGCTACACCTACCCCGGTCAACAGCACTGCACCCCCCACAGCAACTCGCCCAAGCCTTCCCCATTTCTCCTTCTCCCAAGTCCAGTCAGCTGATGTTTTGAAAGAGCTGCAAAATCTGAACCCCTACAAATCAGCCGGGCTAGACAATCTGGACCCTTTCTTTCTAAAATTATCTGCCGAAATTGTTGCAACCCCTATTACTAGCCTGTTCAACCTCTCTTTCGTGTCGTCTGAGATTCCCAAAGATTGGAAAGCAGCTGCGGTCATCCCCCTCTTCAAAGGGGGGGGACACTATTTTTTTTTTACTTTGTTTTTATTGTAGGAACACAAAGAAAGTACAAATAAAGTCAAATAAAATTTAAAAAAAGATGTTGCAGTGCACTTCATACCTTCATCATCATATCATATTAGTTTAGTCTTTGAATTAGTCCTTTTCCAAGTACGAAACCCATTTTTCCCAGTATTCTTGACCTCTCTCCTGTTGAGTTCTTAAAGCAAAGGTCATACGCTCCATGTGGTGTATTTCTTCTACAATGTCTATCCATTGTGTCACTGTGGAAGGGTCTTTTTGTAGCCATATCCTAGTGATAGCCTTTTTACTGGCTGCCAGTAGGACCTTTTAAAAGGTACTTTTCTCTATTGTTTAAGTTATCAGGTATTTCACCCATGTACAAAGAAATTAATGTTTGTTCTATGTCAAATCCCATTATTTTTCCAATGTTAGATTTTATTTCTCCCCAGTAAGTTTCGATTGCGGGGCAAGTCCAAAAGATATGAGAGTGGTGAAGGGGGGGGGGGCACTCTTGACCCAAACTGCTACAGACCTATATCTATCCTACCCTGCCTTTCTAAGGTCTTTGAAAGCCAAGTCAACAAACAGATTACCGACCATTTCGAATCACACCATACCTTCTCTGCTATGCAATCTGGTTTCAGAGCTGGTCATGGGTGCACCTCAGCCACGCTCAAGGTCCTAAACGATATCTTAACCGCCATCGATAAGAAACAATACTGTGCAGCCGTATTCATTGACCTGGCCAAGGCTTTCGACTCTGTCAATCACCACATCCTCATCAAGGATATCCTCATCATCAGACTCGATAGCCTTGGTTTCTCAAATGATTGCCTCGCCTGGTTCACCAACTGCTTCTCTGATACAGTTCAGTGTGTCAAATCGGAGGGCCTGTTGTCCGGGCCTCTGGCAGTCTCTATGGGCGTGCCACAGGGTTCAATTCTTGGACAGACTCTCTTCTCTGTATACATCAATGATGTCGCTCTTGCTGCTGGTGAGTCTCTGATCCACCTCTACGCAGACGACACCATTCTGTATACTTCTGGCCCTTCTTTGGACACTGTGTTAGCAACCCTCCAGACGAGCTTCAATGCCATACAACTCTCCTTCCGTGGCCTCCAATTGCTCTTAAGTACAAGTAAAACTAATTGCATGCTCTTCAACCGATCGCTGCCTGCACCTGCCCGCCCGTCCAACATCACTACTCTGGATGGTTCTGACTTAGAATATGTGGACAACTACAAATACCTTGGTGTCTGGTTCGACTGTTAACTCTCCTTCCAGACTCACATCAAACATCTCCAATCCAAAGTTAAATCTAGAATTGGCTTCCTATTTCACAACAAAGCATCCTTCACTCATGCTGCCAAACATACCCTTGTAAAACTGACCATCCTACTGATCCTCGACTTTGGCGATGTCATTTACAAAATCTCCTCCAATACCCTACTCAATAAATTGGATGCAGTCTATCACAGTGCCATTCGTTTTGTCACCAAAGCCCCATACACTACCCACCACTGCGACCTGTACACTCGTTGGCTGGCCCTCGCTTCATACTCGTCACCAAACCCTCTGGCTCCAGGTCATCTACAAGACCCTGCTAGGTAAAGCCCCCCCTTATCTCAGCTCACTGGCCACCATAGCAGCACCCACCTGTAGCATGTGCTCCATCAGGTACAGTGCCTTGCGAAAGTATTCGGCCCCCTTGAACTTTGCGACCTTTTGCCACATTTCAGGCTTCAAACATAAAGATATAAAACTGTATTTTTTTGTGAAGAATCAACAACAAGTGGGACACAATCATGAAGTGGAACGACATTTATTGGATATTTCAAACTTTTTTAACAAATCAAAAACTGAAAAATTGGGCGTGCAAAATTATTCAGCCCCTTTACTTTCAGTGCAGCAAACTCTCTCCAGAAGTTCAGTGAGGATCTCTGAATGATCCAATGTTGACCTAAATGACTAATGATGATAAATACAATCCACCTGTGTGTAATCAAGTCTCCGTATAAATGCACCTGCCCTGTGATAGTCTCAGAGGTCCGTTAAAAGCGCAGAGAGCATCATGAAGAACAAGGAACACACCAGGCAGGACCGAGATACTGTTGTGAAGAAGTTTAAAGCCGGATTTGGATACAAAAAGATTTCCCAAGCTTTAAACATCCCAAGGAGCACTGTGCAAGCGATAATATTGAAATGGAAGGAGTATCAGACCACTGCAAATCTACCAAGACCTGGCCGTCCCTCTAAACTTTCAGCTCATACAAGGAGAAGACTGATCAGAGATGCAGCCAAGAGGCCCATGATCACTCTGGATGAACTGCAGAGATCTACAGCTGAGGTGGGAGACTCTGTCCATAGGACAACAATCAGTCGTATATTGCACAAATCTGGCCTTTATGGAAGAGTGGCAAGAAGAAAGCCATTTCTTAAAGATATCCATAAAAAGTGTCGTTTAAAGTTTGCCACAAGCCACCTGGGAGACACACCAAACATGTGGAAGAAGGTGCTCTGGTCAGATGAAACCAAAATTGAACTTTTTGGCAACAATGCAAAACGTTATGTTTGGCGTAAAAGCAACACAGCTGAACACACCATCCCCACTGTCAAACATGGTGGTGGCAGCATCATGGTTTGGGCCTGCTTTTCTTCTGCAGGGACAGGGAAGATGGTTAAAATTGATGGGAAGATGGATGGAGCCAAATACAGGACCATTCTGGAAGAAAACCTGATGGAGTCTGCAAAAGACCTGAGACTGGGATGGAGATTTGTCTTCCAACAAGACAATGATCCAAAACATAAAGCAAAATCTACAATGGAATGGTTCAAAAATAAACATATCCAGGCGTTAGAATGGCCAAGTCAAAGTCCAGACCTGAATCCAATCGAGAATCTGTGGAAAGAACTGAAAACTGCTGTTCACAAATGCTCTCCATCCAACCTCACTGAGCTCGAGCTGTTTTGCAAGGAGGAATGGGAAAAAATTTCAGTCTCTCGATGTGCAAAACTGATAGAGACATACCCCAAGCGACTTACAGCTGTAATCGCAGCAAAAGGTGGCGCTACAAAGTATTAACTTAAGGGGGCTGAATAATTTTGCACGCCCAATTTTTCAGTTTTTGATTTGTTAAAGAAGTTTGAAATATCCAATAAATGTCGTTCCACTTCATGATTGTGTCCCACTTGTTGTTGATTCTTCACAAACAAATACAGTTTTATATCTTTATGTTTGAAGCCTGAAATGTGGCAAAAGGTCGCAAAGTTCAAGGGGGCCGAATACTTTCGCAAGGCACTGTATATCCCTCTGGTCACCCCCAAAACCAATTCTTCCTTTGGTCGCCTCTCCTTCCAATTCTCTGCTGCCAATGACTGGAACAAACTACAAAAATCTCTGTAACTGGAAACACTTATCTCCCTCACTAGCTTTAAGCACCAGCTGTCAGAGCAGCTCACAGATTACTGCACCTGTACATAGCCCATCTATAATTTAGCCCAAACAACTACCTCTCCCCCTACTGTATTTATTTATTTAGCTCCTTTGCACACCATTATTTCTCTCTACTTTGCACATTCTTCCACGGCAAATCTACCATTCCAGTGTTTTACTTGCTATATTGTATTTACTTCACCACCATGGCCTTTTTTTGCCTTTACCTCCCTCATCTCACCTCATTTGCTCACATTGTATATAGACTTATTTTTCTACTGTATTATTGACTGTATGTTTGTTTTACTCCGTGTAACTCTGTGTTGTTGTATGTGTCAAACTGCTTTGCTTTATCTTGGCCAGGTCGCAATTGTAAATGAGAACTTGTCTACCTGGTTAAATAAAGGTGAAATAAAAAAAATTAAATCTTTAAATCTGCCCATCCATAGTGAATGTATGTTTGTATGTAACATGCTTTCTCTATTTTCTTTCTCCATCCTGACCGTTTCCTCTTTCCCCTCACCTCTCAACTCCTCTTTACTCAGAATGCTCAGCAGCAGGTGGAGCAGATGCTTAAGGACCTGACGGATAGTAAGAACAACCTGGCCTATGAGAAAGGGAAGCTACAGGTAAGGAGTTTACACTAAAACCATTGGTGGAAAAGGTACCTGATTTATCATACTTGAGTAAAGGTAATGATACCTTTATAGAAAATGACTCGCATAAAAGTGAATGTCACACAGTAAAATACTATTGGAATAAAAGTCTAAAAGTATTTGGTTTTAAATGTACTTAAGTATCAATAGTAAATGTAATTGCTAAAATATACATACGTATCAAAAGTAAAAGCATCAATCATTTCAAATTGCTTACAAACATTTTCTTGTTTTAAAATTGTATTTATGGATAGTCAGGGGCACACTTCAACACTCAGACATAATTGACAAATGAAGTATGTGTGTTTAGTGAGTCCATGAGATCAGAGGCAGTAGTGATGACCAGCAATGTTCTCTTAATAAGTGTGCGAATTGGACAATTTTCCTATCCTGCTAAGCATTCAAAATGTAACGAGTACTTTTGGGTGTCAGGGAAAATGTATGGAGTAAAAGGTAAATTATTTTCTTTAGGAATGTAGAGGAGTAAAAGTACTCAAAAATATAAATTGTAAAGTACAGATACCTTCCAAAACTGCTTTAGTACTTTAAAAGTATTTTTTCTTAAGTATTTTATACCACTGACTAAATCACACTGGCCATACCTCTTAATGTGTGTGTGTTTCCTCCTAATGCTCTTCTTCTCAACCAGACCAGGGTAGATCAACTCCAGGAGGAGCTGCAAGCTTTAAGGGACACCCATGTAGAAAGTGTCCAACAATGCAAGCTGAGCTCTGTGTTAGAGAACAAGTACACACAGGTACACACACTCATGGTAGTAATGTGGTAATGTAGTAATGTGTCAAAAACAAGGTGAATCCCTAACATACACCTGTCTACTCCCTTACAGGTCAGCTCTGAAATTAGCACCCTGAAGACAACCTGTCATAAACTGGAGGCTCAGCTCAGACAGGCCCAGGCTGAAGTCCAGGTGAAGGAGGGGGAGGCGATGTCGGTGGTGGCAGCCAGAGACGAAGCTCTGCGGGACCGCCAGGCCCTGAGGGGACAACTGGACAAACTGCAGAAGCAGCACAGGGACAAGGTCAGAGGGCTAGTAAAATGGTTACCCAACCTGGGTCCTGGACAGCACTAACCCACCTGATTTGGCTCTGTTTGTCCTGTAGCTGTGTGAGCTGGAGGGCTGGCTGGGTGTGTCTCGTCAGGGTGGGGGCAGTGTGGCTCAGACCCTGGAGAACGTTTTGGTCTCCCACTCCCGTCTGCAACACAACACTGAGACAGTACAGAAGGAGCTGGGGAGACGAGAGCAGGAGCTGGCCTCACTCAGGAGAGACAGGTCTGTGTGTATGTGTGTCTGTGTTGTGCATGTATATGGGTGTATGTTTTAACATTCATGTATTTTTCAGACTGCAGGGTCAGCGAGAGATTCAGAAGCTACAGGCAGAGGTGGAAAAGCTCCAAGACATCATGGCAACAAGTAACTCCAAGAAAAACAAAATGGTAACTACATCATTAATGAGTCATATACACACATACCCACAAACCGCTCTTAGCTTTCAGTAGTAATAATAGTAGTTTACAAAGATATGTTTGATTGTCTAGCTGGAGCCCTTGCGTAAGGCCCTGGATGTGGCAAGGCTAGATAACAAGAAACTAGCCCAAAGTTTAGAGCAGGCTGTGTTGGCCAACAGCACACTGCAGGCCAACCTGGACCGAGCCAGAGACCAACACCAGAGCACCATCACACAGAGGTAACTAACAGGGACTAATGTGGATAGTGGGAGTTTATTTAAGTGTGGTTTAAATACGTAAAAGCGTACATGGTTACTTTGCATGAATGTGACATTCATGTCTATATTTTGCATGTATGTCAGAGAGGTGGAGCTGGCTGAGGCCAGGGCAGAGATTGGTCGATGGTCAGAGCATCTGGAATCGATGAAGCTTCGGATGAGGAAAGAGAGGGACTCCATGAAGAGGTTGTCACAGAGAGAAATCTCAGAGGTACTGCACACTCTCTCATACACCATCGCTTCTGTCCATCAGTCAGAACTCTAAATATCATCCTTCCTCTTTCCTCACCCCTCTTTATTTATCTTTCCCTTCTGTTTGTGTGTGTCTCTCTCTCTTCAGTTGAGAAAGGCTCTTGAGGACTTGTCATCTAGGTCAGGTGACCTCTCCAGGGCAAATCGGGAGCTGCGGGAGAAGACCTCTGAGTTGGAGAAAGTGGTGTCCAATCAGAAAGCCCGTCTCAGAGATCAGAAGACACAGCTCAAGCAACACCTAGATAATAGAGCCACTCTGGGCAACTCTCAGAAAATAAAAGTATCTACAGTACTGTCTACTATATCAAATCAAAGTGTATTGGTCGCGTACACATTTTAGGAGATGTTATAGAGGGTGCAGCAAAATGCTTAAGTTTCTAACTCCTAACAATGCAGTAAAATGTCAAACAAGTACACATAATCATAGTAATAATAATAATACAATAAATCTTAATGTCTGACTAGAAATGTTCTGCGCAAATAATGTAAGAATTAACACACAAAATACTAAAAAATACTTCAAAGTTAGCTAGGAGTCAGAAACAGGGTGGCTGGGTCTGTTAGTGCCATCTTGTGGACAAGCACCTGCTAAACCAGATGTCCTATTTTTGTGACTCATGTTCTCCCTCTGCACTCAGGACATGGAAGGTGAACTAAAGAGCCTCAAGACCTTGAAGGATCAGTATCAGAAGAAGAACTATGAGCAGGTAGGACACCTTACTCACACTTTGTACACCTGTGGATGTTTACAGAATGGTATACATCAGTCACCATTGTCCTGTCTGTTTTCAGAGTGAGTTGATCCAGCAGTTCCGGTCTGAGACATTATCCCTCCAACGGGAGCTACGGCGCCTGTCCTCCAGCCAGGAGGGGGAGCTAGAGGCTGAGAGGGAGCTGAGACACGTCATGCAAGACAAGTGTCAGGTTAGCAGGGGTTACGTATCTCTGTCATAAGCCAGCCTCGCTTAATTCAATGTTTTTAAATGGCTTAATTTAATCTCCTTTACTTCTTGACTTTGATGGCATATTGAGAGACAGCCATGTCTGTTTATAGTCTGCATATGTGTGTTTCTGTGTTTGTCTGAGCAGAGGCTGGAGGAGAGCATCAAGAAGCTGCAGGAGGCCAAAGACCAGGCAGAGCAGAAAATGAAAGAGGTCAGCCTGGAGTCACAGCAGGTAATCTCTCCCTCAACCACCCAGTCATTTGTCCTGCTCTCTCATCTTCATCACCTCCTTGCTTGGTCATTAATTATCTTACTCTGTATCTCCGTCTGTAAAGCGTGTACACCCAAATAGCCCCTGACGGGTGAGTGAAGTTGAACTGAATTGGAATTCTCCTGACATCATGCTTGATCCCACACTCAGATATCAGAGAACCTAGAGGAAGCTCACAGTTGGTTCCGGTCCAAGTTTGACAGCCTGAAGAGTGATGGAGAGCCAAACAGATCCATGGGGGACGAGGAACCACAAGAAAATGGAGACCACACCCCGGGAAGCAGTAAAGGGGGTGCACACAGTTCATCATGCAAACGCAACAGAAAGGTGCTTTTCTCTCATATCACTTCATCAACTCTCACTAATAATGAGTCTGCAGTCCTCTCAGCTTTTATGCCTTCTTTGTTTGGTGTTTCAATGGTACCTCTTTACCACAGTTCTCCCAAAGTGACTCCATTAAACTCAATGAAAGAGACTCTAGGGAGTGCTAAAATCCCTGAGTGAAAAGTATGTCTTAACTGGCTGAGAAATTCAGAGAATTGTCCAATATGTAGGAGTAAGAATTACAGTTATTCATTAACTTATAAATAGTCCTCAAACCTCTTAGCTCTATTGGGTAATTGTTTGGTTCTCTTGGGGGGGGGGGGGGGGGGGGGCTTTAAAGAGCTGAGAACTTTCTCGGCTGCAGACACAGACTGTTCACATTTTTCAGGGAAGGACATTTCTGTTAAAAAGGAGGTACTGAGTAAATTTCTGTTAAAAATATCTCATTGTAGTGCTGATTTTAAAGCCCTCCACCAAAGTTAACAAAGACGACGTGCAGAACTATAGCTGGAAAAACATGTCAGGGTTTGAACCATCCAATTTGATATTTTTGAATTACGGCCATGACTTTGCCCTGAGCATTTTTTATGCACGCACCTTATTGAAAGCCCTTGGTGGGAATTTTAACACCAGTTGTGTAATCCAAATAAATTTATCAGACACTTTATGAAAATGGCCTGAGGTGTTCGTCTCAATGGCTTTATTCTGTGTCTTGTCAAAGAGAGTGGTGTTGTCTTCCAGACAGTTACCCAGTGGCTATGGGGATGTGTATATGAACAGGGGATGAGAGTGGTGTTGTCTTCCAGACAGTTACCCAGTGGCTATGGGGATGTGTATATGAACAGGGGATGAGAGTGGTGTTGTCTTCCAGACAGTTACCCAGTGGCTATGGGGATGTGTATATGAACAGGGGATGAGAGTGGTGTTGTCTTCCAGACAGTTACCCAGTGGCTATGGGGATGTGTATATGAACAGGGGATGAGAGTGGTGTTGTCTTCCAGACAGTTACCCAGTGGCTATGGGGATGTGTATATGAACAGGGGATGAGAGTGGTGTTGTCTTCCAGACAGTTACCCAGTGGCTATGGGGATGTGTATATGAACAGGGGATGAGAGTGGTGTTGTCTTACAGACAGTTACCCAGTGGCTATGGGGATGTGTATATGAACAGGGGATGAGAGTGGTGTTGTCTTCCAGACAGTTACCCAGTGGCTATGGGGATGTGTATATGAACAGGGGATGAGAGTGGTGTCTTACAGACAGTTACCCAGTGGCTATGGGGATGTGTATATGAACAGGGGATGAGAGTGGTGTCTTACAGACAGTTACCCAGTGGCTATGGGGATGTGTATATGAACAGGGGATGAGAGTGGTGTCTTACAGACAGTTACCCAGTGGCTATGGGGATGTGTACTTGAACAGGATGAGAGTGGTGTTGTCTTACAGACAGTTACCCAGTGGCTATGGGGATGTGTATATGAACAGGGGATGAGAGTGGTGTTGTCTTACAGACAGTTACCCAGTGGCTATGGGGATGTGTATATGAACAGGGGATGAGAGTGGTGTTGTCTTCCAGACAGTTACCCAGTGGCTATGGGGATGTGTATATGAACAGGGGATGAGAGTGGTGTTGTCTTCCAGACAGTTACCCAGTGGCTATGGGGATGTGTATATGAACAGGGGATGAGAGTGGTGTTGTCTTCCAGACAGTTACCCAGTGGCTATGGGGATGTGTATATGAACAGGGGATGAGAGTGGTGTTGTCTTACAGACAGTTACCCAGTGGCTATGGGGATGTGTACTTGAACAGGATGAGAGTGGTGTTGTCTTACAGACAGTTACCCAGTGGCTATGGGGATGTGTACTTGAACAGGATGAGAGTGGTTCCGGACGTAGACTCATAAGTTCTCTATTTTACTCTTGTCATGCTCCAGACTCGGTGTGATAGCAGGCCTCCAGAACCTCCAGAGTGGGAGAGATGGACATCCACCATGCAACGCTGGGAGACCAAGAGAGAGCTGGCTCGCATTGCAAATGGATACAAACCTGGTGGGATACATGCACTGACACACTCACAATAAGACACGCATACTGTATAGTACACACACTGGACCAAGGCACATGGAGAAACCAACCCCTCACACAATGATCCCTTTTATTTATCCAAAACATTGAACACCAAGAAATATGAGCGAGATAGCAGCTGAGAACTGTGATGTCATCCTTTTATCTCAGTCTGCACTGTGTAAAGCTGGTTTTGAACATGCTGTTTTCAGAATAAGAACTGTACAATTATAACTTATACAAAGATTGTTCTTATTTTTAGATTCTTCATACAAAATTATAATATTACTGTGTACAAATGTTTTTTTGACTGGATTCACAGTTTTGTATGTACAGAGGATAGATGATTTGTTATGACATTGATCCTTCCTTTGAAAGCTTCTTGGCTGTGCAGGCCAGGGGCATTCAGAGTGAGTATGCGCTGTATCAAGGAAGGCCCATGAGTTAACATAAACCAATAGGAAGGGCTCAGAGTCCATAATGTCCAATAGGATGGATGATGTTGTTCAACAGGTTCATGCTTCTATCTTAAACACAATCGTCATGCTAAAGAATCCATACTCTGGGGTGTGACAGTGAGACATTGGGAGATTGGAGTCTCCGGTGGATTGAGAAGCATAGTTCACCTTGATGTACACTAAGGTGTGAGGGGTTAATGGTTCAGACAGACTAGTCCATGATGTTCCATCACTATTATTTGCCACTGGGGACACACTTAGCTACAAATCCTGAGCAAAAGGTCACTATGGATTCAAAACCGTACAAACGCACAGTAACACCATTCCGATGGCGTCCACAAGGCCAGACCGGTAACAACAGTCAAGACGAACAAGGTCTCCACATCGGAGACCACTTCTCTGTTCAGCCACTGGACGGCAGCACAGTGTCCACTATTTACCTCATAGAAAAGACTCCCAAAAACTTTGGCAGGCAAAACACTGATCTGAGTGAATGCAGTCCATACTGGCAGTACAATCCCTTCAATATGATTTAATAACGCTCTTTACTACTGTCAACATCTGATGTTTAAGTGATTCAAATAATTCATGAATTGACATGCCAATTCAAAACCAAAAAGTAAATATAAATAAATTATGTGCTTGACTTGGATTGAAATAGGTGCCGGTACTCATTTTGGGTACAGGAGCTCCACAATACTTTGAGCTAATAATATTCTATAAGAGGAACAGGAGCGGTAGAACATTTGAGGTGCCAGTACTCTGTACCAGTGACCTCCTGCCCAAGTCAAGCACTGGATATGTACATGAGTAGACAGTGAAGTGATCATGGTTTTGCCTGGTGGTGAGGACATTATTTGCTTGCAAATTCTGTGATAAGAGAAAAAGGTAGTCCCAGGATTGAGATGGAAGTGAATCTGAACAGAACACCTCACAGATTAGTGAGGAGAGTTGAGGTCACAGGTAAGTTCTAGTTGTTGGTGGGTGGAGGAGTTCAGAGGTCACCATACAGAACACTTGTTAACAGGATGCATGGGGGAACCCTTTGGACAGTGAAACACTCGGGCAAACTCATCAAACTGGGACACGCTGCCAATCACCCTGCAGGGGTGGAGGGGAGAGATAATGGTCCAATCAGAGAGGCGATTCATATTATGTACGGCCTGTGATAGGCTGATGCACATCAGAAAAGTGAGGAAGTGTATGTACCTGTAATGCTCTGGTGCGTGCTTGTCAGTCAGTAGCTGCAGGTATATGGACTGAGACCGTCTCTTCATACACCAGTTCTAATAGGAGACAGTTTACAGTAAAAAATATCGTCTTTACTCCCACTGCAACAACAAAAAGATTCCCAGGCCGAAACAACACTACATAGTTTGTACCTGTGCGAAGGCGATGAAGAGTAATTGTTCATGTGTGTATTTGAGTCCAGGGAGAGGTCTTTCTGGACCATGTTCTCTGATCCACTTCTGATATGCCTGGAGAGAGTGAAACAGAAATGGATAGAGAGAGAGAGAGATGAGATTTGAGTTCTGGGTTTACAGACAGCTTGTCATTAGTCCATAGAGACAGTGACTGAGGGCTCTATTCAATGTGATAGAAACTTAAAGATAATTTCCGATTGAGCCAACATAGTGTTTACCATGAATGCATTCTCCTCTAAAGCAGGAACATTTATTTTAAATGTCAAAGATGCGTTAAAGCTGAACTTCCGTAATGCAGATTGAATAGATCCCTGACAGAGAGTAATCAGTCATGATTGACAGCTAGCACAGTCTATTGGAAGAGTTCACTCACAAAATAAGACAGTTTAAGGCCTCCCATGTCTGCTATATTCTCCCCCAGAGTCAGACGGCCATTCACCTGCAGACACACAGGGGAAATATACCATTACAACTCCCATTACAGGTGTGTGTGAGTGTCCAGTAAGCAGTACAACAAGGTATGCTATGCACCCACTTTCTGGTTATAGACGGTGAAGTTGTCGTAGAGTTTGACGATGCACTCTGCTTTCTTCTGAAACTTCTTGTATGACTCCTCCGTCCACCACTGCTTCAGGTTGCCGTGGCGATCATACTGTCCCCCTAAGAGTAAGATGACATCACTTAGCATGGGGGTCACTATTTGGCCACGCTGCAAGGTACAGTTGGCTATAGCCTTTTACTATGTCTGAAGTAATTTGACTGATTTCATTGGTTGGGATAGGGGGAGGCGGAACTTCCGTACCTTGCAGCATGGCCTGATAGTGACAACCCACTTAGATGGGGGGCAAGAGGCTTAAGTTAGGATGACCAATGTGGACAAAGACATGAACCCCTTATTCAGAACTGATATTATCCTGACATTACAGTTTTACTACTGTTAGGCTACAACTGTTCATACCCTATTGGATTTGAGGGTTTTCTAGGACACATTTAAGACAAGGGGAAGTTCTCTCACCCCAGTCATCATATCCATGTGTCAGCTCATGACCGATGATGGCTCCTATTCCTCCATAGTTCAGAGATCTAGAGGGGGATAGGGGAGGGATGAGTTACTAATCACTTAACATTTGAGGACATCAACATAATGTATATTTATAATAACACAGTATAACACAAACTGATAAACTTCTGTTCAGCCTGCAGTTCTAACCCCCGTCCTGAAGGGGACAGTAGAGTATTACATACATCATAATCTGACCTGTTGACATCATATCTAACTGTTATTAATAACTGAAGAGCGTGAGAGTCCTGGCCACCTCTCCTTGACCCGGGTGGGTGAGGAGTGTTTAGTGTAGTCTGGTAGACCATGCAGATGGAGACTGATACGATGCAGGGACGGCCAGAGGCTCGGGGCTATCCACATGGCTAAGTCTGAAAATGACTTTCTGACAGGATGTCGATACCCTGCTGAGAGTTGCCCTCCAAACCTGAATAAAATAACTGTCTGAGTGAGGCTTCATTACCTGGGGCCTGATAGCAGCGCTGGGCTAGCCTCAGTCTATATGGCAGGTTAGGGATACTGTAGTAATAACTGCAGGGAACGGGACCACGCACATCTATCATATTCCATTCATCAGTATGCATGGGTGGATGCAGCGGTCGTTTATGTGGAGTGGTGGTGATCACTTCTAATGGAATAAGTATGTGAATAAATAATACCGTGCTGTGAGAGTTGAGGGTTGCAGTATAACTGTGACCATTAACGGAAAGCGGAATGGTTTGGAGGTAGAATACGAGGGGTAATGTAGGAGGAAAGCATTGGTAATGCTGTAGAAGGGTTGTCCTGGAGTGCTACAGTACAGCGGGTGCAGGCTTTCGTTCCAGTCTAGTAGGCCATTAACTAACTCACTTGATACAACTAATCAGTGTCTTAATTAGCAGTTGATTAAAATATTCAGAGTTGTACTCACTGTGGAAAGTCGGGGTCGTACAGCGTGGGCTGAAGGATTCCAGCGGGAAATACTACAAATAAAGAAAGAGGTGATAGCAGAAGATAAAGAGAGGGGTAGGGAGGCAGTGATGCAGTATAAGAGGAGTAGATAGAGGTATGGTAACCATTAGCTCTTGTGGCTGATGGCTGTGTTTGTCTGGCCCTCTCTGTCCTCTGCTGCCTGCTCTGTAACTCACCATTGATTTTTCTGTGAAGTAAATCCTCGAGGCAGATACAGACACCACTAGAGGCCAAGACTGAGGGGAGATGACAGTGTGTGTGGGGGGCTGGTGTAAGTAAGTGAATGCAGAATAAGTGTGTTAGGGCATGTGGGTGCCTCATCACATGGATTGACCAGAAAGAAGAAGAGGGAGTGTGTTATCTTGTATACACTAAGAGCGTTGATGTGCTATGGGATCACACACTGACTCACCCATTTGGTTCTTGTTTGGGAGATGGTAGGCATTGAGGGCCTGAGGGGGAAGGAGCCACCTGAGAGGGAAACAAAGTCAATCAGAGATGTATTAATCCTACATTCACTAAACATCTTCAAACAACAAGAGACACAAAGACACTTAAGTGTCACAGGCAATTTGTTTCAAAACGTTTGAGTTTTTTTTAAGGTGAAAATATTCTATAATTAGTCCAATATTGATCATTCCTGTCTGCATAAGAAAACACTCTCTTCGTCATAATCTTTAAATCCAGGCGCATCGATTTGAGGACATTTCCCAAATTAATAACTTTGAAATTCAGAGATGCCCTTGTTCTGGTTGGAAAGACGGATGGCCCTACAGACAGCGGAGAGATGGGCAGACGGGTGGAGGGATGAGGACATGTTTTCTCTGCAGAGGGAGAGATTAATGATGAAAGGAGTATATTTGTGATAGAGGAAGTCATGATTTGGCAGTACTGGGTGGAGGGCTTCAGCTTGTTCGGACACAAGCTCAGATTTGAGTTCCGTCCTAGGAGCACATTTTAAGCTACACAAAAGACGAGCTTATGGTTTCTTCAATTTGTAGGTACATCACTTGTATAATCTTCACTTCAATTACTCTTGTCATAAAATGTAAGGTTGTGTGTCAAGAGGTGCATAGAACTTTGAATCTGTGTGTAGTTGTGTTATTGTGAGACTGAACATCTGGAGCAGTTGAAAGCATCACTTACGCGGTCTTGTCCACCTGCTTGTGGATCTTCTTGACAGACATCTTGATGTTAAAATTAATACTGTTGAGGATGTTTTTGAAATAGGTATTTTCATCCACATCAAACTGGAGAACAAATAACAGAGATGGAGAGAGTCAATGAGAGCGAGAGAAAGAGAGCGAGTACGTCTGTGAGTAAAAGTGGTCTCACCCCATACTCCTGGTCTATGAGCTCTGGTTTGAGTAGGAAGTCTGGATAGCCTGTCATCACCATCATATGCTGCAGCTGAGAGAGGGAAGGGAGGAAAGGGTCAGAGAAAAGAGGGGACGAGAGACTGAAAGAGACTTTGCACATATTGAGCCGACATATCCTTCATAGACCACACGCACACGACCAGCTAATCAAGCAGACTGTTATAATGGGATTACACTGGAGCACTTTTGTTTCAGCAAGTGCTCTAAAAGGATTAAGACTTTACATTCTGAACGTATCAGACAACATACTGAGATGGGGATTTAATAAACCAGTATTAAACTGATCCAGAATAAGACAACCCCTGCTTTCATCCTACGTTGCACTACAGTAGGCCTATTTGAGATAGTGTGGTATCCTGACCTTGGCCCTGGCTGCCTCCTTGGTCACCTCATCCATCCAGTCCAGCTCTTGCAGCCGGAGGTTCAGTGAGTGCTTTATGTCCTCTACCAGCTCCTGTACCTGAAGGAAGAGAACAGGGGTTAGAGGTCAGTTGTTTTTAAGGATTCTATTGGGAATGGGCCAGAGAGATAGCTGTATCAGGTAAGCCCAAAGTCAGATGGACCCTTCTTCCTATTCCCAGGGACTTTTCATAGATCTGAAACTGAAAGGATGGGTTAGCTGTAATATGAAGGAAATTCCTACATACAATGGCTAGGGTTTGGGGGTTGAGGCTATGTTGGCATTGAACACAAGTGAGGGAAAGAGGGGGGAGAAAGGAAGGGGGGAGTGAGAGATGATGAAGAGCTTAAATAAAGATAAGGGTCAGAGGGGTTAGGAATGCCATTGGAAACCACGTCCCCTAGAATGAACAAGCTACTATATACAAGCAGACTAGGATAGAGAGGGATATGGTGTGATGATGGAAGGCTTAGGGTGGGATGGAGATAGAGGCATTTTCAGTTCTACTTCATATAGAATCACCAGGCCATTACAAAAAGAAAGAAAGAGGGACAGAGACAGAAGCTGCCCTGCCTTGAGGCAGTGGTGGAAAAAGTACCCATTTATCATACTTGAGTGAAAGTTGATACCTTAATAGAAAATGACTCAAGTGAAAGTCACCCAGTAAAATACTACTTGAGTAAAAGTCTAAAATAATTTGGTTTTAAATGTACTTAAGTATCAAAAGTACATGTAATTGCTAAATACTTATTTTTTACCTTTATATTATATAATATAAAAGTCTAAAAGTATAAATCATTTCAAATTCCTTATATTAAGCAAACCCAGGCATCACTATTTTTTAAATGTAATTATTATTTTTATGGATTGCTAGCTGCACACTCATAATTTACAAACAAAGCATTTGTGTATAGTGAGTCTGCCAGATCAGATGCAGTAGGGATAACCAGGGATGTTCTCCTGATAAGTGTGAATCAGACTATTTTCCTGTCCTGCTAAGCATTCAAAATGTAATGACTACTTTTTGGGTGTTGGAAAATGTATAGAGTAAAAAGTACATTATTTTCTTAAGAATGTAGTAAAGTAAAAAATGTCTAAAATAGAAAAAGTAAAAAGTGCAGATACCCCAAATACTACTTAATAAGTACTTTACACCACTGCTGTGAGGAGAGAGTGAGAGACAGAGAGAGAAGCTGCCCCACCTTGGCCCTGCTGTGAGAGGAGAAGTGCTGTTGGACGAAGAGTGCTCCCAGGGCCATGCCGAAGTGTTTGTTGGCCTGGGTGAAACACAGCCTCCCCAGCTCCAGTTGACGCTCCGTACCGTCAATCTCCCGGGAAAACTCATGGATGGTGCTCCGGAACGCCGTGGACAGGTGTTCACTGAGAGCTGCTACAATCCGCCACAGCATGTAGTTATGGAGAACCCTGGCAAGAGAGATCGAGAGAGGAGGGGGGAACGATGACTTTTTCAGTTTTTAACAAGGCTTTATTGTATAATTAAGGAGTGCCCCTTCAAAGATTCAATGTGGAATCTTCCGGAAAAAGATGAATGCAAAAAATATAGGAGAAGGGTAAAGACAGAAAAGGTGGGCAAAGAGAGAGGGGGAGTACAGCAAAGGAGATACAAGCAGGTTAGAGGAGAGAGACAGAGTATGGGCGGGGGGAAGAGAGGAGATACAAGCAGGTTAGAGGAGAGACACAGAGTATGGGCGGGGGGGAAGAGAGGAGTGATGGATAGAAAATGAAGAGAAAGGAGATACAAGCAGGTTAGAGGAGAGAGACAGAGTATGGGCGGGGGGAAGAGAGGAGATACAAGCAGGTTAGAGGAGAGACACAGAGTATGGGCGGGGGGGGGAGAGAGGAGTGATGGATAGAAAATGAAGAGAAAGGAGATACAAGCAGGTTAGAGGAGAGAGACAGAGTATGGGTGGGGGGAAGAGAGGAGTGATGATAGAAAATTAAGAGAAAGGAGATACAAGCAGGTTAGAGGAGAGAGACAGAGTATGGGCGGGGGGAAGAGAGGAGATACAAGCAGGTTAGAGGAGAGAGAGTATGGGCGGGGGGAAGAGAGGAGAGATGGATAGAAAATGAAGAGAAAGGAGATACAAGCAGGTTAGAGGAGAGAGACAGAGTATGGGCGGGGGGGGAAGAGAGGAGTGATGGATAGAAAATGAAGAGAAAGGAGATACAAGCAGGTTAGAGGAGAGAGACAGAGTATGGGTGGGGGGAAGAGAGGAGTGATGGATAGAAAATGAAGAGAAAGGAGATACAAGCAGGTTAGAGGAGAGTGACAGAGTATGGGCGGGGGGAAGAGAGGAGAGATGGATAGAAAATGAAGAGAAAGGAGATACAAGCAGGTTAGAGGAGAGACACAGAGTATGGGCGGGGGGAAGAGAGGAGAGATGGATAGAAAATGAAGAGAAAGGAGATACAAGCAGGTTAGAGGAGAGAGACAGAGTGGGCGGGGGGAAGAGAGGAGATACAAGCAGGTTAGAGGAGAGAGACAGAGTATGGGCGGGGGGAAGAGAGGAGTGATGGATAGAAAATGAAGAGAAAGGAGATACAAGCAGGTTAGAGGAGAGTGACAGAGTATGGGTGGGGGGAAGAGAGGAGATACAAGCAGGTTAGAGGAGAGAGACAGAGTATGGGTGGGGGGAAGAGAGGAGTGATGGATAGAAAATGAAGAGAAAGGAGATACAAGCAGGTTAGAGGAGAGAGACAGAGTATGGGCGGGGGGGGGGAAGAGAGGAGTGATGGATAGAAAATGAAGAGAAAGGAGATACAAGCAGGTTAGAGGAGAGAGACAGAGTATGGGTGGGGGGAAGAGAGGAGTGATGGATAGAAAATGAAGAGAAAGGAGATACAAGCAGGTTAGAGGAGAGTGACAGAGTATGGGCGGGGGGAAGAGAGGAGAGATGGATAGAAAATGAAGAGAAAGGAGATACAAGCAGGTTAGAGGAGAGACACAGAGTATGGGCGGGGGGAAGAGAGGAGAGATGGATAGAAAATGAAGAGAAAGGAGATACAAGCAGGTTAGAGGAGAGAGACAGAGTGGGCGGGGGGAAGAGAGGAGATACAAGCAGGTTAGAGGAGAGAGACAGAGTATGGGCGGGGGGAAGAGAGGAGTGATGGATAGAAAATGAAGAGAAAGGAGATACAAGCAGGTTAGAGGAGAGTGACAGAGTATGGGTGGGGGGAAGAGAGGAGATACAAGCAGGTTAGAGGAGAGAGACAGAGTATGGGTGGGGGGAAGAGAGGAGTGATGGATAGAAAATGAAGAGAAAGGAGATACAAGCAGGTTAGAGGAGAGAGACAGAGTATGGGCGGGGGGAAGAGAGGAGAGATGGATAGAAAATGAAGAGAAAGGAGATACAAGCAGGTTAGAGGAGAGTGACAGAGTATGGGCGGGGGGAAGAGAGGAGATACAAGCAGGTTAGAGGAGAGACACAGAGTATGGGCGGGGGGAAGAGAGGAGTGATGGATAGAAAATGAAGAGAAAGGAGATACAAGCAGGTTAGAGGAGAGAGACACAGTATGGGTGGGGGGAAGAGAGGAGTGATGGATAGAAAATGAAGAGAAAGGAGATACAAGCAGGTTAGAGGAGAGAGACAGAGTATGGGCGGGGGGAAGAGAGGAGAGATGGATAGAAAATGAAGAGAAAGGAGATACAAGCAGGTTAGAGGAGAGACACAGAGTATGGGCGGGGGGAAGAGAGGAGAGATGGATAGAAAAGGAAGAGAAAGGAGATACAAGCAGGTTAGAGGAGAGAGACAGAGTATGGGCGGGGGGGGAAGAGAGGAGTGATGGATAGAAAATGAAGAGAAAGGAGATACAAGCAGGTTAGAGGAGAGAGACAGAGTATGGGTGGGGGGAAGAGAGGAGTGATGGATAGAAAATGAAGAGAAAGGAGATACAAGCAGGTTAGAGGAGAGAGACAGAGTATGGGCGGGGGGAAGAGAGGAGATACAAGCAGGTTAGAGGAGAGAGACAGAGTATGGGCAGGGGGAAGAGAGGAGTGATGGATAGAAAATGAAGAGAAAGGAGATACAAGCAGGTTAGAGGAGAGTGACAGAGTATGGGCGGGGGGAAGAGAGGAGAGATGGATAGAAAATGAAGAGAAAGGAGATACAAGCAGGTTAGAGGAGAGAGACAGAGTATGGGCGGGGGGGGAAGAGAGGAGTGATGGATAGAAAATGAAGAGAAAGGAGATACAAGCAGGTTAGAGGAGAGAGACAGAGTATGGGTGGGGGGGGGAAGAGAGGAGTGATGGATAGAAAATGAAGAGAAAGGAGATACAAGCAGGTTAGAGGAGAGAGACAGAGTATGGGTGGGGGGAAGAGAGGAGTGATGGATAGAAAATGAAGAGAAAGGAGATACAAGCAGGTTAGAGGAGAGTGACAGAGTATGGGCGGGGGGAAGAGAGGAGAGATGGATAGAAAATGAAGAGAAAGGAGATACAAGCAGGTTAGAGGAGAGACACAGAGTATGGGCGGGGGGAAGAGAGGAGAGATGGATAGAAAATGAAGAGAAAGGAGATACAAGCAGGTTAGAGGAGAGAGACAGAGTGGGCGGGGGGAAGAGAGGAGATACAAGCAGGTTAGAGGAGAGAGACAGAGTATGGGCGGGGGGAAGAGAGGAGTGATGGATAGAAAATGAAGAGAAAGGAGATACAAGCAGGTTAGAGGAGAGTGACAGAGTATGGGTGGGGGGAAGAGAGGAGATACAAGCAGGTTAGAGGAGAGAGACAGAGTATGGGTGGGGGGAAGAGAGGAGTGATGGATAGAAAATGAAGAGAAAGGAGATACAAGCAGGTTAGAGGAGAGAGACAGAGTATGGGCGGGGGGAAGAGAGGAGAGATGGATAGAAAATGAAGAGAAAGGAGATACAAGCAGGTTAGAGGAGAGTGACAGAGTATGGGCGGGGGGAAGAGAGGAGATACAAGCAGGTTAGAGGAGAGACACAGAGTATGGGCGGGGGGAAGAGAGGAGTGATGGATAGAAAATGAAGAGAAAGGAGATACAAGCAGGTTAGAGGAGAGAGACACAGTATGGGTGGGGGGAAGAGAGGAGTGATGGATAGAAAATGAAGAGAAAGGAGATACAAGCAGGTTAGAGGAGAGAGACAGAGTATGGGCGGGGGGAAGAGAGGAGAGATGGATAGAAAATGAAGAGAAAGGAGATACAAGCAGGTTAGAGGAGAGACACAGAGTATGGGCGGGGGGAAGAGAGGAGAGATGGATAGAAAAGGAAGAGAAAGGAGATACAAGCAGGTTAGAGGAGAGAGACAGAGTATGGGCGGGGGGGGAAGAGAGGAGTGATGGATAGAAAATGAAGAGAAAGGAGATACAAGCAGGTTAGAGGAGAGAGACAGAGTATGGGTGGGGGGAAGAGAGGAGTGATGGATAGAAAATGAAGAGAAAGGAGATACAAGCAGGTTAGAGGAGAGAGACAGAGTATGGGCGGGGGGAAGAGAGGAGATACAAGCAGGTTAGAGGAGAGAGACAGAGTATGGGCAGGGGGAAGAGAGGAGTGATGGATAGAAAATGAAGAGAAAGGAGATACAAGCAGGTTAGAGGAGAGTGACAGAGTATGGGCGGGGGGAAGAGAGGAGAGATGGATAGAAAATGAAGAGAAAGGAGATACAAGCAGGTTAGAGGAGAGAGACAGAGTATGGGCGGGGGGGGAAGAGAGGAGTGATGGATAGAAAATGAAGAGAAAGGAGATACAAGCAGGTTAGAGGAGAGAGAGAGAGTGGGCGGGGGGAAGAGATGAGATACAAGCAGGTTAGAGGAGAGAGACAGAGTATGGGCGGGGGGGGAAGAGAGGAGTGATGGATAGAAAATGAAGAGAAAGGAGATACAAGCAGGTTAGAGGAGAGAGACAGAGTATGGGCGGGGGGGGAAGAGAGGAGTGATGGATAGAAAATGAAGAGAAAGGAGATACAAGCAGGTTAGAGGAGAGAGAGAGAGTGGGCGGGGGGAAGAGAGGAGATACAAGCAGGTTAGAGGAGAGAGACAGAGTATGGGCAGGGGGAAGAGAGGAGTGATGGATAGAAAATGAAGAGAAAGGAGATACAAGCAGGTTAGAGGAGAGTGACAGAGTATGGGCGGGGGGAAGAGAGGAGAGATGGATAGAAAATGAAGAGAAAGGAGATACAAGCAGGTTAGAGGAGAGAGACAGAGTATGGGCGGGGGGGGAAGAGAGGAGTGATGGATAGAAAATGAAGAGAAAGGAGATACAAGCAGGTTAGAGGAGAGAGACAGAGTATGGGTGGGGGGAAGAGAGGAGTGATGGATAGAAAATGAAGAGAAAGGAGATACAAGCAGGTTAGAGGAGAGTGACAGAGTATGGGCGGGGGGAAGAGAGGAGATACAAGCAGGTTAGAGGAGAGACACAGAGTATGGGCGGGGGGAAGAGAGGAGTGATGGATAGAAAATGAAGAGAAAGGAGATACAAGCAGGTTAGAGGAGAGAGACAGAGTATGGGTGGGGGGAAGAGAGGAGTGATGGATAGAAAATGAAGAGAAAGGAGATACAAGCAGGTTAGAGGAGAGAGACAGAGTATGGGTGGGGGGAAGAGAGGAGATACAAGCAGGTTAGAGGAGAGAGACAGAGTATGGGCGGGGGGGGAAGAGAGGAGTGATGGATAGAAAATGAAGAGAAAGGAGATACAAGCAGGTTAGAGGAGAGAGACAGAGTATGGGTGGGGGGAAGAGAGGAGATACAAGCAGGTTAGAGGAGAGAGACAGAGTATGGGCGGGGGGAAGAGAGGAGATACAAGCAGGTTAGAGGAGAGAGACAGAGTATGGGTGGGGGGAAGAGAGGAGTGATGGATAGAAAATGAAGAGAAAGGAGATACAAGCAGGTTAGAGGAGAGAGACAGAGTATGGGCGGGGGGAACAGATGAGTGATGGATAGAAAATGAAGAGAAAGGAGATACAAGCAGGTTAGAGGAGAGAGACAGAGTATGGGCGGGGGGAAGAGAGGAGAGATGGATAGAAAATGAAGAGAAAGGAGATACAAGCAGGTTAGAGGAGAGAGAGAGAGAGAGTGGGCGGGGGGAAGAGAGGAGATACAAGCAGGTTAGAGGAGAGAGACAGAGTATGGGTGGGGGGAAGAGATGAGTGATGGATAGAAAATGAAGAGAAAGGAGATACAAGCAGGTTAGAGGAGAGAGACAGAGTATGGGCGGGGGGAAGAGAGGAGAGATGGATAGAAAATGAAGAGAAAGGAGATACAAGCAGGTTAGAGGAGAGAGACAGAGTATGGGTGGGGGGAAGAGAGGAGTGATGGATAGAAAATGAAGAGAAAGGAGATACAAGCAGGTTAGAGGAGAGAGACAGAGTATGGGTGGGGGGAAGAGAGGAGTGATGGATAGAAAATGAAGAGAAAGGAGATACAAGCAGGTTAGAGGAGAGTGACAGAGTATGGGCGGGGGGAAGAGAGGAGATACAAGCAGGTTAGAGGAGAGACACAGAGTATGGGCGGGGGGAAGAGAGGAGTGATGGATAGAAAATGAAGAGAAAGGAGATACAAGCAGGTTAGAGGAGAGAGACAGAGTATGGGTGGGGGGAAGAGAGGAGTGATGGATAGAAAATGAAGAGAAAGGAGATACAAGCAGGTTAGAGGAGAGAGACAGAGTATGGGTGGGGGGAAGAGAGGAGATACAAGCAGGTTAGAGGAGAGAGACAGAGTATGGGCGGGGGGGGAAGAGAGGAGTGATGGATAGAAAATGAAGAGAAAGGAGATACAAGCAGGTTAGAGGAGAGAGACAGAGTATGGGTGGGGGGAAGAGAGGAGATACAAGCATGTTAGAGGAGAGAGACAGAGTATGGGCGGGGGGAAGAGAGGAGATACAAGCAGGTTAGAGGAGAGAGACAGAGTATGGGTGGGGGGAAGAGAGGAGTGATGGATAGAAAATGAAGAGAAAGGAGATACAAGCAGGTTAGAGGAGAGAGACAGAGTATGGGCGGGGGGAACAGATGAGTGATGGATAGAAAATGAAGAGAAAGGAGATACAAGCAGGTTAGAGGAGAGAGACAGAGTATGGGCGGGGGGAAGAGAGGAGAGATGGATAGAAAATGAAGAGAAAGGAGATACAAGCAGGTTAGAGGAGAGAGAGAGAGAGAGTGGGCGGGGGGAAGAGAGGAGATACAAGCAGGTTAGAGGAGAGAGACAGAGTATGGGTGGGGGGAAGAGATGAGTGATGGATAGAAAATGAAGAGAAAGGAGATACAAGCAGGTTAGAGGAGAGAGACAGAGTATGGGCGGGGGGAAGAGAGGAGAGATGGATAGAAAATGAAGAGAAAGGAGATACAAGCAGGTTAGAGGAGAGAGACAGAGTATGGGTGGGGGGAAGAGAGGAGTGATGGATAGAAAATGAAGAGAAAGGAGATACAAGCAGGTTAGAGGAGAGAGACAGAGTATGGGCGGGGGGAAGAGAGGAGAGATGGATAGAAAATGAAGAGAAAGGAGATACAAGCAGGTTAGAGGAGAGAGACAGAGTATGGGCGGGGGGAAGAGAGGAGAGATGGATAGAAAGGGGGGCATAAAGGAAGGGTCCAAGAGTGACTCAGACGAGTAGAAGTAAAAAATATATTTCAGTCATGTATTCAAACAGTATTTTCCCTTCACAGTAATGTAAAGTTGTGCTTAATGAGTTGAGGGGTCCCACAGAGTGAACATATCCATTCTGCCCTCAGGACAAGTGGCCATGTCTCCAACTGCGAGACTCCGTTCCACGTTGTTTTCTGTTTTTATTTTTGATGCGTGCACTGCATATTAAATCAAAGCATTCCAAGTGTCTCGCCAACAAAGCACTTCTGAAGTGAAATTAATTGAGAAGAGGGGAAGTTCAAGAGAAAGAGAGAAAGGAGGAAGACTGAGACAATGTCTGTTCTTTTATACCTCTAATAATCAGTACAGATCAATGTGTTGTTGTTGCAGCTTCGAATGGTTTTGTGTTTGAGTTTGTTTACTCTGTTGAATAAAACACCTGTTTTATTCATTTGTTGTAGATGTGTGTGAAAATCTAATCCCATATGGAGTTGTTGTGTGAGGTGGTAGGTAGCTTTAGGAGACCTGGGAGATTAGACAGAAATGAAAAGGCTTTAGTTAAATGTATTCTAATGATAAAACAATAGCCCTGAATCATCATGGGATGGGAATAAAAAAACACTAGAAGACTGGATTGTAATGCTCATTGTTAAGATAAAATACATTGTCCCTCCAGAATACTTGCAGATATTACCCTCTGTAATAATGGTCCTACAGCTCCTACCCACAGTCTAAACACACACACACACTCTTCCCCTTGAGACGAGCGTGAGTGATAGTGACAGATGGATGAGCAGAGAGGAAGGTGGGAATAAGAGGGAGAGGAGGAGAGGTTGTAAAGAGACACTGGTGTTGTCATTACTGTTTCAGCCTCATTGGACACCAGCTCATCTGGTTAATGGGATTGGATGCAGTTGTCTGGGTCTTGTCAATAGAACCCAGCAACATGGGCCTTACACACACTGCCAGAGGGAGGGTGGGGGAGAAAGAGGGAGTGAGGGTGGGTGGGGGAGAAGTAGGGTGGGGGAGAATGAGGGTGGGTGGGTGGGTGGGGGAGAAGGAGGGAGGGTGTGTGGGGAGGGGGAGAAGGAGGGAGGGAGAAGGAGGGAGGGTGGGTGAGGGAGAAGGAGGGAGGGTGGGTGGGTGGGTGGGTGGGTGGGGGAGAAGGAGGGAGGGAGGGTGTGTGGAGGAGGGGGAGAAGGAGGGATGGTGGGTGGGTGGGGGAGAAGGAGGGAGGGTGGGTGGGGGAGAAGGAGGGAGGGAGGGAGGGAGGGAGGGAGGGAGGGTGGGGGAGAAGGAGGGAGGGTGGGTGAGGGGAGAGGGTCGGGGGGGCTGGGTGGGATGAAGTGGGGAAAGAGATGGGACGGCACAGGGTTTGCAAACAATTAGAGAAATTAATTGAGGGTGACAGAAAGATGAGACCCACACAAAGGTCTTGTAAAAAGTGTGTGTAGTTTTTCTTCTCCCTCTGACTATGACACACAGGGGCCAGAGCTCCACATAAATCTTGACTGTCTGAATGACAGGAGGGGGACACAGGAGGGGAACACAAGAGGGGCACACGTACTGTTCTGGAACACAGTAGATGTGTGTTTTTGTTTCTTTCTCTGTCTGACACCATTTTGCCTCTCAGCAGGTAGAGAAGCTCAGTGAGTGCCCACTGCGAGAACAGACTGACTGACACCCTTTTGCCTATAAGCAGGTACAGAAACTCAGTGAGTGCCCACTGTGAGAACAGACTTTGTGTGTATCTATGAGTGAGTGTATATTTTACTTATTTATTTTATTTATTTAACCATTATTTAACTAGGCAAGTCAGTTAAGAACAAATTCTTATTTACAATGACAGACTACTAAAAGGCAAAAGGCTGGGACAGGGGTTTAAAAATAATAATACAAAATATTTATACACTACCGTTCAAAAGATTGGGGTCACATTTTTTTGTCCATTAAAATAACATTGAATTTAACCAGGTAGGCTAGTTGAGAACAAGTTCTCATTTGCAACTGTGACCTGGCCAAGATAAAGCAAAGCAGTGTGACACAGACAACAACACAGAGTTACACATGGATTAAACAATAAACAAGCCAATGACACAGTAGAAAAAAGAAAGTCTATATACAGTGTGTGTAAAAGGCATGAGGAGGTAGGCAATAAATAGGCCATAGGAGTGAATAATTACAATTTAGCAGATTAACACTGGAGTGATAAATGATGTGATGTGCAAGAACAGTATGAGGATGAGGTAGGTAGATTGGGAGGGCTATTTACAGATGGACTATGTACAGCTGCAGTGATCGGTTAGCTGCTCAGATAGTTGATGTTTAAAGTTGGTGAGGGAAATAAAAGTCTACAACTTCAGTGATTTTTGCAATTCGTTCCAGTCACTGGCAGCAGAGAACTGGAAGGAAAGGTGGCAAAACGAGGTGTTGGCTTTGGGGATGATGAGTGAGATATACCTGCTGGAACGTGTGCTACGGGTGGGTGTTGTTATCGTGACCAGTGAACTGAGATAAGTCTGGCGACGAATATGCAGCGAGGGCCAGCCGACTAGAGCATACAGGTCACAGCGGTGGGTGTTTTAAGGGGATTTGGTAACAAAACGGATGGCACTGTGATAGACTGCATCCAGTTTGCTGAGTAGAGTATTGGAAGGTATTTTGTAGATGACATCGCCGAAGTCGAGGATCGGTAGGATAGTCAGTTTTACTAGGGTAAGTTTGGCAGCATGAGTGAAGGAGGCTTTGTTGCGAAATAGGAAGCAGATTCTTGATTTGATTTTGGATTGGAGATGTTTAATATGAGTCTGGAAGGAGAGTTTACAGTCTAGCCAGACACCTAGGTACTTATAGTTGTCTACACTTTTCTAGGTCAGAACCGTCCAGGGTAGTGATGCTAGTCGGGCGGGCGGGTGCGGGCAGCGAACGGTTGAAAAGCATGCATTTGATTTTACTAGCGTTTAAGAGCAGTTGAAGGCCACGGAAGGAGTGTTTTATCGCATTGAAGCTCGTTTGGAGGTTAGTTAACACAATGTCCAAGGAAGGGCCAGAAGAATACAGAATGGTGTCGTCTGCGTAGAGGTGGATCAGGTAATCGCCCGCAGCAAGAGCGATATCATTGATATATACAGAGAAAAGAGTCAGCCCGATAATTGAACCCTGTGGTACCCCCATAGAGACTGCCAGTGGTCCGGACAACAGGCCCTCCGATTTGACACACTGAACTCCATCTGCAAAGTAGTTGGTGAACCAGGCGAGGCAGTCATTAGAAAAACCAAGGCTATAGAGTCTGCCGATAAGAATACGGTGATTGACAGTCGAAAGCCTTGGCCAGGTCGATGAAATCAGTACTGTCTTTTATCGATGGCGGTTATGATATCGTTTAGTATCTTGAGCGTGGCTGAGGTGCACCCGTGACTGGCTCGGAAACCGGATTGCACAGCGGAGAAGGTACGGTGGGATTTATTAACTTGGCTTTCGAAGACTTTAGATAGGCAGGGCAGGATGGACATAGGTCTGTAACAGTTTGGGTCTAGGGTGTCACCCCCTTTGAAGAGGAGGATGACCGCGGCAGCTTTCCAATCTTTAGGGATCTCGGACGATACGAAAGAGAGGTTGAACAAGCTGGTAATAGGGGTTGCAACAATGGCGGCAGATAGTTTTAGAAAGAGAGTGTCCAGATTGTCTAGCCCAGCTGATTTGTACGGGTCCAGGTTTTGCAGCTCTTTCAGAACATCTGCTGTCTGGATTTGGGTGAAGGAAAAGCTGGGGAGGCTTGGGCGGGTAGCTGCGTGGGGGGGGCGGAGCTGTTGGCCGGGGTGGAGCTGTTGGCCGGGGTAGGAGTAGCCAGGAGGAAGGCATGGCCTGCTGTTGAGAAATTTGATTATCATGGATTTATCAGTGGTGACCGTGTTACCTAGCCTCAGTGCAGTGGGCAGCTGGGAGGAGGTGCTCTTGTTCTCCATGGACTTTACAGTGTCCCAAAACTTTTTGGAGTTAGAGCTACAGGATGCAAATTTCTGCTTGGAAAAGCTAGTCTTTGCTTTCCTCACTGACTGCGTGTATTGGTTCCTGACTTCCATGAACAGTTGCACATCGCGGGGACTATTCAATGCTATTGCAGTCCGCCACAGGATGTTTTTGTGCTGGTCTAGGGCAGTCAGGTCTGGAGTGAACCAAGGGCATGCTTATCTAAGATGGTGAGGAAATTACTTTTAAAGAATGACCAGGCATCCTCGACTGACGGAATGAGGTCAATATCCTTTCAGAATACCCGGGCCAGGTCGATTAGAAAGGCCTGGTCGCAGAAGTGTTTTGACCCCGGACCCATAGCGGAGACAGCCAATGAGGCAGTGATCGCTGTGATCCTGATTGAAAACAGCAGAGGTATATTTGGAGGGCAAGTTGGTCAGGATAATGTCTATGAGGGTGCCTATGTTTACGGATTTAGGGTTGTACCTGGTGGGTTCCTTGATGATTTGTGTGAGATTGAGGGCATCTAGCTTAAATTGTAGGACTGCCGGGGTGTTAAGCATATCCCAGTTTAGGTCACCTAACAGAATGAACTCTGAAGCTAGATGGGGGGCGATCAATTCACAAATGGTGTCCAGGGCACAGCTGGGAGCGGAGGGGGGTCGATAGCAGGTGGCAACAGTGAGAGACTTATTTCTGGAGAGGTTCATTTTTAAAATGAGAAGTTCAAACTGTTTGGGTATAGACCTGGAACGCATGACAGAACTTTGCAGGCTCTCTCTGCAGTAGATTGCAACTCCTCCCCCTTTGGCAGTTCTATCTTGACGGAAAATGTTGTAGTTGGGTATGGAAATCTCAGAATTGTTGGAGGCCTTCCTAAGCCAGGATTCAGACACGGCAAGGACGTCAGGGTTGATGGAGTATGCTAAAGCAGTGAGTAAAACAAACTTAGGGAGGAGGCTTTTGATGTTGACATGCATGAAACCAAGGCTTTTTCGATCACAGAAGTCAACAAACGAGGGTGCCTGGGGACACGCAGGGACTCGGTTTACCTCCACATCACTCGAGGAACAGAGGAGGAGTAGGATGAGAGTACGGCTAAAGGCTATCAAAACTGGCCGCCTAGAGCGTTGGGGACAATAGATTCAGGGCATAATGTGGTAGAATAGATTCAGGGCATAATGTGCAGATGGGTATGGTGGGGTGCGGGTACAGCAGAGGTAAGCCCAGGCAGTGAGTGATGATAAGAGAGGTTGTATCTCTGGATAAGCTGGTTGTAATGGGTGAGGTCACCGCATGTGTGGGAGGTGGGACAAAGGAGGTATCAAAGGTATAATGAGTGGAACTAGGGGCTCCATTGTAAACTAACCTAAACTACAGTATACAAGGCATATTGACATATGAGAGAGACATACAGCGAGGCATAAAGTAATCACAGGTGTTTATTTGGAGAGATAGCTAAGACAACAACGGGTGAGACAACAACAGCTAATCAGCTTAAACAACAACAGGTAAAATAGCGATGAATGGGCAGAGAGGGTCAGTTAACTACACACAGGGCCTGAGTTCGTGGCTGGGGTCGACAGATAAACAAAAAAATAAACAGAATGGAGTACCGTGATTAATGGACAGTCCAGCAGGCATCAGCTATGTAGCCAAGTGATCATAGGGTCCAGTGAACAGCAATAGATGGAACAGGGAAGCCGCGGGGTAGTTGTTACTACGCTAGCACGCGGAAGACACAGCGTTTAAAGTTAGTAACCTGGGGCTAGTAGAAGCGTCTGCTCCGACGTCCGAAGGAGACTGGTTGAAGGCACAGCGGATGGAGTATTTGTTGGCAGACCAGTCGTTGTGGTGTGGAGGTGCGCCGTGTTGACTAAGGATCCAAGCCAGATGGCGAAAGAGGTATTGTAGTTGTAGTAATTTAGTTTTCTAGCCGGGAGATGCGCCTGGCTTACGGCTAACTGGTGCTAGCTTCGGGGCAGGGGCATTGGCCACTATAGCCACTCGGTAGCAGCGGTGATCCGGTGCCAAGGTCCAGAGCTTACGGCAAGGATCCGGTGGAGTAGTGTGTTCTAGCCGTGTTTGAGTGGAGTCCGGGTGAACAACTGAGTAGGTCGGGAGGTGGGCCTCAGGGATAGCTTCGGTACTGGGTAACTCGGTGGGTGCTAGCTAGCTGTGAAGATCAGGAGTAATGGTCCAGGGATTACGGCAGGAATCCGGTGTTGTAGTGGAGAGACAGTCTGTTACTGGTAGGCTGGCGAGCATTATCCAGGCAAAAAAAAGGGTCTGGTATCTGTGCAGAAGGTAAAGGCCGCTAGCAGTGGCTAACAATGACTAAATAGCTTGTAGCTAATTAGCTTCTGATGGCTAGGTGGTTCTTGCTATAAGGTCTAAAAATTTAAAATAATATCTGTTCCGTATCACATTGGGTGAGGCAGGTTACCTGAAAGTATAATTGAACTAAAATGGAGAAGATTGAAATTGAAATTGAAATATACACAAAAAAGACGAAAAATACAAAAGTACACGAGAGGACGAACAAAACACGTCTGCACTACTACGCCATCTTGGAAATCTGACATTGTAGACATTGTTAATGTTGTGAATGACTATGGTAGCTGAAAGTGGCTGATTTTTTTATGGAATATCTACATAGGCGTACAGAGGCCCATTATCAGAAACCATCACTCCTGTGTTCCAATGGCACGTTGTGTTAGCTGATCCAAGTTTATCATTTTAAAAGGCTAATTGATCATTACAAAACCCTTTTGCAATTATGTTAGCACAGCTGAAAACTGGCCTTCTTTAGACTAGTTGAGTATCTGGAGATTAGCATTTGTGGGTTCGTTTACAGGCTCAAAATGGCCAGAAGCAAAAAACTTTCTTCTGAAACTCATCAGTCTATTCTTGTTCTGAGAAATGATGGTTATTCCATGCGAGAAATTGCCAAGAAACGGAAGATATCGTACAACGCTGTGTACTACTCCCTTCACAGAACAGCGCAAACTGGCCCTACCCAGAATATAAAGATGAGTGTGAGGCCCCGGTGTACAACTGAGCAAGAGGACAAATACATTAGAGTGCCTAGTTTGAGAAACAGACGCCTCACAAGTCCTCAACTGGCAGCTTCATTAAATAGTACCCGCAAAACACCAGTCGTAACGTCAACAGTGAAGAGGCGACTCCGGGATGCTGGCCTTCTAGGCAGAGGTCCTCTGTCCAGTGTCTGCATTCTTTTTGCCCATCTTTTATTTTTATTGGCCAGTCTGAGATGTGGCTTTTTCTTTGTAACTCTGCCTAGAAGGCCAGCATCCCGGAGTCATCTCTTCACCCAGGGATGTGTGTGCTTTGTGGACCTTTAACAGAATGTGACTGGCCGAACGGGTGTTGTATGTGGAGGATGAGGGCTGCAGTAAATATCACAGATAGAGGGGAATGAGGCCTAAGAGGGTTTTTTAAATAAGCATTAACCAGGGCGTCAGGTATACAGGTATGCAACAGGTATACAGAGATTACCAGTTTACAGAGGAGTATAGAGTGCAGTGATGTGTCCTATAAGGAGCATTGGTGGCAAATCTGATGGCCAAATGGTAAAGAACATCTAGCCGCCCGAGAGCACCCTTACCTGCCAATCTATAAATTACATCTCCATAATCTAGCATGGGTAGGATGGTCATCTGAATCAGGGTTAGTTTGGCAGCTGGGGTGAAAGAGGAGCGATTACGATAGAGGAAACCAAGTCTAGATTTAACTTTAGCCTGCAGCTTTGATATGTTATGAGAGAATGACAGTGTACCGTCTAGCCATACTCCCAAGTACTTGTATGAGGTAACTACCTCAAGCTCTAAACCCTCAGAGGTAGAGAAAGCTTGTTGGACACTAAGAAAGCTTTGTTGTAGAGCGTTTAACACAAAATCCGGGGAGTGGCCAGCTGAGTATAAGACTGTATCACCTGCATATAAATGGATGTGAGAGCTTCCTACTGCCTTAGCTATGTTGTTGATGTAAATTGAGAAGAGCATGAGGCCTAGGATGGAGCCTTGGGGTACTCCCTTGGTGACAGGCTGTGGCTGAGACAGCAGATGTTCTGACTTTATACATGTGTGTGTCTGCCCGCCCACTCTCTCCAGGCAGTTTGTGGTGGTGTGTTAGTGGCAGTAACCCATGGGGAGGCCCCACCCCAGCGTGTTTAGAGTCCAGATGAAGGCATGTTTCTGGGCTGCATTATTGACCTCCCAGGGCCTCAGCTCTTCTGCTCCATAAAGCAGGCAGACATATGGTTGGCCTTTGTCAAACCCCTCTGTCACTGCCTCACCCCCTGTTGGGCCCAAATGGGACTGTTTGTGTCCCAAATAGGTGTATGTGTCCCTCTGTCTGTGTGTGTGTGTGTGTGTCCCTCTGTCTGTGTGTGTGTGTGTGTGTGTGTGTTTATATCGATGGGATTGCTCTCATGTAGGTGTGAATGTTCGGTTGTGTGTGTGTGTTGTGGGGGTTGGGGGGGGGGGGGATCCCATACTGAGAAGCACAGGGGCATTTCACGTCAGTTATGCAAATGAACAAGTGGTGCACAGTGGGTGGCGGTAGGAACAGAGTCTGCCACACCCAGTGGTGTGTGTGTGTTGTGTGTGTGTGAGGGAGGGAGGGAGGGAGGGAGAGCGGAAACAGCGACCCTAACCTTTGATTAAACACAGATAATGGACTCAGCAGGAGTGATTCAGAGAGACAGAGAAACAGAGAGAGAGGGGAGAGAGAGAGGTAGGGGAGAGAGAGAGGGAGAGAGAGAACTGAGAACAGCCACAGGATGATAGAGAGAGGTATGAAAGATAAATGATAGATAAATGAGATAGCGATGAGAGAGAAGCAGCAAGAGAGACCGTAGGAAAGATGACGAGGGAAGAGAGATGCAGCAATGGAGGGAAAAACAGAGTGGAGGAGCGAGACTGGAAAAAGAGAGAGAGAGGACAGATTGAAAAAGAACAGACAGTAAAAAGAGGGAAGCCGGAGAAGGAGAAAACAGAGAGAGGAGGGAACATGAAAAGAGGTGTTTATTACTGAAATCACCAGGAGGGAGAGAGAGATGGTGAAAGAAAGAGAAGTAGAGAAAAGAAGGGAAAAACAACAAAAGAAAAGACACAGAAAATCTCCGGAGCCTCCAGGGGATTGGCTGTAATGCTGGTTGTCACCATGGCGATGATAATAAGGGTGATTATAGCAAAGAGCATTATGATAAGATTATTATTACATTATCTGATATTAGATAACATGCCATTTTATGAGAGCACTCACCCCATTGTGTGTCTCTTTTCTCATTTCAAAGAACATCTCACTCAAGAACTGATATATCAGAAAGAAGGAGAAAAGGAGATAAGAGCGGGAGAGCTGGAGGGAGAGAGAAAGGGAGGGAGGGAGGGAGGGAGGGAGAAAGGGAAGGGGTATGAAGGATGAGGGAGGGAGGGAGTTGAGGTGTAGAGTATTGAAAAAGAAGAGAAAAAAGCTAAACAGACAGACATCAATTGAAATGAATTGTAATTATATGAACTGAGAGCCAGTCAGCTACAGACTGGCAGACAGACAGGTGTGAACTGTAGAGTATAACACCAGTCAGTATTGGAGAGCTCCCACTAGCCTCCACAGCCACCTCTGGAGTCTGTCAACAGCTGTCTTTGACAGCACAACACTATGTGTGTGTCGAGGTAGGGGGTCCAGATCGATACTAATCATCCACAGTAGAGTTCACCCACCAGTGATACACTCAAAAACAAATGTATACACACTATGACACTTCAATATGACACAATGTATAGAAACAGCCCACACAAATGAATTTAGCAACTCTTACAAAAATGCTTACACATACTAAACTCAAGCATCTGGATTTTTCATTCAACTCTCTAACCTTTACATTATTCCTCTGTCTCTCATTCACCCTCCTCCCTCCTTTCATTCACCCTCCTCCCTCCTCTCATCCACCCTCCTCCCTCCTCTCATCCACCCTCCTCCCTCCTCTCATTCACCCTCCTCCCTCCTCTCATTCACCCTCCTCTCATCCACCCTCCTCCCTCCTCTCATTCACCCTTGTCCCTCCTCCTCTCATTCACCTTTGTCCTCTCTTTCACCATCCTCCCTCCTCTCATCCAACCTCCTCCCTCCTCTCATCCACCCTCCTCTCATTCACCCTCCTCCCTCCTCTCATTCACCCTCCTCCCTCCTCTCATTCACCCTCCTCCCTCCTCTTATTCACCCTCCTCCCTCCTCTCATTCACCCTCCTCCCTCCTCTCATCCACCCTCCTCCCTCCTCTCATCCACCCTCCTCTCATTCACCCTCCTCCCTCCTCTCATTCACCCTCCTCCCTCCTCTCATCCACCCTCCTCCCTCCTCTCATTCACCCTCCTCCCTCCTCTCATCCACCCTCCCCCATTCTCCCTCCTTTCATTCACCCTCCTCCCTCCATTCACCCTCCTCCCTCCTCTCATCCACCCTCCTCCCTCCTCTCATCCACCCTCCTCCCTCTTCTCATCCACCCTCCTCCCTCCTCTCATCCACCCTCCTCCCTCCTCTCATCCACCCTCCTCCCTCCTCTCATCCACCCTCCTCCCTCCTCTCATTCACCCTCCTCCCTCCTCCTCTCATTCACCCTTGTCCTCTCTTTCACCCTCCTCCCTCCTCTCATCCAACCTCCTCCCTCCTCTCATCCACCCTCCTCCCTCCTCTCATTCACCCTCCTCCCTCCTCTCATTCACCCTCCTCCCTCCTCTCATTCACCCTCCTCCCTCCTCTCATCCACCCTCCCCCATCCACCATCCTCCCTCCTCTCATCCACCCTCCTCCTCCTCCCTCCTCTCATCCACCCTTCTCCTTCTCCTCCCCCTCCCTCCCTCTCCTCCTCCTCCCACCCTCCCTTTCTCACCTTTTGGAGGTGGTCTTGATGATCTCGGAGACTTTCTCCATGTAGTCAGTAGCCAACACCACGATCTCTTCATCCTCAGAGAAGTTATCATGGAAAATTCTGTCCAACAAACGTTTCCAATGCAGCTGAAGAGGAGAGGGCAGAAAGAGGAGAGGAATAAGGCAGGAAGAGGAGAGGAAGGGGGAGAGGAGAGGGAGAGGAGAGGAGAGGAAGGGGGAGAGGGCAGGAAGAGGAGAGGAAGGGGGAGAGGAGAGGAAGGGGGAGAGGAGAGGAAGGGGAGAGGAAGAGGAGAAAGAGGAGAGGAAGGGGAGAGGAGAGGAAGAGGAGAGGGCAGGAAGAGGAGAGCAGAGGAAGGGGGAGAGGGCAGGAAGAGGAGAGCAGAGGAAGGGGGAGAGGGCAGGAAGAGGAGAGGAGAGGAAGGGGGAGAGGGCAGGAAGAGGAGAGGAAGAGGAGAGGAGTGGAAGGAAGAGAGGAGTGGGGGAGAGGAGAGGAAGGGGGAGAGGGCAGGAAGAGGAGAGGAAGGGGGAGAGGAGAGGAAGAGGAGAGGGCAGGAAGAGGAGAGCAGAGGAAGGGGGAGAGGGCAGGAAGAGGAGAGGAAGGGGGAGAGGAAGAGGAGAGGAGAGGAAGGGAGAGAGGAGTGGAGGGAGAGGAGAGGAGAGGTTTTAGGTTTTAACAAGTGTGAGAGAATTTTGTTTGTGCTTTTCTAATAACCAATTCAATTGTGTTCATGCAAGTGACCGATTGATTGTGTCTGCAAGGAATCCTCACTATCAGTATAAGCAATTTGGCAGTAAGCCCAGAACATTGCTTTGAGGACCAAAAAGGGTGTCTCAGTTTCAAGGTCTCAGCTTGGAAATAAGAAGCCTTGTGAGGTATTGGTTGGCTACATGCAGGAACCAAACGTTAATGATGAATTAATTATGAATAATGAATCATGTAAATCGTGCAAATATAATTTGTCTGTGTAAGCAGTATATAACAGACTGCCCCGGCGGATCTCCTGACCGACGTGTACGACTTGGTTTCATTAAGTTTGTTGGAACCTCTCCAGCTTGCTGATAAAAAAATAATTGTATTGAATTTTTTATTTAACCTTTATTTAACACGGCAAGTCAGTTAGTAATAAATTCTTATTTACAACGACAGCCTACCAAAAGGCAAAAGGCCTCCTGCGGGGATGGGGGCTGGGATTAAAATTTTAAATATAGAACAAAACACACATCACAACAAGAGAAACACCACAACACTACATAAAGAGAGACCGAAGGCAACAACATAGCATGGCAGCAACACATGAAAATGCACCATGGTAGCAACACAACGTGACAACAACATGGTACAGTAGCAACACATGACAGCACAAAACATGGTACAAACATTATTTGGCACAGACAACAACACAAAGGGCAAGAAGTTAGAGACAACAATACATCACGCAAAGCAGCAACAACTGTCAGTAAGAGTGTCCATGATTGAGTCTTTGAATGAAGAGATGGAGATGGTAAATTTAATATTGACTTTGAGTCCCTGGGGGGAATTTCCACAACACAAGATAAGAAAACAGGATTGTTGTCACCCTGCTCTGATGAAAGGGGGATTCCAACAAACCTTTATTCTATGAGTAAGGAAAGTGCAAATGCTGCCTCCACAATATCAAAGTTATATAGAGGATAACAAGAAGGTAAAGCCATAAAAGAAACCCTGCTCATAATTTAGGTCATCCACAACACAAAGTTCCTCTTTAACTACTGACCATACAGCATCCCTGTAATCCCAAATTGTCTCATAATCTCCCACTATTATTAACAAGCAATAGTGGGGTAGCAGAAAAGAGAGAGTGAAAGAGGGAGAGGGATAAATCAGTATGAACGTAATTGACATCCCCCTATTTGACCATGTCTGTCTGTCTGAATGTGTTCTGATAGGATCTTAATTTAAACCAGTTTGCTACAGCAGGAAAATAATCTCTCTCACTCTCCATTTGCACCTCTTTAGTAATCTCTTTCGCATTTCTTTCATTCATTCTTTCTTTCTTTTTCTCTCATGTTTCTTTCTCTCGTTTTATCAGTGATGCTAGTGAAGCTCACTTCATTCATCTCTCTCTCTGTCCATGTCCATTCCCCCATTCACTCCCCTCCCTTCTTCCCCAATCAGAAGTGATGGAGCAGCTCTGAATTCTCCATCAGTTTCCTGCTGCTGTCCAAGTCACCTTACGGCCCCCCCCCTCTCCTCCCTCTTTCTCTACCCCCCCAGTCCCTCTTTTCCCCAGATTCATCCCATATGCCCCACATCAGTCCCCCCCCCCGTCCTCCTTCTGAAGACCCCCGTCGACCCCTATTTATCCCGTCCTCTCCCTTCCTCTACCCTCTTTCTCCTTCCTTCCGTAGCCCCCCGTTGCTTTCCTTCTATCCCCGGAAGGCGGACAGCTTCGCTGAGCCACGGAGGCGTGGGTATGAGAGGTTCACGGGGCCTAGAATGGCCCCCCGCCTTACACACACACTTCACACACTTCACAATGCTCTGCTGGAGATCAGCTCTTAATCCATCACACTTCTGCCCACACACACAACACAGATGTGTGTGTGTGTGTGTGTGTGTGTGTGTGTGTGTGTGTGTGTGTGTGGTACTCACACTAGGAGCGATGCGCTGTAGTTGTCTCAGGGTGATGCGGTTGTACATAGTGTTGATGTCCTTTCTCTGTTCATCATACTCAGACACAGTAATCTGAAACAGAGGGGGAAAAACATTACAACTGAACACACACGCATATAGACATGCACACACACACACACACATATAGACATGCACACACACAAATACACACACACACACACACACACACACACACACTTACGTTGGCTAGGAGTGTTTCCAGCTGTAGGATCTCTTTGGACTTCTGAGTGGCATTGTGAGCCCCCAGCATGCTTAGCAGACGCTCCATCAAGGCCTTGTAAGCCGCCAGGATCTGTCCATGACATCATCATTAATGGTCAATGGACAGCAGTGTGACATGTGGCAGAGCAGACAGGATAACAAAGGGAACAGAGATGACAGGAACAAACAGGTGGATGGATGGAGAAGAAAGGAATTGGTCGATAAATGAACAGATGGAGAGATGGAGTGGTGGATAGAAAGAGGGAGGGGGTAATCCTTTACCTTCACACTGTCCTCATCCTGCCCCAGGTACAGAGTCCTCTCAGGAAGTGTGAGCCCCTCCTGATCAATCTACAAATACACACATACGATCACAGTCAAGGGAACACATATGGACATGTGTAATTAACACAGACATGTAAGTAAGCAGATGGTATATCAGTCAGATGGTAAACAGTAAGGTGTTCACACACGCAGAGAGACACTCTGACAGAGACACTCTTACCCTGATAGCGTTGCGTGAGGAGTTCTTATCGTCCACGTTGACAGTCAGAGAGAAGAAGACCGCAGTGCTGTACACCCCCTGGGTCCTATAGAGCAACTCGTTAAAGTCTGGTCTGGCTGGTGCAGTACTGCTCTCCCACCCCGCACCACCAGAGGGCACTCCAACCAGGTCCCACCCGCCACAGCTGTCAATCACCTCCGCCATGGGTCCCGACCCCAGCTTGTCAATCTCCTGGATGTTCACACAGGAGCGGTAGAACTCTTTCACCTTGCGTTCCGCCGAGTCCACGGTGTGCCGGTGCACTGGCTCCAGCAGGAGACGTTGTAGCTTCTCCTCATTGTGCTCTCCGATGGCGGTGATGATGCCATAGCTCAGCTTGTCCTCTGGGATGCCATGGCGCTGTAGCCAGCCGCCACAGGCAAAGCTGTAGAAATCCTGGCAGGGCTGGATGGTGGGGTCGATGTTGGCCTGGATGAAGCGTGCGGCGCGGACTAACGAGCGTTTCTTCTGGCAGTCCTGTCTGCAGTGCGCCTCTTGCTGGAAGTCCAGGGAGATGTATTTGAGTGCCAGCATGCTGCCCAGGATGACACACATCCCCACAGCAAACACCAGAGCAGAGAGCAGGCAGATCTCCCTGCGGCTCCAACGAGGAAGTCCCTGTCCTCTGTTGATGCCACTCAGGTCCCGACACCGATCACTGGCCCCGCCCCCTTTGCCCCGGCCACGCCCAATATTTCGGTCTAGGCTCCCTCCCAAGTGCAGGCTCATGCCATTGCTAAGGGTGCCGCTGCTATAGCGACCACCATACTTGACCTCCTGGAACTCATCGTAGTGGGCTGTGAGGGAGTATGTCTTCTCCATGGCAACGAGAGTTGATTAGAGTTACGTTGTTGAAAAAAAGAAACTGATAGAGGGAGTGGTGGAAGGTGGTAGAGAGAAGAGTCTTTCAGATGGCCATGTCCCTTCAGGCCTGATATGGGCGAGGGCACCCACTAGAGGGCTAAAGGGGTAACGCAGCCCAAATGCCCTGGGCTCTCCTAAACACACTGCCTCTTGTATGTCTCCTCTGCTGCCCTTACCTTTACAGAGTTAGGGAACACTGAGGCTCTCTCTCTGTTTCTCTGTCAGTGTATCTCTGGGTCTTGGTCTCTCTTTCCCTTTTGCCCTGTCTTCCTCTCTTCCTTTTCACCCAGTGGAGCCTCAGCCTGTCTGTCAATAGAAAAGGAGGAGAGGAAGAGGGAGGGAGGGAGTGGATGAGACAGAAGATGGAATCCATGATTACAGCACTGAGATAAGACAAAGGGTTTTGTCTCTTTTGAGATGCTCTTCTTTCAGTCTGTCGTTCTTTCCTAAAGTTCTTTGGATTGATTTCTGACACCCATCCATCAGGGAGATGATTTCGCTCTGTGACTCATGACTTTGGATGGATCGATAGGGAGTAGGGGAGGCGAAAGGGAGGAAGATCGAGAGAGAGGATGAGGAGAGGAGAGAGGGAGGGAGAGAGAGAGGATGGGGGGAGTGTGCAAAGGGAGGGGAGAGGGGTAGATAAAGATGCAGAAAAAGGGGGAGAAGGAAGAAAGAGAGATGGAAATGGCATGGAAGAGTTATTTAGACAGGCAGGAATAGACATTCTGCAGGACTGGTTGTGAGGACACACATACCAGCCATGTCACCCGTGATACAAGTCAGGATTCCACGTCCATCCATGTCTGAGGACATCAGGAGATGATGTGGAAGCTGGTCACTAGGGGTAACAGTGAATGCTGTTACCTTCAGGTAGGTTTCAGATTTGCTAGGGCGATGGGGATGGTGGATAGACGTAAGCATCTGCCTCTGATTCCAAAGGTTGCAAGTTAGAATTTATAGTTAGAAAGTGGTTTTTGATATTTTTGTTTTAAGTCTATCCCAAACCTTAACCATTCCGAGTTAATGCCAATCCTTAATAATGCTGAGTTAATATCCTAAACTTAACCTTAAACACTTTGAATGCTGACGTTTGGAACAACTTCAAAATTTGACGTGTGTGGAACATGGATGGACGTCCAATTCTGACTCGAGACCGTGAGAGCTGGGAGCACACACACACACACACACACACACACACACACACACACACACACACAGAGTATGTGATAAATTCACAAGCACGTAAAAACACTTAGGAATAGAAGAAAAGGCTGTTAAAGACATCAGAGCCAAAGTTTTAAACTCTCAGAGGAGATATTGAGTATCAATTCACAAAGATCGGTATCCCAGCTTTCAGAAGTTCGATCAGTCTGGGACTGGCTTTTCACTACAGTGGAGTGAGACAACACACACACACAGACACTCTCTTTCTTTGTTTTGCCTCAGGAAAGTGAGCGGAGAGGTCAAAGATTTGGAAAGAGGGCAGGGTGCGTGTTGAGGCCAGGGTGCGTGTTGAGGCCAAGGTGCGTGTTGAGGCCAGGGTGCGTGTTGAGGCCAGGGTGCGTGTTGAGGCCAGGGTGCGTGTTGAGGCCAGGGTGCGTGTTGAAGCCAGGGTGCGTGTTGAAGCCAGGGTGCGTGTTGAGGCCAGGGTGCGTGTTGAGGCCAGGGTGCGTGTTGAGGCCAGGGTGCGTGTTGAGGCCAGGGTGCGTGTTGAGGCCAGGGTGCGTGTTGAGGCCAGGGTGCGTGTTGAGGCCAAGGTGCATGAGCATCTTGCTCTGTGATTGTTTGGCTGTTAGTTGTCTACCAAATGAACCCAGTGAATTGTGGGTCCCTTGAAGTTCGACTTGGCAGCCATCAGTAACTTGATACTTGTGATTGTCTTACCTTCTCTACAGTTCAGCATTAAAGAGTTTATTTCTAAAATTATATATCCACACTTTTTCCACAATGTGTTTTTTCATCAGAAATTATTGCTTACCTTCATGTGTGTGTAAATTATTATTGTTCTCAGATTTTTCATTCACAGATTTTAGATGTGTATGAAAATGTTTTTTTTGAGGGGGGGGGGGGGGGGCAAAGACTATACTGTATATCCATTGTTTAGCTGGAATAGTATCCTGTATATTTGATTGTGATATGTGGTGGTCTCACCTAGCTACAGTATCTTATGAACCCACTTACTGTAAGTCACTCTGGATAAGAGCATCTACTAAATGACATGTAAAATGCAAATGTTTTACATACAGATCTCATATTACTCAATTTAATTAGAATTTTAAATTATATTTTTAAATATTGATAATAGAAATGTATAATTTGTACATCTCTTATTGAAAGTGTAGTTATTTGTTACATTTGTCTGGGTAAAACCTAGCAGTACTACTTATTTATCTGAGAGTGAGGAGCTTTTAAAAAAACAAACATTATTTGTCTCTCTGAAATGAAACCATCAAGTGATAGATTTTAAACAAATACAGTTATATATATGCCTGTCATTGAACAACCCCATGCCATGATTAGATCATGTTAAAAACACACCTTTCATTATTTCTTTCAACAATAAAAGCTAATTTACCAACATTTCTGAAAATGGATACATAGCGTTTGGAACGAAACTTTTCAATATGTACTCTATGATGACCTGTCGTCCACTATGGTCCAGTACACCAAATATTGTTTTTGAGTGTAAAAAATAAAACAAAACCCTGTGCACAGAAGTGGATCTAGGTCCAGTGCTGGTTTTGACAGGGACAACTATATATATATATATATATATATATATATATATATATATATATATATATATATATATATATATATATATATATATATATAGTATTCATAAACAAGAGGAAAAAAATAAGAAATACAGACGAAAGTCATTGTTTTTCAGTGTGAGAAAGAACGACACACAGTCTGCATTATATCAGCGTATGTGTGCGTGGAATCTGAATTTGAGCATGTCTGTATATAAATGAATCTAACTATAATTGTGGTTCACGTCATCTGGAACAAGAGAGGAGGAAGATGTTTGTGCGGAGGGAGAGACAGTAGGGACACAGACACAATCACATTGATGACCTGCCTCCCACTGATGAGATACCAGACTGCAAATCAACATTGCTATTCACACCTGCTCAACTTTAGCCAGTACAGGAACTATAGAGAGGGAGAGGAGGAGAGGAGAGGGGGAGTAAGAGTGGTAGAGGCAGAGTTGTTTCTCAGTGTGTGAGGAGAGAACACACTGGGCACAGACGTCAGTTCAACATCTAGTTTTGATTTACATTTGATAGAGTTGTCAACTATCGTAAATTCAATGTGAAATTAACCAAAAATGTCAGCATGTCATTGGATTTAGGTTCAAAGTTAAAAACCTAAATGCCCTTTACGTTGATGACATTTTGCAAATCCAATGAGTTTTTAAAATAGATTCAACATCATAACATTGATTTTTGGGGTTGAAATGATGGGGAAACAACTTTGACTCAACCAGTTTTTGGCCAATGTGAAAGGGGGAAGAGAGAAGGTGTAATTGAGGGAGAGAGGTAGTGAGGAAGAACATATTTGTTGCTCTTTTTGTGGAAGGGTAAAAGAGGAAGAGAAAAGGGTTGCCTATAAAGGGGAGTGGGAAGAGGGTGGGGGGAGGGGCTGGGATGAAAGATGAAATGAAGGGGGAGGAAAAGTGAGAATTGTGTTTCTTCACAAGATGCCATTATCTACCCTCTCCATCATCCATCACAAGTCACAACTCTCCCCCTCTGTCGCACACACACACACACACACACACATGAATGTATTATAAACACTGATATTCACTCTTGATGGACCATACATACACTCACCGAATGCTGTATCTCATATCAACATACACACATAGGCACAAATTGGTAGGATAGCCTCGTGCATGGAGAGGGACAGACACACTAACATCCAATATATCCTGAAAACAATTACAGAATCATAACACACACACTAACGGAGTCCTCTTGCAGTGGACAGACATAAAATCGTATTGCCCACACTGTGCGGCTAATGGATTGGTTCTGATTGGCATCACTATGAGAGGAGAAGCTGATGAATGGCTGTTTACCAGACATGATAGGTCTAATGTCTGAGAGTGAAATGAATGCTGCTCTGTCCTGCACAGTCCATACACACACATTCTCATACACATATTGCACTTGCACACACACACAGCCTAAATGCATCATGAATACACTCAGGATGATGCATAGTACCCCACCAGTTGTCAAGCTCTTCTCATATATCACCTCTCAAACAGAGAACATAGATAGCATTTAGGACACAGTTCAGTTCAAACAACTCTAGGCACACACACACACACAAATAAAACAAACGTTGCACACAAGAAAACCTCTTATGCACACAGGCCCACTACACCCATCTTGTCCAGAGCATGTCCTGGGTCGCTAACCACCCTTCATAAATCCTAAATACGATCAATGGACCGAAGAGCACGACGCCGGAGGGGTCAGGTTAAGATCAATGCTATTATGATCCAATTAATTTCAGCGCACAATAGGTTATCGTATAGAATGGGGAGCAGGGGAGGAATCACGCGTCTCTGGCTTTCCCGCCGCCTGTCATGTACACGCATCCATCCGGGCTTGGAGACCCAGGACAGCGCCATACTGTAAATTGGTTTATTTCCCTCTAATCAAAGTGGTCACGGACCCTGACGGATCACATTCAGTAGTACTGGAGTTTCTGAGCAGGCTGATTCCCACCAACTCTTATCACCGCCTGCCAGAGGCTGCGCACACAGCAGAGAGCCGTAGTGATGGTGTAGGGCTACAGACACGCTATAGTGTGAAATAGTTTTAGAGAACACTGTTGCATAAGGACCAAAAGGAACCTGAAACAGAAATATTTCTGACAGGAATTTACACTTTTCGTGTCTCTCTAACACACAGCCACTGGCCCTTTGTGTGACATAAACACACGCCCGCGTTTCCGAGGGATAGTTTAACCACTAGCTGGAACGCTGTTACACAAACGATTGTGCGCCCCAGACCCTCGAGGGATGGGTCTCTTCCTTTCACCCTTGTCACGCAGCCACCAGGATGCTAATTCAATTAACCCGGCTTGGGTGACCACATCGAGGCTTTGCACACTCAGTCAACTCGCTCGCCATGGCCACTCGATATCATCAGAGCCACTGAAATAGATACAATGATAAGCGGCGGAGCTACTTGAGTGAGAAAGAGGTAGATGATCGGAGATTTCTCTGTTTTACTGAGTGTCACATTCAATTTGTAAACGAACCGACGAAAGTCTTATTTCAAATCCAACTTTGTCTGTGGAAAATTCATGGCGCGTGAAATCCCATATAATAGCCTCCTAATCTTATTCTGACATAACTTTGACAACTGAAGGCAAAATGATCAATGTTCATCTTCATAACTTTCATACTAAACGTTCACACATAAACTCATTTGGGATGTAGTGATTGCGTTGGTCCCACTGGAGAAACCAGAACACTGCTCCACGGTTTACATACAGGGGCTATTGAACACATTCATCAAACAGAGCATCCTGAAATAACACATTTCAATTCTACTCTCTGCTAGTGGCTATAAAAGCGATGCAAAACAATATTAATTTAACGCCAATGCTGTTGCAAACACATTTACCTGCTTGGAATTAGACAGGCATGCCACGATATAAATTTAGAATGAATACACACACACTTACCTGCTTGGAATTAGACAGGCATGCCACGATATAAACTTAGAATGGGTACACACACACTTACCGGCACGAAGTCAGTGTTCAGAGTCTGTCCATGCGCTTTAGATGTAAGTCTGGTCTGCGACAGTAGTTCTGATCGTGTCCTGTCCATGCATGGTACATACGGCAGCTGGTCAGAGGGCTAGACTCTGGAACAAGCCACTCACTGCTGCTCCGCTGCAGCAGCTGACCCCCCAGCATGAAACGCAAATCCAAAAATGCGAGACCTCGTGTGTGAGTGTGAGAGAGAGAGCGTATGTTGACAGACAGGGAGAGAGAGGAGTTAGGAAAGAGAGAGGGGGAGACTGAGATGGAAGATTTAGCCTACCGCAACCACGGTTGACAATAAGTGAGTAGAGTAGCCTGTCGTTCAATGTTGCTTCTATAATAAGTGAATAGCCTGCCATTTGATTATTCTCATCAAATATAACATACGCACAAGGCTATAGCTTAAACATAATGAAATAGTCTACATTATTATCAAAAGTCAGTTTAAGAGGTTATTAAACTGTTGAGAAACCTAATCCAAGCCCATAGAGCCACACATAATGCAAACATTCAATTTAAAGTTACTATGCAAATCAGTTAAATAACTGCCCATTTCATTACACCTTATCTCATAGGGCGTTTGCCAGAATAAGAGGTTGCGGGAAACCATGCTGTTGCGCCCGATCTTGACACTCTAGACTGACCAAAAAAGTTGTAAAGATGTCAACAGATGGACAAAATAAATCAAACAGTTTCATTGCTCTCAATGCCTCCCGGTGACTGGATATACTAACCATTTGCTGACCATGAGCCCTCACCCAAAGAAAAGGAAAACATTTCAGATGACGTCTGTGGGTCTGTGTCAAATTACTTGATTCCAGATGATCTATAGCCGTATATCGACAGTTATCACTTTGAACACACCGCCAGTGTGGAGAGATCATTAGCGTTATGTGTTACTAAGCTACTGCCAGTAGCCTAACCTAGCTCTGAGGGGAAACTGAAAGGTAAACACTGGTGAGAAGCAGCAGACAGACACTGAGCCGGTCCACCATAGACCTGTCTGGTCTGCTCGCTCAGGTGTAACGTCCAAGGGGATTGAGCACTCCGCGAATTTACACTGCGACACCTAGCCTACAGTCATTGTCATTATAACGAAGGGAGGGGGGGGGGGGGGGGGGGGCACGGACGGTGAAAACAGATGAGCCACGATCGATTAGTGTTTTTGACTACTGGCTTTCGGATGACTGGCGCGCGCGGGTACCCTGGGACTTTTATTCATCCGAGTTTAATTACGGTGCACCTGCCGCCAGTGCCACGAAGGAGGAAACCCACACCGTGTTAACCTCACCCATAACCATTTCAGGACAAAAATCGAAGAGGTTTTGAGTCTTAACTTTGAGTCTGTGTTTGAGCTTCTAAAAATATGAATTAAGTAGGCTACTGGTTTCATTCAGGTCCAGGGCACCTTGCAAATGTTGCCTAATTGCCATACATGTAAATAGAACAGAATGTAATTAAAACAAATTAAAATGGAAAATTACATCCAACGTGAAGAGTTTCGATATTTCAAAGCTAAAGTCTGTTTCCAGTTTAGAATGATGTGAATAATTAGAAACAACATCTCTATGGTTTGGGGGAGAGGGGTGATAGTGGGATTAAAGGCAGGTGATTTAACATGAGAAAGAGGGACAAAAGGTTGAGGACAAAACAGAAAGGATGTGTTTTCTGTGTCTGTTCACTCAGCACCACCTGACCCTGCATACGCCCTGCTGCCCCATGCTCCCCCTGACTCATCCAGACTGATAGGAAGTGAAGTAGGTAGCCAGCACGTAGCCTAGTGGTTGGAGCGTTGGGCCAGTGGCCGAATGGTTGCTGGATCGAATCCCCGAGCTGACAAAGTATAAATCTGTCTTTCTGCCCCTGAACAACGCAATTAACCCACTGTTCCTAGGCCGTCATTGTAAATGAGAATTTGTTATTAACTGACTCTCCTTGTTAAACAAAGGTTAAAATATATATATTCCTGACCTCCCATCAATCAACAGGATCTGCCTCTCAGCTGGAGGCCGTAGGAAAGGCATCCCCTGTGTGTGTGTGAGGAAGTAGCAGGGCTGATGGGGAGTTTGGAGTTGAGCCAGAGTGAAATTCTCTCACTCCAAGGAGAAAACAAGGCACTCACAGCCAACCTAGCTAGCACAGTGGATTTGGGCCGATTCCAGCTGAGAGTTAGACTCAGCCGATGTCATAGAGTCTAGGCTGCCTTCGGCAGTGTTACTTATGGCTAGGATGCGGGAATTGAGCTCCGGCCGATTCCGGTGTGAGTTATCTGGCCCAAATGTATTACTTGGGGCTCGGGCCGATTGTGGCTACTCTCAGGCAGATGATTACACTGGCTGCTTTATATAAATAACATTTCATTATTTATTTTTCCATATTTTATCATTGTTTCTGTGATTAAAAAAATACAATGAACATTTAAATGAAATCCTTTAAGGGTCCTGTGTAGTATTTTAGTATTTTGATACTTTGTGCAAGGCAATAGATAAGCATTCAAGACTTTGTGGCTGGAGCCTCCTGAGTGGTGCAGCGGTCTAAGACACTGCATCGCAGTGCAAACTGCTTTTCTACAGATTCTGGTTTGCCCAGTGTCGTCCGAGTTAGAGGAGGGTTTGGCCGGCTGGGATGCCCTTGTCCCATCGTGCTGTAGTGACTCCTGATGGCGGCCAGGCGCATACACGCTGACACGGTCACCAGATGTACGATGTTTCCTCCTACATTCCATTTTTTTTGGTGGATGGGTATAATTTGTATGCATAAAATGTATAATAGTAATATTTAAAATGATTTGCATCAGGCCGCTTCTGGGGGGATTCTGGTAAGATGCCGTCAAAGTCGGCTGAATTCCGGGAGATGGAAATGGCCTAATGACCTTGGGCCGATTCTGTGCAGTCATTCATTTAGATTCCGGGCTAGTCCGATACGCGATTCCGGGCCGATTCAATCAGTTCCGGCCCCCCAAAAGAGGGCCCCTTCTGGGCTGATTCCTCATTGCTAGCTGGGAAGGTAAAAACCCTCGATTCCAACATGGATTGTCTACTCAGGGAAAACAGGGTTATGAGGGCGTTGCTACTAGACATACAAAGACGTGGCATGCGTGAAAATATAATATTTTCTGGGATTCCTGAAGACATCCAATAATCCAGAGGGGGCGACCAGAGAATTCATGCAATCCTGTAAGCAAGGTGACTTTTCACCGAGTACACAGACTGGGAGCTCGGAGTGACAATACCAAGGGTCCCAGTCTTATCATTACAACATTTTAACAATACCAACAAAAGGAGCTGATCAAAAGCAGAGGAAGGGAGCTAAAATGGACCAAATTCGGTCTCAATGACCAATTTCCACAGGAGATAAACGAATGTCGCAAGAGACTGTATCCTGTACAGAGGCAACAGAGGGAGAGAGGTAGGCGTGCCTTTATCATTGTAGACAAACTCTTTATAGATGGACAGCTCTTCCGAGACAGCTCCATAACACCATGGCTACTAGATTCTACGGTGAAGGCAGGTTATGAAAACTGTAAAAATATGTGAACACCATGAAGTCGATTGGAACACACACACACTCAATTACAGTGGGGCAAAAAAGTATTTAGTCAGCCACCAATTGTGCAAGTTCTCCCACTTAGAAAGATGAGAGAGGCCCGTAATTGTCATCATAGATACACTTCAACTATGACAGACAAAATGAGAAAAAAAAATCCAGAAAATCACATTGTAGGATTTTTAATGAATTTATTTGCAAATTATGGTGGAAAATAAGTATTTGGTCAATAACAAAAGTTTATTTCAATACTTTGTTATATACCCTTTGTTGGCAATGACAGAGGTCAAATGTTTTCTGTAAGTCTTCACAAGGTTTTCACACACTGTTGCTGGTATTTTGGCCCATTCCTCCATGCAGATCTCCTCTAGAGCAGTGATGTTTTGGGGCTGTTGCTGGGCAACATGGAATTTCAACTCCCTCCAAAGATTTTCTATGGGGTTGAGATCTGGAGACTGGCTAGGCCACTCCAGGACCTTGAAATGCTTCTTACGAAGCCACTCCTTCGTTGCCCGGGCGGTGTGTTTGGGATCATTGTCATGCTGAAGGACCCAGCCACGTTTCATCTTCAATGCCCTTGCTGATGGAAGGAGGTTTTCACTCAAAATCTCATGATACATGGCCCCATTCATTCTTTCCTTTACACGGATCAGTCGTCCTGGTCCCTTTGCAGAAAAACAGCCCCAAAGCATGATGTTTCCACCACCATGCTTCACAGTAGGTATGGTGTTCTTTGAACTCAGCATTCTTTGTCCTCCAAACACGACGAGTTGAGTTTTTACCAAAAAGTTATATTTTGGTTTCATCTGACCACATGACACTCTCCCAATCTTCTTCTGGATCCTCCAAATGCTCTCTAGCAAACTTCAGACGGGCCTGGACATGTACTGGCTTAAGCAGGGGGACACGTCTGGCACTGCAGGTTTTGAGTCCCTGGCGGCATAGTGTGTTACTGATGGTAGGCTTTGTTACTTTAGTCCCAGCTCTCTGCAGGTCATTCACTAGGTCCCCCCGTGTGGTTCTGGGATTTTTGCATTTTGACCCCACGGGGTGAGATCTTGCGTGGAGCCCCAGATCGAGGGAGATTATCAGTGGTCTTGTATGTCTTCCATTTCCTAATAATTGCTCCCACAGTTGATTTCTTCAAACCAAGCTGCTTACCTATTGCAGATTCAGTCTTCCCAGCCTGGTGCAGGTCAACAATTTTGTTTCTGGTGTCCTTTGACAGCTCTTTGGTCTTGGCCATAGTGGAGTTTGGAGTGTGACTGTTTGAGGTTGTGGACAGGTGTATTTTATACTGATAACAAGTTCAAACAGGTGCCATTAATACAGGTAACGAGTGGAGGACAGAGAAGCCTCTTAAAGAAGAAGTTACAGGTCTGTGAGAGCCAGAAATCTGCTTGTTTGTAGGTGACCAAATACTTATTTTCCACCATAATTTGTAAATAAATTCATTAAAAATCCTAGGTGGATCTTTTTGAATATGAAAGTGGATGAAAAAGAGATTTGGTTCATTAACCTAAAGTTGAAGTCGGAAGTTTACATACACCTTAGCCAAATACGTTTAAACTCAGTTTCTCACAATTCCTGACATTTAATCCGAGTAAAAATTCCCTGTCTCAGGTCAGTTAGGATCACCACTTTATTTTAAGAATGTGAAATGTCAGAATAATAGTAGAAATAATTATTTATTTCAGCTTTTATTTCTTTCATCACATTCCCAGTGGACCAGAAGTTTACATACACTCAATTAGTATTTGGTAGCATTGCCTTTAAATTGTTTAACTTGGGTCAAACATTTCGGGTAGCCTTCAACAAGCTTCCCACAATAAGTTGGGTGAATTTTGTCCCATTCCTCCTGACAGAGCTGGTGTAACTGAGTCAGGTTTCTAGGCCTCCTTGCTCGCACACTCTTTTTCAGTTCTGCCCACACATTTTCTATGGGATTGAGGTCAGGGCTTTGTGAAGGCCACTCCATTACCTTGACTTTGTTGTCATTAAGCCATTTTGCCACAACTTTGGAAGTATGCTTGG